>NC_048894.1:79391996-79643809 GCF_011077185.1 Oxyura jamaicensis
CGCGGCGGCGGCCCGCACCGACAAGGAGACGGTGTACGAGTGGTTCGGGCTGGTGCTGGGCTCGGCGCAGCGGCTGGAGTTCATGGTGGGGCTGCTGGACCTGTGCAACCCGCTGGAGCTGCGCTTCCTCGGCTCGTGCCTGGAGGACCTGGCCCGCAAGGACTACCACTGCCTCCGCGACTCGGAGGCCAAGGCCAACGGGCTGAGCGACCCCGGGCAGCTCGGCGACTTCCGCGACCCGGCCGTGCGCTCCAAGCTCATCGTCTACCTGGCCCTGCTGGGCTCCGAGAACCGCGAGGCCGCCGGCCGCCTGCACCGCCTGCTGCCCCAGGTGGACTCCATCCTGCAGAGCTGCCCGGCAAGGCGGCCCCCGGCGGGCGCGGCCGAGGAAGAGGCGGCCGAGGAGGAGGACGACGACGACGACGACGTGGTGGTGGTGATGGACGGCGCCGGGGAGAACGGCCAGGCTCCCCTCCCCGCCGCGCAGGGCCTGGGCTTCGGCGCGCAGGAGGAGCTGCTGCTGCTCTTCACCATGGCCTCGCTGCACCCGGCCTTCTCCTTCCACCAGCGGGTCACCCTGAGGGAGCACCTGGAGCGCCTGCGGAGGGCCCTGTGCGGGGACCAGGACGAGGAGGGCTTCGGCCGCCCCCGAGCCCAGGTAACGGCGTGCCCCGCGCCCTGCCCTCCCGCTGGGCTCCGTCCCCTTTCTTCACCCCCCTCCCCGTGATTTTCTAGGAGCCGAGGCGAAGCCCCCCAGCCCCCGTGGGTTGGGCAAAGGGCACCCAGAGCCCCGACCCCCCCCTTCTCTAGAGTGCCTGCTGTGAATGTGGGGCTGTGGCGTAATGCTGCCCGATATGACGTAGTACTGGGGGGTTCTTTTTCTGGCCAGCCATGCTTCCTGATGCTCTGCTCTTTGAGCCCCCGTGTTGCTAGAGCGTAGGATGCAGAGTGCCTGTACGGCTCGAGTGGCTGCCTCGTACGCTGCAGGCCGCTGAAGAAGTTGCACGATGCAGAAGTACAAGCGGCAGCTTGGCTAAACTCATGAAAATAATCATAACGCCAGATAGAAACCATATGGCCTGAGAGAGCTTTCCCCAGGGGCTCCAAACAATAGAAGGTGTTGGGACAATTTTTACGTGGAACCTGCGCTCTTCCCCCCAAAAATGAGACTTGGCAAGGATCAGGGCTGTAGTCAAGGGTCAGCGGCCACGAGGCTGGTTCTCAAAAGCCGTGTTCCGTGAGATGGTTGAAGGCCTTTGGGAAGGGGTGGTAATCGTTTTACTAAACAAGCAAATTAAAATGTCACAACTGCAACTTCTGTTCAGAGAAAAGCTTGATTTCTGGGTGGCTGTCAGGAAGCAGCAGCAAAGCACATCTTGAAAGCAGATGTGCCACTTGTTGCTGGAAGGTGGCTGTCACAGAGCGAGGACTCTCCATGAGTGGCACTGAAGCATTCTCATATGCAGCGGCGATATCTAATCGCGGGTTTTTCCCCCTCCTGGTTATCCGTTGCTGCCCTTCTGGTGAATGTTTGCTTTAGAAAAAATCTGCCCCATATTTATGCAACCAAGTCATCGTCTTGGAGCTCTGCAGTTTTTGGTCTATAGATGGCCTCTCGTGCAAAGAGGAAGAAAGGGCTGGAAGATAGGTACTTACAGTGCAGACAGGCTGTTAAAACCAACACCTCAGATTTTCAGGGGGGACTAAACAGAAAAGGTACAAACAGTGTTGTTTTTTTTTTTTTTTTAAATCTACTTTGAGTGCTGTCCAGTTCGGGCACTCACAGAAAGGAAAGGAATACTAAAGGAATGGCCCTTGTTCTCCTTGGTAGAGGCTTTTGAGGACTACTGAAAGGAGACAGGGATTTTTAAGTCTTCAAATATGCTAAGTACACGCTTGTACCATTTTAAGGCCAAAGCGCATTTGGCAGGTCATAAACTAGTGGGTGGATGTTATGGTACTGAAATCATACTGAATTCATAGCGTAAGTCCAAAAAGTGTTTGTTTTGGCTCACTGAGCTGCATCAAGTCTAGCTCTCCCCAAATGAGCCCTGCAAGTCCAGCAGAGGGGGGGAAGATGGGGTTACAGGAAGCGGTAAGGCCGGACACTGCTCTTGCTGGGTTTGAAGTGCTAACACCCAGAAGCACACTTCCTGACTGAAGCTGGCACATCAGCTCTAACTGCTCAGCGCGTCCCACCAAATGTACTGGGAGAGCAGGCTCCCGTGAACTACTGGAATTGCAGTCTGCTCTGCGTAGTCTTCTGGCTTCAGCGTAAAAGCAGGCTTCCAAGTTGTGGTGGTTTCTTCTGCAAAGGGAACACGGAGAGATCCGAACCTGCTTGGCTGAACATGCGTGTCACATATCGCCTAGTCTACGCAGGGCTCGACTGCGTGCCTTCTGCAGGGTTTTTTATTTCTTTTCTTGTTAAATTGTAAATAGAGCGGAGCCTCTTCTGGGAAGCAGTGGCTGACGGGGCACGGAGGGACTGACGGGTGAGGTTCTTCGCTTCGGGTGGGCAGGGACCCTGACAGACGAAACACGGAGGGTAATGGAGTTAGGGTGGCTCGAGGCTTCTCACAAAATGCCGCTGTTCCGTTACACGGGGCCGGGTTTAAAATCCCGTCAGGCGCCCGCGTGCGTCTTTCACCACCCGCGGGGTGCCCCTGTGAGGGCCGCGCCCCGCGGCTGGGGCCAGCCCCCGCCCCCGGCCCCCCATCATGGCGCCCCCCCCCCCCGGCGGCGCTGCGGGCCCGGCCGCCCCACCGCTGCCCGCCCCCTCCAAGATGGCGGCGGCGCGGCCTGCGCTCGGCGTCACGTGCCCGCAGGGCGGGATCCTCCCCGGCCCGCCCGGGGAGGAGGGGGGGGCGGGCGCGCGTTGCGTAACGGGGAGGCTCGCGGGCAGCCAATGGCAGCGCGCAGGGGCGGTGCGTGCGGCTCCCCGGGGGGGGGGAAGGGGGTGCTCAAGGGCCCTGGGCGTGCTGGAGGCCAGGCTGGATGGGGCCCTGGGCAACCTGGTCTGCTGGGAGGGGGCTGGAACCGGGTGGGCCTTAAGGATGTCACACAGTTTAGTTTTTTTCTCACGACTGGGACTGTTTTCTGGTTAGGGCCTGTGCTGTCTGGTAACATGGAGCTCGCGTGCAAGTTGCTTCATGACAAGGATCTAAGAGGAGACCAAGAAGGGCAGCTATCCTATTCTAATTATTCTTTAAGAACCTAACGTTTTGTAGTGATACCCTTTTACAAATTCAGCTGGAAGTAATCAGTAGACTCAAAACTTGTTCGGGTGGGATGGACAGAGGTAGAATTGCCTTATAATTGCAAAAAATTGTGTTCTGAAATACAATGTTTACATAACGTCAAAACACCTGATAGAATTTGCAAATTTCTAAATGAAGATGTAGGGGAAAAAGTCATCGGTGCATTAAGCTGTGCAGAATATGGACTTTGAATCTGGAGTTGGTGTATAAATGAAAGCAGCAGCATTCACATCTGTGGTAATAAAAGAACATTACTAATGACCAAAAACTAAGCTGATACCACTATCTTATTATCAGTTTCAGTAGCAGAACAGCTTAATTCTGGTGTTGATTACATATGTTTAATAAGTCCATCAGGATCAAACCTGTTTATGGCCTGTCTTACTCCAACCCAGATCTATGTTCTGAATGCTGAAATAGTGAAGGACGTCTGAGTACATACAAACATAATAAACGTGGCTTGTGTTATACACGGGAGCATTTAATCAGGCATACCTGATGGTAATAGAGCTAAGGTTCTATTGAAATAAGCAATCTCCTGCAGATAATGGCTTCCTGAATAGTTTTATAATCACCTGGCTTGAGGATTCTTCACACAAAAAGTCCCTACTTAAAGGGAAAGTTTCTATTTACAGGATATTTTGTTTAGTAGGCTTCTATTTATAGTTTATTTTGTCTGCAAAGTAGAAGAGTGCTTTTATGACTGATCTTCAGTGACTTGCAGCAGCACAAGGTACTAGAACTTAATTTTAGATTCTAAGAGCTCTGAGAGAAGAAAAATGCATGCAATCCCATTTTGAAGCTGCAGTGTACTCAAATACTTCTTTAAGTATCACGGTATAAGGGAAGGTGTGCCTTCAGTCTGGTTTAAATAAGAGACAGAAGGATAAAGATGACATTATTGTTGGCAAGAATCTTTTAAATTGTGGATGGTCCAGCAAAATACTAGAGTTTTGCATGTTTTGCATACTGAGATACAAACTGTTCTGGTATTCTGTCTCAGTGACTGTAACATCCTTGTCTCTGAGCAGAAATTTCTCCCACTCAAAACAGGAGTTAGGGATGTCCGGAAACATTACTGCAAATCTTCTGGGAAGGAACTCATGGATAGATAAAGGAGCTCCTAAAATGTAAGACCTCTGTTTAAATGTACATGCTAATGCTCCAGAAAACTGCAGATGGAAAACTTACAGGGCTTTCAGTTGCTTTAGTCATCGTTCAGCTCTAATTTTGAGGTATTAAGATTGTAGCCTTGCCCAGTTCCTTTATGCCAGCCTTCAGCCTCCCCCAGGTTTCTGTGTCAATTTTTTCTCTGTTGTCTTAAATAAGAACCGGGGGCATTGCACATGTACCCATGGCTTCCTAATGCTTGCACTCACCTTGCTGCTGGTAAGCTGTGGTTGGGTTTCCAGTGTCACCGTCCCAGGGTTGACTTACCTGTAGACAGCAGGATCTCCCTGGGCTTGGAGTACTGAGGGTTCACAGTTCTTTCTAAAGAAAAGGATGCAGACAGCAGCAGTAAGATCGCTGTATCTGTGGAAGCACACTCTTCCATGGAAGGTCTGTAGCTTTATCTCTAGTTTTCCATAGGAAGTCTGTAGGTTTATCTCTACTTAAGCTTGTCATCTCATTTTCTTGCTGATACCAGTGTCTAGCCATATCAATTTAGACGACATTACAGTTGATTCTCTATTAATAGTAATTAATACTAAATGCCTAAATTTCCTCCAAGATTTGGTAAATTTTTGCAGTATCTTCCAAGTCTTAATCATTTATACTTTGAGAGACTGATGCTTGCAGAAGACAAGCTCAGAGATCTGGCTGGAAATCACACTCCTTTATGAGCTTGTTGCCATTCCTTGGCCTCTTAATCTTGTCTTTTTTGGTAGATGAAAGTAAAAATACATTAAATTGAGAAAGGGGATTTGATGCCCTGAGAAGTGTCTTAAGAGCAAGATAAGAAAATGGCAGACTTTCTGTTCAGAACTTGAACATCATGCATGAAAGAATACTGTTAAACCATGCCTCTTAGATGTATTTATTCTCTGTCAGTAGTTAGCAGTGGCAGTGAAGGCATTGTCTCCTCTCAGAACTAATTGTGCTTGAACTATTCTTAAGGGGCAAATATTTTTTTGAATCTTTTTGCCACCCTGGGTTGTTGTGAGAATAACTTTTGTGTATCAGTCTGAACTAACACATTCAAGTAATTTTCTTCTTAGTACTGAAGCTGTATCAAGTTGTGGGATGAGCAACTGACTGGAGATGCAGTAACATCTAAACTGCTGCATTACTGGCTTTAGCTTCAAGATCTCCCTTTTGTGACAGGCTAGCTAGGTTAAACTGTTGTTTAAATACAGGTAAAAATTCTGATGCAGATGAGACTTCAGGAACTTGCTGTGTCTCCAGCAAACACAAGGTGCAGTCTTCTACCAGCAATGTAAATCCCTGCTGTAGCTGACACGTCTGGCTTTTCAAGGTTAGTTGTTGTAGGTCTTGACAGCCAAATTTAATAATCCTGCATTAGAGGTTGGTATACCCTTTGTCTCAAAATTGTCATGATTTCGCAGTGCTACAAGTTGACCAGATTGCTGAAGCTTTTCTGTGGTGTACTTTTCTACCATGAATCAACTGGTGATTTTTCAGAAGTTTTGTCTGTCTCACCGTGCTTTATTGCTGCCTCTTAGGGGTGAGCTCTTCAAATAGTTTCACTAAACATCAGTGAAGAACCTGGCCTTGAGCACTTCCACGGATGGGGCATCCACAGCTCCTCTGGGCAACCTGTTCTGGTGCCTCGCCACACTCTGAGTGAAGAATTTCTTCCTTATAGCTAATCTATTTTTTAAATTTAAAACTGTTCCCCCTTGCCCTATCAAGGGATCACCCCCCTCAGCCTGCTTGTTTCTCCCCAGGCTGCAGGACTTCACAGCTGCCGTTGCTGAACTTCACGAAGGCTTCTGTCAGCCAATTTCTCCAGCCTGCGATTATGAGTAGGATAAGCATTATTCTTCTGGATCTTGATTCTACATGTGAAAACCGAGTTAAGAAGGAAGCCTTTGTTTGCTGGCTGTGGCCAAAAGAGAGAGAATTGTGTAGATCTTTGTGGTGTTAGATCTTGAGGTTGATTCTGTTCTTGGTCTTGTCCCACAGCTCTATGCATCTCAAATCAGCAGGGCAGTTACTGCAGTTGCTTAGTGGAAAGCTGGCAAACAGAAGTGTAACTTCCAATGTCAGTTGGGCAGCTGCCTTCGGGCTCGACCTTGCATTTGGCAAGCAGCTCTTTCAAGGCAGTAGTGCCTTTTTTTTTTTTTTTTTTTTTTTTTTTTTTTTCATGGGAGACAATCTGTTGCATCAAGAGTTGTCAATTCTAGCAGATCTGAAGAATTGGGTCTGCTGCCGCCCTGTATTTTTGCATTGGTGTTAAATGCGCACACTGGATTTCCATTAAAATATATGATAGCATAAAAATGCTCTATCCAAACTACAGCAAGAGTTAAGTGATAGAGTGCAGATACAGATATGTGTACGTGTGGAGTTTCACCTGACTTGCTTCTGAAGAGGTGGTACGGCCTTTGTGCCGCCATGGCTGCGTGGCCGTGTATCTGCTGCATAGCTGAGAAGCACTGAGGATGGTAGCTTGTAAGGATTGTGTTGAGCAAGTCATGGCTTTAGTCCCATAACCGGCCCCAGATCTTCCAACTCAGGGTGTTCTGTGAGTCTCTAATCTAATAAAGATTATTCTGATGTTACACAAATTTCTCTAAGGTATAGATGCTGCAGTTGAGAAAGTGTGGTCAAGAGTTAGACCTTGATTCTTCCAAGATGCTTCTTCAACATTGGTTATCTGGTTTTGTTTGCCAGTTCCCACGTGTACATGAATGAATAAGTTGCGCTGCTTTACATCTGCACAGCCTGCAAGGCTAAGCAGTGCTGTCCCTAGCAGCACATTGACTGAAATCTCACAGAAAAATAAGCTTTCCTATTTGGGTGTTTAGAACTAATCAAGCTATCCAACTGCTGCAAGCAGGTTTCCCTTGTTAGTGCTCAACAGAGCTGATGCATGAATAGCTCTTTTATGAAAGGGCAATGCAAACATCAGAAGACTTACGTGCATCACTCTTGATGATTAGTAGGTTATCCAGTAACAGATTTCATTACAGATTGCCAAACGAATACCAGCACGACACTTTCTCATCAGCAGTCTGTACTAATAGAAGGTAGAGTGTGGACATTTGCTGTGCGTAGACTAGCTGAGACTTTCTCAGCTTGCATATGTTAGCTGTGCAGAGTAATGTCTTTTTGAGCAGGGCTCTCCATTTTGAGCAGTTGATGCTTGTTTCCTGTGGTAGGTGTTTTCTTTAATAAGGTGCTTGGTTTCAGCCATGTGAGCAATGATGTTCCAGCTACAGAACTCTGGTCTAGATTGTGAGAGCAGACATATCTTAGAGCACTGTTTTATTTCATTTAGCTTTCAAGGAGAAACGTAGCTAATGCCCTAGCCCGTCACAAAGATCTGTGAGATTATCAGATCAATTATTTGGCAACTCGTTTGGGGCCACCCACGTTACTTGCTTCACTGTATTTAATCAGCAGCACTACGAACCACACAGAATCCTTGCATGTGAAAGCCTTGCAGTGATAAAAGCCTTTGCAGGAATTCATCTTATGCTTGCATGTGTTGTGTGAATCCATTTTATTCATCGGCAGGTGTGGTGGGTTAACCTTGCTGGTCACCAAGTGCCTTGAGCCACTCTCTATCCCCCTTCTCAGCAAGGTGGGGGGAGAGAAATGTGGATGAAAAAACTTGTAGGTTCTGATGAGGATTGGGAGATGGCTCACGAATTACCATCACAGGCAAAATAGACTCAGCCTGGGGAAGATCAGTTGGATGTATTGCCAGTTGATAACAGGAAGGCACTGAGAACTAAAAGTAACAACAAAAAAAGCCAATCCACAAAACAAAAAGCACCTTCATTCCACCACCTCCTTTAAACCAGGCTCAACTTCAGTCTTGACTCTTTGATTGACCCTCTTTCCACAGAGCAGTGGGATGGGGAAAGGGGGTTGTGGTCAGTCCATAACACTTCGTCTCTGCTGCTCCTTCCTCCTCACACGCTGCCTCTGCTCCAGCATGGGTCCCGCACGGGCTGCAGTTGCTGCCAGGGCAGGCTCTGTGCCTGGCTTCTCCATGGGCCGCAGCCTCCTCCAGGCCACATCCACCTGCTCCACCGGGGGCTCCTCCACGGGCTGCAGCGTGGAGATCTGCTCCGTGTGGGACCCATGGGCTGCAGGGGGACAGCCTGCTCCACCAGGGGCCTCTCCACAGGCTGCAGGGGAACTGCTGCTGTGGGCCTGGAGCCCCTCCTGCCCTCCTGCTGCACTCACCTGGGGGCTGCAGGGCTGCTTCTCATGTTTTTCTCACTCCTCTTTCTCATAGCTGCGGCACAGCATTTTTTCTCCTTTCTTAAATATGTTATCATGGAGACGTAATCAGCACTGGGCATTGGCCAGTGGCAGGTCCTTCTGGAGCTGGCTCTTACCTAACAAGGGGCATGTTCTTGGCTCCTCGCCAAGGCCACCCCTGCAGCCCCCCTGCTACCACAGCCTTGCCAGTAAACCCTATACAACAGGAAATGACGAGCACAATTAGCACTAAACTTAGTGACCATTGACAGGAACTCCTGAGCAGCATAGGCAGTGTTAAAGGGCTTGTGGTTGTGGTGTGACTAGCACCAGGTAGTAGCCATTTAGTATTTGTTGGCCCTCCAGACTGCCTGGACCTTCCAGTCACTCACAGGCCACTCTGGCTGTGGCACTTGTGTCTTATTTCCTTGCAAGTGCTTGGTGTAAGACTCTCGTAGGAGCTAACGCGGAGTTGTAATGCAGCTTAAGCACAGGATCCGTAGCTGGCACAGAAACAATGTTTGCAGACTGTAAGCTGCAAGGTAAAGCTATGACTGCCCTAGATAGCCTACTGTCTACCTCCTGTATTCCAGTATGTGCCATGAAAGCTGTCATTCACCGAATACGTCGTACATATTACTGGTTTAACTTGCTAGGTGAAGAATTTTGTGATTGAATTATGATTTATTTACAGTTACAATAATTTATAAAATTATCAATCAGGACTTGTTTAAATACAAGCTTGAACCACATAATATATTGCAGTGAAGAGGGAGCCTTCAAATGTGGATGTAGTTCACCTCATACAGAGAAAGCTGCCATACATAGGAGAGTAACCACTCCAGAATAAGACTCTGCAAAAATATTTGAACGCTATTACAACAACGATATATATTGTAGGTGAAAAAGCAGTTGTCTAGCATAAGGAGGTGTGGCAATACTGTTTACTGCTTCTCTGATATAAGATGAGCAAAATATATCTTTGAAACAAATTTTATTTCTAAACCCCTCTTCTAAAAGTTACTTATTAGAATAGATTGTAGTTTATTTTTCTGATAATCAAAACAAATAGCCTGACTTGAAAAGCAAAAGAGGGCATGACTTTAAATTCAGTAGCAGATCTGTAGATCTGTTTGTGAGTTAAAGGCAATTGACGATTAGGTGGAAATCCTAGCTGACACCTCAAAGTGAGTGGAGCACTGCCTTCAGCTCTTAACAATCATGATTTCAAAGGTGGAAAAAGACATCAGAAAGTAGAGCCAAGTTAATATCCACCGTCAGAGTTCATCCAAAAGTCTGTTGTCTTCTACGTGTGATATGGATGATACCAAAGCTGCTTTTGGCAAAGCATGTGGATGTAGTGTAAGGGAGACCTTACTTAGATAATTAACACTGATCATCTCTATAGGAAGACATTCACTCTTACTCTAAAATGTTTGCTGAGCTTGTTAACTTACATAGTCTGGACACAACTGCTTAATCAGAGTGGTGATGCTTTGCATGGACAGTCTTAAATGAATCACTGTTTTAACAGGGTAAATTTAATTCCCAGATGCCAACAGTTCTGCCAATAAGGCATGACCAGGAGTTAATGCTTAAAAACTGAAATACTTGCCTTTGGCTCTGTCCTCGGCTATTATGAAATATCTGGTGAAATGGTATCGTTGGAAGTCTTGAAGAGATCTTAAAGCGGCTCTCTCCAGGGCATGCTTGTGATTTTTTTTTTTAGTAAAATAAGTTTGCAAATTGGCTTAGGGCTGTTAAAATGCAATCTCACTGATATGCAGCTATTTTCCTTTCTTGTTCCAGGTTTGACATTATGCTCATAATTTGTTAGACATTTAAAGCATGAAGTGATGTTTTCGTCAGTAAAGAAGTTTGCTGAGATGATCTACTGAGTGACTAGGGATTGGTGTGAGTTTTATCTCAAGGAAACAACAAGTGCTCTGTATTTTAAATCAGATTGCTTTGAAACCTGAAATTACTGACATTCAGTGCAGAACACAAACCATACGCTGCTTTGGATGAAACAGCTGAAATGTCTTTCAATTCCTCTGACTGTTTGTAGTGCAATCTAAAGGGCACGTTAGATGTTCAGCTGCTGATTTTGTACCTCTGTGGATGAGACTGATGAAAGCTGGATTAACAGTATGTCCAGGGCAGGCTCGATGGCAGTGTGATTACCTGGGACCTAAAAGAGTTGTGTGTTTGGTTAGGAGTTGCCTCAGTTTTTACCCAAGCCACAGATGCTGTAAAGCTGCTTTAGTAAAATGAAGCAAGCTATAGTTGGGACATCTGCAAAATCTTAAAAAGTATATTCTGTAAGGGAATTTTGATGTGTTTCGATGCCTGTGCTTCCTTGTTCTGGTCTGTTTTTTGTGAGTCTCAGATCTGTCCTGGCAGCTGGTTTGTCCCATAAGGAGTCTTTCAGGAAAAAAAAAGAAATTGTTTCACATTCTTGTACGTACTTTCAAAAATCTTATGCTTCCTGTATTTAGAAATTGTAAGAATACTGTCTGAAGATTTCTTCTTCCCTCTACCTTTCTCTTATGAAGGTCTTTAATGGAGTAATGCTCTTCATCCTGAATGAGAGAAGTAAACTTTAAACTTTTAGTATTTGTCTACAACAAAAAGTGTCCATTTCTCCCAGAAACTTTATTTGTTTTAAGATACTCTACTAAGATTCAGGGTACAGTAAATGCCCCCATCTAACTTCTTCCTTTTGAAAGCTTTCCTGAGAAAACTAACTTCTGTTCTAGCAACCAGTACTCAGTAAAACACAACCAAACAAAAATGGTATTTCATTGATGTGCATGAGACAGAGAACCTTCTTTCCCTCTATGTGCTGCCACTGCTCCCCACGCCTCCCCACCTTGCCACAGAGGTCCCAGTAGTTGCATATTGATGGTACTTGCGTGCATGTGCTAAGCTCATACTATACTACTACGTGCTCCAGGTAAAACCAGATATCTCACTTAATAGATAAATCTGTCCCCCACATCATTCTGCTTTTAAAATAAAGTCATTGTTACTGTGGAGGTGATAGTTGACAGGGGGAAAAAAAAAAAAAAAAAAGAATTGAAGTTGCTAGTGATCATTTTGACTCCTCTTAACAGCTTCATTTTTTATTTTTTCCTGTAGAATATCAAAGAACTGTTTTGGGGGTATTTTCTGCTGTTAAGAGCACATTTTGATTGTATGCATTATATTAATATTCTTCCTTTTTCTTTCTTTCTCGATTTAGAATGACTTTTCCCATAGTGACTGCATGTCAGGTAATGAGACCAGTTTGCTAGAACGAACCACAGCACCTCATGATGGACTACCGATGGCTTCCCATAGACCTCAGCGAGAAGGTGTGTATTCTGAAGTTTCTTTTCAGGAGTATTTTGAGGGTTGTTTTTTTTAAGGCTAAACTCACCTTGAAGTTGCAGAAATCTTACTTCTTTCCTGCTCCTCTGAATGAGAAACTGCAGTGGTGGGTAGGTATAATAGCTTCTCTGCCGCCTATTCGGTCTTATCTTTATTATGGCAGGTTGTCATCCTTGTTAGCTGCTAAATGCTTGTGACTGCATGCATGAAAACTGATTGCAAGTAGGTGTCCTCCTGAAAAAAAGTGCTATGGCATTTGGAAGAAGGCAAGAAAACTTAATGCCACTGTATTAGTGTTGTTTAATATTTTAAAACAAATTTAAGCATACTGTGAAGCCATGAATAGCTTTTGGTAATCAATTTAGTTGTTTGATTAGCCTTAAAACAAACAAACCAAAAAAAAGAAGAAAGGAGGTTTTATAGAAGGGGTAGTTCAGAGAAATGGGAGGCTTTCAATACAGAAGTAAGTTGTATTTTGGATCTACAGGGGAGAATAAGGATAAAACTTCAGAGCACAAACAGAACTCGTTTGTACAGTTGCCAGAACAGTTTGAAGAAATGAGCATTATTGAAAACAGATTTCTTCTTACTCTTTATTCTCCAACAAGATTAGCAGATCACTTGTCTACTCAAAATAAGCTTACACTATCTTCTGGTTAGTGAAGAGCTAGCAGTCTGGGAAAACCATTGCTATTCTTTTGTCCTGATAAATATCCTTTTGTCTATATTGTGGAGATTTAATTACACTTTGAAGGCAGGCAATTTGCAAGTTTTAATTACTTACCAAAAAAAAAAAAAAAACAGATTATGGCAGATTTCAGACAACAGACGTATTTGAAAACCTTTTACAGAGTTTTAAGAACAAAGTGTTCGTATTCACAAATTAGAAACAGAAATGGGAGACTCATCAGTGACATTCTTGAATTAAATAACAGAAGCAAAGCAAAGATGAATAAACGAGTCTAGCAAAGTATTTAAATATTTCTCAGTATTTGTATTGTATGTAGAAAGGGAAAAATCAGAATAATTTTGTGATATTTTTTATATTAGATTTATGATAGAGGGTCCCTGCTACAGTAATCTCCAAACTGGGTTAGAAATAGCACTGACAGTAAAACTTTTTTTTTTTTTTTTATTCTCAGCTTAGTTGATTTTGATTCTTAGAAATCTCAATTGATACTTAAAATAAAATGAAAGCAGTATCACATATGTTAGACTTAATCATCTTGAATGTGTGTTGCATTCAGAAGAGATTTAGAGGTGCAACGCACCTTGTTAGCTTGTATGTTCAAACATTTCTTCTTGGTCTCACCATTTAGAGTATTTAAAATGTGATTGTGGAAACAGGATTTTAAAGTAGGCTATTGAATCTGTGAAACTAAGGTTGTAAGGCAATTAGGCAGTAATTATCTGTTGTGTATAACTTAGTAAAACTGAGCATTTAACAGCAGCAAAAGTAGTTAGGAAGTTGAAGATACTACACTGTGTAATAAAGTTTCTTGGTATTAGAAGACAAATATATTTAGCATTGATAACATTCAGTAGTTTAAAATAACCACAGTCTAGTTAGAAAGAATCTTGCCTATGTGTGAATGTTAAGGATGCTGATTAGTTTCCATAATTAAATATATGCGTGTGGTGAAATAATGCAACTTAAAACATTATTCTTGGTTCCAATTATGGGAATCAACTTTTTAATTAGCTTCTGAATATCAGTCCAACTGATGGTATTGAATTTAACGTTGGCTGTTAAGGAATTTTAGTGCACTAAAACTAATGTTAGGCCATAGCCCTTTTTCTAACAGTGCTTTTATCTATACCAGAGAGGTAAAAAAAAAACAGTTTTCCATGATGTATAGATGTATGTTATTATTTGGCATCCTTAGCGCATCTCAGATTTATTTGATTTTGCAATAATTAGTCTTCAGTAATTCATGAAAATGAACTGGTTGTCCAGTTCTTGTAACTCCCAGGTAAAGGGTAGGTAAAGGGTTACAGCCAATGTACACCATTCCAACTCAGCATTTGTCACTCTTCCCAAGAAAAAGATTGGGAGCTGAATACTATCACTAGGCTTGTATATGTGTTTACTATTCTGATTTTTAGAGTTATTAGATTGCTAAGACTTAGTTTTCCTGGGACTGGCGTATTCAGATGGGGATGATGCTTCAACTGTAACTCTAACAGAATTCATTAGAAGTGTTGAAGTCAGATGAAAAGGTAATTAGTTAACTTCCAGTGATAAGCTTTGCAACAAATACTTGTAGGCAGTTGATAATTTTAATTGTTATGAGTAGTTCCCAATATATATCCCCTGCTTAAAAAAAAAAAGGCAGTTAAGAATTGAAAGGATGTTAACAGGTAATACACACCCTCCAAAAAGAGCTTCAAAAGCACTGAAAAGAAGCATTCATGGTGCAGATTTGGCAGACCTGATTTTGAATAGAAATTTTTACATGTTATGATCATGCTTGTAAGGGAACAAAATTCTGTTGAACTCTTAGAACAGCATAGCAGGAAAAGTGTAAAGCCCATCTCAGCTATACGAGGATTTTTATATACAGTATTACCTGCATAACATTTTGTGCTCTGAAGAGTATCTCTGGATCCTGAAGGCCATACATAGCTGCTGCTGTGTCACAGCCAGAACTTGTCAATTCCTGAACAAAGCAGATTATGGGGAAGGAATGTTTAAGTAAAATGTACTTTAAAGTACCCTTCTTCCTTTTCAGTTCAATCTAATGATACTCTGTGTGGTATGATTGTAGTAGCCTTCTGCTTCTGCTCTTCATTTGGCAATGTGCACTTGCAGCCCAGAAAGCCACCTGTATCCTGGGCTGCACCAAAAGCAGCGTGGCCAGCAGGGCAAGGGAGGGGATTCTCCCCCAGTGCTCAGCTCTGGGGCCCTCAGCACAAAAGGACATGGATGTAATAGAGCGAGTCCAGAGGAGGGCCATGAGGATAATCAGAGGGCTGGAACACCTCTTCTACAAAGACAGGCTGAGGGAGTTTGGGTTCAGCCTGGAGAAGAGAAGGCTCCTGAGAGACTCTATCAGACTCCTATCAGACTCTTTGCCAGGGGATGTACTGATAGGACAGGGAGGAATGACTTTAAACTAAAATAGGGTAGATTTAAATTAGATATTAGGAATAAGTTCTTTACTTGGAGGGTGGTGAGGCACTGACACAGGTTGCCCAGAGAAGCTGTGGATGCCCCATCCCTGGAAGAGCTCAAGGCCAGGCTGGATGGAGCTTTGGGCAACCTGGCCTGGTGGGAGGTGTCCCTGCCCATGGCAGGGAGTTGGAGTTAGATGGTCTTTAATGTCCCTACCAACCTAAACCATTCTGTGATTCTGTTATTTTCAGTTTGCTGATACTCACTTTTGACTCCTTTAGGCCTTCACCAAGTGTTTTCTCCCACCTAAGTGCCTTTCAGAAATTTGAAATTCAGTTTGCTCTCACTACTACTTGACGTTTCGGAAACAGATGTGGAAAACACTGTCACTGTTCTTTTTCAGTGCTCATTACTTCTTGGAATAAAGATGCAACTTGACTAATTTTCATTGCCTTTTCACTCATAGTGGTTAACGATGTATTTACATGACTTCAGGTTCAAGTAACCTCTTGGTTAATGCGCAGATTCCTGTGATCTGCAATGAAAGGGTTGTGGTCAGGTCTGAGAAACTCTTTGTAAGAGAACAAGGTTCTACCTGCCCCCTGCAGTTTGTTATGGTAAAATAGCATCTGAGAAGGAGCTGGGTTACGTGAGTCGGTAAATAATGTATGTCAGTTCTCAGAGTGGCTAGGTAAATAGGTACGTTTTCAAACTGTAATTTTAGTATGCTCAATAAACTGTTTTTCTTCCAGCTGTGCACATTGAGAAGATAACCCTGAAAGGAGTACCAAGAAAAAGGGCTGACAAACATTTGGAGTACACATTCAAAGTAAGCAAATAACCCCTGGAACATTGGTATCTTCATAATATCTATAGTAGAGGTATACAGCTTGTTTCAAATACCTGCTTAGACGACCATTTTTAATTACGTGAGGCTCTTCAGAGATTCCTGGAATTATCCTATAATTCTTTCGGATTCAGTGTGCAGAGCAGGTTTTTTTATGTAATTGTGGGCATAAGGTGGGAAAGTGTAAAACACCAGCAACAGTCATGTGTGACATTACTTCAGTAAACTTGGCTTATGCTGTTTTGGAGCAAGTGTTGCAAAAAATTCTAAAACTAGCTGATTGCTTGCTCAAGTGACAAAGACGTACAGTTCCTGTCTGCAGCTACATATTACTTGAAGTCATATATTAATCTTAGATATCATTAATGAATGACAAAACTTTTTTTGTGGCTTGGGTGTTTTGTGGCTTTTTTCATTTCCTGAAAACAAACAAACAAACAAACAAAAACGAAAAAGATGCTAATAAATTTGAAGGCCTTCCTACTATAGTCTTCATGTATAATAATAACTAGAGGCAACATACCAAACAATCACGAGTGAATTTTAAACAAAACTGAAACACGACTTCACGCTACTTTGGAAAAGAAGCTTTCAGTATTGAAGTCTGCTATTAAAGGCTGTAGTTGTTTAAATAATAGCTGCTAAGGCCATTGCTGGTGATATTCTGGTAGAGTCGAAGTCATAATTTTCTTAGCAAGGATTGACTAACATGAGTCATTTGGTCAGTAGATGCAGATCTGGTATACCAGATTTGGTCGTAGCATTTTTCCCCAAACAAAAGAATGTTGTAGATCAAACATTATAACTAATGTAACTGGTCATTTGATGTGGGTCATGGGAGCTCTTTGAAGAAGTAAAAAGAGGTTTGATGTTGGACATGTCTGAAGCAGAAATTTTGTAGGAAAAAAACTCAACCAACCAAAAAACAAAACAAAACAACCACTTCTTTTGCTGAGGACATTAATATAGAATTTAGCCTTCAATTCTTAGATTAACTTGCCCAAGTATTTCAACCTTGTCACTGATACTTTGGCCAAATAGTCTGTGAACTAGGTACTAGGTAAAATACAATAGTAGATAGAGGAGGTTTGTACAGAATGCCCATATGGATTATTAATATTGAAAATCGCAACACTATTTTAGAAATTCAGCATGTAGATGGATTTGACAGTGGTTTTGAATTTCTTTGTTAAAGGGGGAATGTTTGGAGATATTCTGGGAAGTATTTGAGTAAGCTTGAATCGACTCCACCTCATTTCTTTTAGAAAAGAGTTTCCTCTCCTCATCTGTGCAGGTATATACTGTGTTCCTCACAGTAGATCATTTTATGCTTGCCCAGCCACTGCTTCTTAAGGTTTTAACAGCAATTTACAGTCATGGCTTCCCAACCGAGGTCACCAACAGTAGCTGGCATTTCAGGGGACTAAGATGAAGGCAGTTGGTGGTTGACATTTTCCTGTCTGCTCTTTGGAGTAAATTAATATTTATAATTGCCTTGTCTGCTCCCATTACACAGAATCTTCCCATGCATGTAATGGGAATCTTAAGCACAGAGGTTGACTAAAAGCCAGGCAGCACTCATCTAACCAAGCTGCTTTTTTCTCAAAATGTGCACGTGAAGGTGCTGTTTTAATGCTTGCATGTTGTGACAGAACAATAAGCTACTGAAAAATTGATAGAAGTGTATACCAATATGCTGTCTGATTCTTGAGTAGCTTCCTTTGGAACTTGAAATATTCTTTACGAATTGTATCCTACAAGAAGTTTAATATGACCATATAAGAATCAAACCTCAGGCAGATAAAATTATTTTATATGCAAGAGAATAAAAAGATTTTTGTTAATTTATTTATCGACTAATGGGAATGGCAGCAAGAACTAAATCCAGTATGTCTGACTTACAGTTCTTTGCTCTGTTTTTTGAAGTTAATGACGACTGTTTGGTAGAAATCCTGTAATTACACAACCTTCTGCCTGGCTTCTTTTGGAGTCACTAAGTAATCTTCAGGGACTTGATTGCATTGACCTGAATTTGTTCATATTGCTTTTAGCCACAAATAACATTAAAATGATCTCAAGATGTGCACTCAGAATTAGTGTACATCTCTGAAAGGTACACTGTTATCTCTGTTTTGCCTGGTATTTTACTTAGTTGCTAGTGTTAAGTATGATGATCTCAATATAAGAGTTAAGAAAATGTTAACTGCTATGATCTTTGGAAAACAGAAACTTTACTCATTCTCTTTCATTATTCAGGTAACCTGGTCCGACCTTTCGGTAACATGTGTAACAAAAACACACCAGGAGCTTCAGGAATTCCTTCTAAAAGTACGTATTGACATATTAAAATAGTGTTTCCACATTAGATTTATAACTTCAGATGTAGGAGATCTGTGATTTCTGAGATGTAATTACAGAAACAAAAGCGGGCTACTAGCTATTAACCATTTGAATCATGTGCATTGTGGTGGAGCAATATGACAGATGAAGAAGCTCAATAGAATGTTTGAGGAGTTTCAAATGATACAAATTATATTCCCGAGGGATACTTGTCTGGCAGCTTTAACTGAACTGCCTTAAAACAACCATAAAATACACTCACGGAGTTAATATATAGGGGCAAGCACTGCTAATTTGCTTATTTGTGCCCTATTAGAATAACCTTAAGAGTATATTCATTTTGATTTTAATTAATGATGTGGAGCCATGAGCATAACAGTTTTTAATTTTACTGTCGCATTGTTCAGCAGAACAAAGGCAGGCATATTCACTGTCACAAGGCATTAAACTTGAGAAACTCTAGAAGCTGCTTCTGCGTGCATGTGTATGTTTACAAAAAGTAGATATTCTCTAAGACCCTCTCCCTCCTCTCAAAGCAGGGAATGTATTAGTGTGCAGAGACAACATGTGGATCCCCAGAGTGTGATGACCTTGAACTTTGTGTTTCATTGTCAGTGCCTAATATTTGGGGTTCTATCTATTCTGGGGAATTCTATATTAAACTGCTCACTGCTCAGGGTACTAAGGAGAGTTCTGTTTTAGGCATGTTTCAGTAGCATCTGAAGGTCTTACTGCAGTGTTAATTGCAAGTAGAACACCTGTTATTGTACAAAGGCCACAGTCTTGTTCGCTGTTTGTCATCAATATGGTGTTTTCTAGTGTTGTAAAAATGAAGGAAAGTATTTGCTGCTGCTGTAATCTAGTTGGAATATCTAGTTCCGAGAGTTCCCAGAGCTTGATTTGTGAGGGTTTGAATTATGGGTGGGAATATCTAGTTGTGGATGGGATGTCCACAAAATTTCTCTATTCGTGAAGAAAACCTTAAAAGCAGGGTTGTCGTATGAGATCCTCTGCAGCTCGTGGGATGAGTGCTGAACTGCATGCCTCATGTTCTCCTACCTGCAAAGTAAAGAAGCACACCAGCTTTCTGATTCTAGGACAGAAAGGAATGGGCAAACTACTTGATCAGAAATTAGGAGTTTGTGGGTGGTAGGAGTAAGATAACTGTATAAAACTTGTTTCAGAGTAGCAGCATTGATGAGAAAAGCTAAGGTAGTAAATAGGGTAACTTTTCCTTATATTTGAAGAGCACCTTCTCTTGGATGACAAGCATAAGAAGTTATTTGCATGTAGGAAATTACCTACACATGTGAAAGGACTAACATGCTTGTGGTAACCAGACTGTCTTATTACCTGGAGTTAAGATAGCAAGCGCCTACACTTGGGTTTGTATGACTCTGAATCTTAAACTACAAGAGGAATTGAATCCCTTTAAATGAAAGCTTTAAAGGAAAAAAGTTCCCTGTTTCTTGAGGCAAAATTATGTACAAAATATTGTGACAGGAAGTTTGCACTTCCCCATGCTTTTGGAATAGCATGAGTAAACCATTTGTTTAATACTGACAAATTCTTCAGTCAGAGATATTCAGTAACACATATTAAAGCCAAAGTGTTCAGAAAAGCTACTTTCTGTTCAGAAGCATTTCTTTCTGTTTTCATATCTAATGCACTTCAGGTGCTATAGCATTGTACTAATAATAACAGCATCTGTCAATCTGAATTCCAGAAGTTGCTATTTTTGCTTGTTACCAAGCAATTATCTACATTAGAAATAGTGTCTGTTTATTAGTAGCACTTCAATCTGTGAAAGAATTACTTAGTGCTTTGCTGTTACACCACTAGCAGCATGGTATATCCAGCTGGCGCTCTGGATTGGGCATATTCCAGATACACGAGAGGAAGATGCCGCTATAGTGTAAGTTGCTTAGTGCTGTTGATCAAAACTGATGATAGATGTAAATCAGATCAGCAATACCTTTTAAGTTTAGGAGGAAACATTTCTGCTGTGGCTGTTTTCTTTTAACTGTACCAAAATTAAAAATATATATGATTATTTTTTCTAAATAAATTAACTAATTTCATGAGCTTTCATATACTGTAGTATATTATTTTGGAAGTTATAAATGTGAGAAACTTCTGTTCTAGGGAAAACTTGTCATTTAAATTTGACAGCTCCTTGGTAGCAAGAATTTTATGTTCTGAACTGGAGCATCAGAAGGCCTCACTTTGTGATACTGGCATTGGAAATAGAATTATTTTTCATGAGAAGCTTTGGTGTTAATAGCAACTGGAAGAGGACTTGCTACTGAGTGATCTCAGGATTGCCTGCTGAAACCCAGTGCATTATGTATCTTTAATTGGTCATTTCTACTCTTTCTTTGAAATAATTTAATCTAGTGAAATTATGAGAGTGAGTACAGTGCTCGGCATCTTCCCTAGTATTTTTTGTTGTTTCAGACCTACTTTCTTTGTGTGAAAGGTTTAAAGAAAGAAATTGAAAAAGGATTGAAATTATTCTGAGAAAAAACATCGGTGAATTTCTGAATCTACATGTTCTTTTAAAGAGAGCTTTAGAGCTTCATGCACCTAGACTTGATAGGAGAATTTACTGCAAAGTGTTTCTCTACCAAAATTAAATTATGATAATTTGTTGTACTTCGTCTGCAAATTACTTTATTCAAGCTGGAATAGTAGAGTTTCCCGTAGATAACAAAAGGTATAAAGACTGATGATGAACAAAGATAATCTTAAGATGAGCAATGAGTAATTGACATTTTTAACCTTTTTCTCAGCTTCCAAAGGAATTGTCTTCTGAAGCGTTTGACAAGACTATTTTAAGAGCACTAAATCAGGGTTTTCAGAAGAGGGAAGAGCGAAGGCATGCTGATCTTGAGCCCATAATCAGGTGAGAATTCTAGCAAATAACCTGAAATGCATTATCTGAAAAGGGATTGCAATCAAGCTAGATGACTGCTAGGGACAGTGGAATTCTGCTTTGTTAGTTAATTTATGAAGAAGATGGGAAGGCAGTGATGAAATACATATTTTTTTCTTGAAAATAAGAGTCTATTTTCAAACTTCAATGGTGTGGATTTATTAAGGAGTAATCATCCAATTAGGAAAGTATTAGTGCAGGGCAACATAGTGTAGCAATGATTTGTACTTTAGGGAGGAGGGACTTGTCTCCATTGTGCAAAGACATATTTAGAAAAATTAAAAAGTAACTCAAAGTGCTATTTTCTCATTCTAAATCACGACAGAGTGACACAGAACAGAATTTGGAAAAGAAAAAACAGTAATAATGAAGCATACCTATAAAATAAATGCAATGCACACATTTGTAAGAAAAGGGCGGTTACCTCATAACCTGTTATCTAGTTATGAGAGTGCTTGCTGAGCTGTGGGCCATTTTGTTTAAATCATGTAACTCAGAAAAGCAGTATGAATTTGAGTATGCCTCCCTTGTTCTTTTTATTTGCTATAGGTACCTTGTCAGGGTTGTTCAACCTTATTCAAAGTAACTTAAAACTATTAATCAGGTTAGGCCAAGTGTGTCTTGAGACAGTTGCTGAAGTAATCAGGCACTGCTTCTCAAGCTCCTGCTCTGAATACTGCAGATACTTGTGTCCAAGCTTCTTACATTTCAGGATTTTGTCTCAATAGCTTAGCTACAGAAGATACAGAGCTGCTGCATGCCTCAACCTTCCCCTTCCCCTCTCCTTCCCAATTTTCTTTTATTTTGCTCTGTACTATTATTTGTCTCTTATTGGATTGATTTTCAAGGTAAAAACTAGATCAGTTTTGACTAATATCCTGTTTTTAAATATTGGTTGATTGGCAATACAGAAAGGTTGTAAGGCCTAACTGCAGAATAATTACAAATTCAACAGATTGAGGATATCATTTCAATATATCCAGCCATATTATATTATGGAGTTGTAATTACTATTTATAAATGAAGTTGTGACTATGCTAAATAACCATGTGAATAATCTTGACAGTAGCATTACTGTGGATTTTTTTTTTTTTCTTACGGTGTCAGTTTAGCAGAAATGTGTATTTAGGTGTCTTAAGTACGTGCTTGGTTGGCCTTTTTTTTTTTTTTTTAATTGCCTTTACCCCCCTCCAAAAAAAAGCAGAACTGGTAGTGCTGGCAAGCAAAAACTGGATATCTGGTGTGGGACTTAAAATATTTATTCTTGGACTATTTTCTTGTCTGAAGCTATAGGAAGTCGCTGAGCTCTTGGGAACAGATTCTGAACAGTGCTGGGCAATTTTGAGAATCCTTCCCTCTGTTCTTTGAGATAATTAGGAAATTCAGACACTGTCTTTGTAGGTGAATTCAACTTTGTATTTAACCAAACAAGTGTTTTTAACAAGCAGGTTTTGGAAAAAAGCTGCTTTGTATTTAACTTTGTATTTTACCAAACAAGTCTTTTTAACAAGCAGGTTTTGGAAAAAAGAAGCTGAGGAAAAAAGTTAAAGCTTAAGGTTCAGTGCTTTTTTGAATCTGTCCAAGCTTCTGTCTGATAATGTTACAGGAGGCTAAAATATTTGACTTAGGGTGACTCAAAAGTACATATATTTTTAATTTAAAAAAATTCATTATACTGATTTCTTTTACTGGCTGTACTCCAACTAGGACTGAACAACAGAGCTCTGAAGTATCCTTTAATCTTCTGTATGCTCAGTGTGCAAGTTTGCAAGTTAAAGTGTTTAGTCTTTTTAAGAACTACCTAGTTTGCTCTTAAATGGTAATTTTGTTTTTCCTATGAAATATTACTTACAGTTTAACAGAATTTCGCTTAAATTTCAGGCAGCTATTTTCAAATACATCACAAGCTTTTCTGCAGAATCAGAGAGTATACAACTTCTTCCAATCAATTTCATCAGAATCTTTGCACACTCACAGTAAGAAATATCTTAATACTGTTCTATATAACAAAAAGTCTATAAAAAGTGATTCTTCCTGTCATGCCTGATTATGTTTTTTAATTACATATTTGTATTACATTGTATTCTACTGGTCATACTTGAACTCACTGCCAATGAATAGTTGTTTCAGCAGACATATGCTTTTGACAGTAGGAATGTGCTGTGAAGCATCAGCTTGCGTTCTTTTCTTTCTTTCTTCTCTGTACCATCATGCTGTTAAAATACGTAAAAATAAATAGAGCATGTGCAACAGTTTGGGACTTTATAAGAAATCCCAAAACGGGCCAGAATCCCCTGACCTCACTACCACTTCAGCAGTAGGACAAGTGGTATTGAATAGAAATGCAGCCAAATATTTTTGACCATTTAAAAACTTATTTAAAGCTTCAAGACTTCAAAGGAAAAGCATGTTTTTTTATTAAAGCTACTGCCATCTTTTTTATGAATCCTGTGAAAATGAATGATGAGGCTGTTGTAAGCATGGGAACAAAAAGCCTTCTGCACTGATCCCAAAACATTGCATGTTATTTATTTGGTTTCTTTTGTAGATTGTGTTTGTCTTGATATTTAAACTAAGATTTGTTTAGGGTACCTAGTATGTAAATAATGGGATGGTCCTGACTTCAGATCATACAGAATCTTGTTCAAAACATTTGCTTTGCTGATATTTCCTTGGTGGACCTGGTACTTGTGTATTGTAAGTTGCACAACCCAAGCTTAGCTTCTCTGTTAGGCTGCCTTAAGATGTGCTCTTTGTTTCTATTGAATCTTTTCTTCCTTCAGTGCATGTTATATACCATGACAGTTACGGTACTGACTATGAGACTGTAGCCTCAGAAGTTGCAGAAGATCTTAGTAAGGAATAAGTCAGAGTTTTTGAACAGACTGCTTGTGAGCACTCAAAAGAAAATAAAGGGATGACAGCTAACACAAATCCGAGATGATACATGTGGTGTATCAAATGTGTTCTTTCTATGATCAGATAGGGCCTAGTAACAGTTAGGACATTCTTGTATGTTGGTTTCATATATAAGTTAAACTAATGAGGTCCAGGATGATTGTGAAATTGGCTGGAATTTATTGCTGTGAAAAATTCTGACAACTCTCTTGTAATGAAGAGCTGCATGGAGAGGAAGGAAGTTCCAAGGTCCAGAAAGATTCACATTAACGATGGACACACTGCATAGGATATGCATGTATTAGTCTATGGGCTACATCTACATCTAGGTGGGAAAAAGGTGTCAATATGTTGTTGTACATTATTATAATTTAAAGTGATTTTCACAAATTGTAGAAATGCACTGAAAAAGAACCAGTGCTAGGTCCCATCGTAATAGACTCAACTGCATTAGTGCAGGACAGAAATGATCTGCAGGGCTGTTGGTAGTTTGAAACATTAATTCTGCAGGACGATGCCTTACAGATTACAGAGTGATCATAAATGGGAGATAATTTGTAATAAAAAACAAAACAAAAAACGTGTATATATGTGCATGTAGGCTACATGAAAGGTCATGAGGATTTGTCAGATCTAAAATGCATGACAGATAGAAAGGATGAGGTACTTCATTGTTTAGCAGAGAGGAGAGAGAACTTCTAATGGGCTTAACTTGCTGTGAGGAAGATTAGGCTCAGGGACAGGCAAGAGTCTGGTGATTACCAGAGAAGTTGGTAGCAGTGAGTCATGTCTGAGGTCAGGGCAGAAAAGTCAGTAGGTCAGGGTTAAGAACAGGATCAGCGAGACGTGCCAGGCCCAGGCACGGCTGCAGCATAGCCCTGGCAAAGACCTGAGCCTGAACGCGGCTCCTGAGCCAAAGGATGGAGGCCCTGCATGAGGCGTCTCCCAGCTCTTTCCCACCAGTCTCAGCCAAGATTGCGAGACTGCCCTGTACCAGAGCTGGTCTTGAACACAGGCGGGTGTGGTCCTTGGCAGGGCAAAAGAGGCTGTAGAACCCACTGGTGTGGTTCAGGGCCCTGACACTGAGATAGATATTAAGGAAAGCTTTGATGAAGACAAATAGCATGATGAATATAAGTGTAGTTGTTTCCCTGTTGATAAGGGAGACTGGATAACTTCTCTGGGACGGTTCACCATCACATTTACTATAGTGCAGACTGTTACATGTGTCATGCTAAAACGGAAGTACTCATCAAGCTCTTTTTCGAGTTTTTATTTATTTATTTATTTATTTTATTTTTTATTGCTGGCCACTGTGTTTTTCTAAATTTCATGTTCGGGAATCCTGAAATCCTGTGAAGTATTTACAATTGCAATTTAGGCCATGGTGACATATCTTGAATACAATGGAAATGCTGGAGGAGAGGGAAGAAGCATGTGTTTGAGAACTGGGATGAGATTTTTCTTAAATCAAATTTGCAGAATGAATTAGCAGAGAAAGTGACTCTGGCTTACATTGGTCTTCAGTTAGTTTTTAGATCTGGGGATAAAACGTCCATTCACAGAACTATAAAAATACTCTATGAAGTACTTAAATGCTATAGGTATGATTTTAGTAAAACCTTTGTGGAAATAAATTGTCAATTCAGTGGAGGATCTTTATACCTTTAATAGTAGTTGAGATCTCACACTGAATAATATGTTCAGTAAGCATAATTATCTATGCTGTCACAGTTCTGTTAAGGAGGGAATCAATTAGCTCCCTTCTGGTTCATAAAATCAGTTATTTTAGACACTTCTTCAGACTGGGGTAAATTTTTGATCCCAGTAGACTTCATTAGAACATGATCTCTTGGGATTTAGTATGTTCAATGCAAACAATACGCAGGAAGATGTTCCCATCGATACTTCAAGATCCTGAACAGCAGCTTTCAAATGCTGTTACCTGCACTAACTTGGAACTTTTTGAGAGGAATAGTTGAATTCTAGAGTTAAATTCACTGCTGAACTTAGTTCTCTTTCAGAGTGGGGCACTGGTATTTTTGCAACAAAACTGTAAATATTATTGCCACTTTTTGTTACCTTATCTGGCATAACAAGGCAAAAATGATGCATCAAGACTGTGTTAAGGGTACTAGAAGATTTCAGCCCAAATTAAGTCTCCTTTGCCAGGAGAATGACTTAACAGTGGAGAGTAACTCGTTGCATAAAAATTTTAATAACTATAGTTGGTCTCCTGCAATTTCCTGCTGAAACAGAAAATATTATTTTTGAAAGTCTGATGCGCAGTATATTTTAGAAATATTCATTATAATCACAATCCAAAGCTTTCGAAATTTCACCATAGCTTTAAAATTGTTTTGCATTTTTTGTCAAAATAAAAGCATCTCCATAGAGTCTCTATTCTTGGAGACTGCCTACTTTGAAGGAGATGATGTTCAAATAATTGCCACATGCAAACCAGAAAGTTCAGACTTCCATTTCCCTAGCTTCCAGTTTAGTGCAAGCACTCAGGAACTGTCCAGTTGTTCAAGATCTATAAAGTTACTACGTGAACTTTATTCTCTGCAGGTAACTTACAACCCTCTTTGAAGATGGTTAAAGCACCAGAACACTTCAAGGAGGACAGTTCAGAAGCTTCAAGTCAGGAGGAAGGTAGTTGTGTACTTAAAGGTGGTTCTTCTCTGAGAAAATTTACCAGACTCAGTTCTGGAAATCATGCAGTTGACCAATTTCTTTATTGGTACAAAGCTGAGAGATTTGGATGGAATGTGCTGTATAAATGAAGAATTTTTGTATACATCCTACAGTTTCCTTAGAGGGTTGCTATATAATCCAAGAAGTGGGATTGTTCATAGACAGCTTGGAGGCAGAAGTTCACGGCTGTGTTGAGCAAACAGGAAGAAATATTCCACAACTTACTTGAGCCAAGTTTGTTTGTAGCTTTACATGTTCATTTATTTGGGTTACAAGTTGAATGCAGCAGTTTGTTTTGCCATAAATGTGTCAAATTTGTCTAGGTTTTAGTTTTATACAGAAAGGATATTGAAGTTTTTCCTCTTAACTTACACTGCTTTTATACTCTTGCCAGTTAATAAGGATTTTAACTGTTTGGGACTGTAGTGAATGTTAATTACAGTCTGAAAGCTGGTGTTTTCCAAATACCTCAGAAAACAGTTCTTAGATGGAAGCAGCAGTCTAGTGGCTGGTCAGTAATTTCGTTCTGTAACGAATGTCAAGCCAGTTTCACATTGCTTTGAGTAGTGAGCAAGTAGAAGTTTCTGGTAGGTGGAAAGGATGAGAAATGGGGCTGATGGGTGAACATGGACAGATACACTAGTTTTCACAGAAAGTCACCGCTCTTGTCCTCTTACATGCTAATAACTAATAAGCTTGTAGTTGATCTTATGTGCAATCAGTAATCCACATATGCAGTTCAGACAGACTTTTCTTATTTAAAATTGTTTTATTATATTCTTCTGTAGAGTTCAGAATACACCAAGTAAATTTACAGTATATTCAAAACTAGCTCAAGTAGTTTTATATACTGTCCTTAAAAGGAACTTGTTCAACTGATGAAGCTACAGATGCAATGCAGAACACCTTTTGTGCCATTTTAATAAAGTGCTACCAGAAGTTTTAAAATTTAATATTTTTTTTCAAGTCATTATTTGGACTTCTGTGTTGCATTGACAGGAGTTCAGGCACAATGATGGCTACCAAGAAGGCTAGTTGCAATTGAAAAAAACTTGTTTTTGTTAAAGTTCAACCATTGTTTTAAAAAAATAGGCAGACCACGAATCTAAGGTTCTGGTTTCTTGTTTGAGGCAGTATCTCTTGTTCTGTCTTGTGTTGTTTGTAAAGCTTTACTTGCACGGTGAAATTTATGATGTTCAGAATGCAATACTTCTGTGTAAGACTTACCTGCATTCAGTATTCACAACTTGTCAATTACATGGGATTCTGAGATTCATTTTAGTAGCCAAAAAAAATACAGAATTCTGTACTTTACTGACTTAATTCACTTTCTTCTTTTTCATCCCTTTCATACTGGACAATACTCAGTCACACATTTAGTCGTTATGACTAAATCTAGAGGTGAGCAAACATAGGGTTGTTACAGTTCCTATTTTTCTGTTTTATTCTTTTGTGAAATTGAAGGTAAAGAATCTTGATTCTGTCTGTACAAACTGATCTCTATGCAACATCTGTTAATTTCACCACTTTAAATTAAGTCTAGTATATTTAATGGAGATGTCTTCCACTAAGTGTCGGGTAGTGATAGAAAGATGAATTTTCTGGATTGATCTAAAAGAGAAAATAATTGCTGTTGGAATCATGCTTTTTGCTATTTTTTTTTTCCAGATGTAATGCAACACACAACAGTCCACAAGAAACATAATGGAAAAAGTCCTGTTGCCAAGTAGGTACCAGGATGTAATGTGCCCATGCTACATTTCTGAACTTCATTTGTTAGTGCTTTGGTAGTATATTTTTCTTTCGAGATTAAAGCTTGTTTGGTTGGTTGTTTCTTCGATTAGCTTAATCTGTATTAGAAAGGTCTATGTAACATGGACAGTTCTGTATTAAAAATCTACTGAAAATACTATAAAAGATTTAGTTTCTGAATCTGTGGGTATAGTTCATTTGGAACTCTCTTCTTTCACAAATTTTGTTAGTCTTCTGTTTAAGTTGATATTTTGATTTTGTTTGTAATCTGAGTAACGTCAATTTGTATTTTATGTATTTTTTCCCTTGCGCATGCACACATGCATATATGGAAATTTCTAGTGCCGTTGATTCTCAGCTTTTCTTCAATAGTTTCAAAGGTGGTCTTAGAGGAGAAGGTAGCCCATTCCTTCCCTTGTTTAGCAGCTAGAGCTTGTATTCCTTACTTATTTAAGTCCATTCACTTGTTAATGTATCTTAACCAGAATGTTTGGAGATGTTTGCACATAGTTGTGCAGTATTTTAACTATATTAACAGGAAAACATGGATAGAGTTCTTGTTGTGGTTTGCAATTTTGTTCTGTGTTTAACTGTTATGTTATCTGTAAGATGTATTTATCTCAGGGGAAAAATTTACTTGAAATTATAAAATTAACAAATAACCATAGTGCAAAACTGTTTGTCAGAGTTTTGTGAATCTTAACCAACGAGATTCTTGTGAAATTACTGATTGGACAACTTAGTGATTTGGCTTCATTTTGTTTTTGTTTTTGACCCTCCTAAGTTACTCTCAACTTAAATTTGTCCGAGAATGGCATCTTAACAAAATCTTTGATTATGCCAGTGGTTAGAAAACTACTATGAAGTCATAAGAGCTCAATCCAAGCTTACTAACAAACAGTTATCAATCCAAAAGAATTAGTCTTTTTTTTCTTACTCCTTGTATAATAAAGTATACTAGAACTGGCTGTTGTTTAGGATCTCTTTAAAGTGGGTTTTTTAGAAGCAGCTTGATGAACTGGGACAGATCTTTCCACAAATCTTATAAATTCTTTTTTGCTAGCTGTTATTTTCTTCTCAAGAGGGGAAAGTGTGTTTACCACTTGATTCCTAAAGGTCTGTTAATCCTCCTGTGTTCACATTGAGACTCTCCTTAAAACCTATGCCTGCTATTTATAGTTTCTAAAGAAATGGCATTGAATGATACTTTTCTCTTTCAAATATATATAAAATTTTCTAGAATAAGTAATGGTTCACCTCAGCATTGGTACATTTCAGGAAAATTTATGCATTACATTTGTCTGTTTGCTGTTGTTATTTAAGTATGGCAGCCTTACTCTTGAAAAGGTCCAGACGTTTGCTTGGAGGAATGAGATTGAACATCTGAAATAAATATTTACCAGTATTACAGCTTATACGAAATGACAACAAATTTAGCAGCAGCTTCACTTAATCCTATTTGGCAGAAGTTTCTAAAGTGACCTTGATTAGATCTCTACAGTTATGGACTCATGTCTCTATTTAGGGACCACCTTGGGTTCTCACCATTTATCTGAGCTTTTTTTGTTTTGTTTTTAAATATTCTATTGCATGTCTCTTAAAGTAGTTTAAGCACTTACTTCCAGAGGTGTTTGGTAAGTAACTGCTGGAACTTCAGCATGTCTTCTGCTTTGGAGTGAGCTAGATTTCTGCCATCATGGGAACTGATTAACATCTCATATTACAGTAATTTTCATGTACCTTGACAGAAGCTCTGAATTGAAAGGTGCTTTAAATTTTCAGCATGAGTATTTGGTTAAGAAGTTAAAAGTATTAACTCCTTTTTTTCCCCTTATTTTTTTTGCATCCAGTGAATAGTAGGACACGTTTTTGAATGGTAGATGAAAAGTTTATAGATCTATGTGCCCTACTGACCTTGTGAGACCCCTGACTGTTTCTCCAGCAGTCTTCATTGACAAGTGCTCTCAGACCTAGTTAAAAGTTGCTACTGACTGGCAACTGCTAAGAGAAGTTTCAGTGGAAGGCATTATAAGGCCCACAGAAAATGTCAAATGCAACTCCCGTTTCTCAGTACTCAAATCTAGTAACCCTCAAGGTTAAAACATAAAACAAGAGGACTAGTTTGAAATTAAAATAAACACAGCTGCAGCATGATTTGTAAGTAGACATGCGCTCCTTTTCTTATCTGTGTTAGGAATTCTGAAATAGGAATTACAAATTTTGTCATCATAAGGAAGAAAGAGAATGAATTCAGAATACATTTCTTTCTGGAAAGTTTCCCCGCATCTTGTATGACATATGCGAACAAAAAGACTGCATGCAGAAATATCCATGAAAGCTGTTCTCTCAAGTACTGTTTTCTCCAAATGTTGTTTTTCTGAATTTTGCATCAAATTATAGCAGACTTCCAAAAGGAAGTCTATGTATGTTCAGAACTTCAGTGTGCAAGAATTCCTGTAATTTGTCTTTAAAATGTCTTGAATTTCTAGAGTTTTCTGAAAGCAAAGTACCTGTTTCCCAACACAATGCAAAAATGTGTATGTTGGTAGGAAAAGCCCCCAAGCTTGTTCACATTGGCATAGCTTTTGTTTTTTTCCTTTCAGCAGCACTAGTAGTGCAAAATGTTCTTCACTGGATAGCCTTAACATACAGCACTCTGAGCAAAATGGGGTAATGGACTGGAGAAGAAAAAGCTGTATTGCCCAGCAGCACCCAGAGCACTGTACAAGCCTACTTGAGCAGGTGTGTTGTTTTTACATTTAAAGCAATATTCTGAACCTCTGAAATGAGGAAACTGTCCTCTACACATGTTTATATTTAGATTTAAAAGATGAAGAACACTGCTAAAATTGTAGCAATGATTGTCCATGTTGAAGTTGCAGGTGACCTACCTGGATTAGAAAACCCTTCATAATTTTTACACTTATCACTCTGTTGAAGCTTAAGTATTTTGTTTTGAATTTATAGCTAAAACATCCCAGTAGGATGTGTGCAATCAGAAAAGTCTTAAGTTCTTAGCAGGGACTTCCTGTTATTGTAGGGTATTGTACAATAAGTTACAACTCTCTAACATCAGAGAGAATTTCAGAAGGCCTATGGAATTTTTGTTGTTGCAAGCAACAACATGCTGTTAATAAGTAAACTATATGAATGGTGCAGCAGGGAGTACAGATTAGACATATTCCCCTCTATCTTACCTCCATTGTCTAAGTAACTCAAGTATTAATCTTCATTGAAAAAGTTAATAGCTGGATGCATATATACACACCGTGTGAGATTTTTTTTTTTTGTCTCCAGTGGTCAATTTTGATATAAGTGTGGTCAAGAAGAATAATTACTCATAAATAAATTCATGTACTGAAATTGAGGAAAGGAAGGTTGCTCACGCTTTCCTCTGAAAAACCTTGAATATTAGAATTGCTTAATATTGATTTCATTCCACATGCAGAATTTGGCTATTGAATGATAAGCCAAAGTTTCCTTCTTTCACAAACTACGGTAATGAATTGAGATTTGTTTTCAAAGCAGAAATGGTAGACTGCATCAAAGCTTGAAGTACGCGAGCTTGAGGCAAGAAAAAATTGATATACTGAAGCAGGAAAAGCTACTTCCCATTTAAAAGATTTACAAATACAGCGTAGGCAGATACTATTTTTGAGTTGTCACAGTTTTTACTGCTTTGCCAAATAAGAGATTGCACTAGCAACTAGCATATACTTAAAGAAAAATGCAGATGTTGTGTTTTTTCTAATATGCTTCTAGGTGGTATTTTACAGAGTTTAGTTTAGCAGCAATCAAGGCCAGGTACCTGTTTTGTCAAGATGTAAATGTAACTTGCAATGTAAAAAGAAATTGCCACATGTACGCTTCTCCCCCTCCCAGTCAGATAATTCCACTCAAATCAAAAAGTTCTGTAGCCCCTTAAGCCTTATGATTAACTCTGATAAGATGACTTCTTTTCGAGGAAGGAGTTGTTGGGGAGTATTTGATGAAGTGTTTGGTTTTCTCCTCAAATACAGCTTGCTTATAGCAATAATTTGATTGGTATTTTCTGAGTATTTGGAAGTAGTAATTTGCTGTGTCCTTTGCTAATAGTAGCATAAACGCATGATGTGCGTGATTCTGAAGGTCTGACTGCACAGTACGAATAGTTGTTTGTATGGCTGTAACATCTGCAAGCAGCATCAGTCATGGGCTCATAGACCTTTAAGTCTAAGGTTTTTTGTTTGTTTTCATGATACAAGTCATCTTTTATGACTGGCATTCTTGTATTTTGTGTTTAGCATACAGGGGAAAAACGAAGTCTGTCTGCAGTAAGCAAGAAGAAGGGAAAGCCACAGCTGGAAAAGTAGGTTTCCAACGTAACCAGTAATCCAGGAACGTGTGGTGCATTCACTCTGATAAACAGAGCGTACAGTCAGTTAGGTGCTTTGTTTTACTATTGTGGTACAAGAGCTGGTATATTGTGAGACTAGGCTATATAAAAAAAAACTTACCTTTTGAAAAGAAGTAATGCGATAAATAGAATATAATTGTATTCATTCCTTTCCTAAAATTGTCAGTTGTCATTTAGCAAACAGACTTAAGGAGCAGAAGCAGGTTGAGTGATACAAAATTACCTTTTCTTCCCTTTATATTTATTTTAAAGTTAAAAAACAAAAAGCTGTCCTGAAAATGGTGAAGATCAAGTAAGGACAGACGGTGGTAACTTGCTGAAATGCTTTATTGAAGATAACTTGCAAATCAGAGGGCTTCAGAACTTCCTGTGGGCTAAACAATCCTCCACTGTAAGGAAGCGAAAAAATTTACAGCCTTATCTAATAAGGTTTCAACTTGGCTTCTTGTTATTTTATTACTCTGTAACCAGATGCTTTTACTGTAGTGTAGGGTATGGCTTCATTACATTTGTTAGCTTTCAGGAAAGGCTGCAGAATCAGCTGCATCCTCTTTTTTTTTAAAAAAAAAACAAACTCTTGTGTGTTTTCTTTTAGATCTTTATTCAAAGTGTTTAGCAACACTGTTGGCAGTTTAATTACTGGTATATTAAACAAATAAATAAAGGCTATTAGTGCATTATCTACATTTGTTGTTAAATCTATTACACATTTGTGGCCTGGAGTTACTGCCTTTTTTTACAGTGGCATTCTGTTTTCATACATGGTTGGTTATCTGTGCTCATGCATTTGGGGGGCGGGGGGGGGAAACAAACATGAAAATTATTTACACAGGGAGAAAGCAAAGAAAACTGACTGCCGGCTGAATAACAGGACTAATGGAGTTAGAGTTGCAGCATCACAGCACATACGTACAGGGACAGCAAAAGGTAAGATGTTTTCTCCTAAGCTGTTTGTAAGAAACAGAATTTCCAGTTTTGCCCATTTATTCATTGTTCTGCAGAAGAGGAAATCTCAAATTTGAAGTTTCGTTCAGTGCAAGTCAGCATGTTGGCTGTCTAGTCTGTGCTTTGACTTTCTGGACAAAATGTGCTAGACACAGTATTTTGTATAAAGTTGCTTAGGGTTTATCTCCTTTTGTGCAAAACTGGAAACATTCTAGTAAACTCTTCATAAAGTGCCTTAAGTAGAGTAGTAGTTGCAGAAACAGAGTTAGGTTTCTTCTGTATGAAATTAATCAGTCTGAGTGTGTGGAGGTCCAGCATCTTGTCATTAGCATTTCCTTTGCAGCTCACTATTTTAATGAATTGCTAGTGCTGTGGGGTGGCACATGTGGAACCTGTTGTAAAAACCCACTGGTGTGAACCTTTGGTGAACTGTAGTGCATAAACCTGCTGAGCTACAGCACAGAACTGTGTACGCTGCCCTACCCGGGTTTTCAAGTTTAGGTCACCCAGCAAAATCTAGAGTCTGGGCCAGAATTTGTATACATCAATCAGTGCTGAGCAACACAAATATAATCTTGTTTTAGTAAGTTGAGCCTTCAGGTTTTGTTATCAATTTCTGAAGGGCTATGTTATCTGTTGACTTTGATGTCTCGATGTTTTTCAGCCTCCTAATACCAGTTGCATCCTTGTCTTTCTCATGTTTAGTTTTCCCAACAGAAAGTTGAAAAAGAATTTGCCTTTTTCTATACCACCTAATTGTCCTAAGTGTTGAAAACACTTTTTCAAAGTGCCTTGTCTTGCTCATGCTTCCCATTGGGGTACAGTCTTGAACAACTTTTCATTCTTTCTTCTCATCACTTCTTACCTTTGAGAGTTCCAGGTAGATCCCATTATTGAATTGGTGTCATGTGCTTTATGCGCAGCTTTTGTTATCTTCTACAAAGTGTATTAAAATCTGACAAACTTTAAGAATTCACAGTTCACAAAGTTAGCAAAAACAATACGCTTGTAAAAGGCTACAGGTAAGAGTTGTACAAGTAGGAAAAATAATCTACAGGACAGCTTTTTGTATATGTTTCTGGTTGCTTACTACTCTTGTTGTCATGCAAAACACACAGTGTTTATGAGCTGATGATAACTTTCAGAGATTATGCAATTTTGTGTGACACAGTGGAATGCTAAAAAAGGAATGCTTTGTGTTCACCCACTCACACTAATCTACAGATGTGAAACGGCCTCCTTGATAGAGATGGCTAGTTAAGGCCGCTCCAAGAAGAAACTGCAGCCTGCAGAGTTTAGAAGCAATTCAGTCTTCAGGGATGAGCATTCTACCTGTGTGTGTACAAACATCAAAATGTCATCTGGTAATACTCTCGGGAGATGCAGTCTACAAGAAAAAAAATCACGTTGCAGTCTGAATCTCTCCCTAGCATTATTATCTAAAGGCATGGTTTGAAATGTCCTCTCTTGAGTCAGTAGCTCTTAACTGCATCGTATTTTCTTCGATTTTTCACTCCCTATTTTTAGCTTTTGAGTCCTCATTTAGTTACCCTTGTAACTCAGAGGACTTGATATTTTGTGATAAGGGCTTTGGACTTCTTGAACAATTCTCAGCATTGTGAGGTTGACACTTCTACTTCACATTATATTTTAACAAGTGTTTAGAATATGTAATAATTTTACCAGGTATAGGTTTCAGTACAGGTTTTCTCTAACCAGGAAAATGGTTTCAAGAGTCAAAACATTGTGTAAGCTTTATAATGACTTACCCCAACCTGCTATATTTGCAGTAACTGTAATGAATCAATAATTATAAATAAATTAAAAATTTATAATAATAATAATCTAAATAAGAGTTCTGGCTTTGTCCTGGAGTTTTTCCAACAGAGTTTTGCCTCATCGAGGTTTCCTTGATGCTAGCATCTGGCCTACATTCTGTGAGAGCACACATCTCTCTTGTTACTTCACCTCTGAGGCTGAACCTGAAAGCCAGAGCATTCTGGCTTAGACTTGACTTCACTAATAGGATCCAAACCCACCCTGAAATCCGATTTCCTGCAAATGAGTTTCCCACGATCCCTTTCAGAATTTAGAAAGCAATTTCACACATCTGTAGTTCACCTCTTTTTCCTTAAACAGATTTTGTTGATACAATTGGCTTAAAGCCTGTTCTTGAATGGTTAATGATGAAAAGGTGTATTGCTTGGACATTGCCTGCTGCATTAGCTTTCTGCCTTTGCTGGTATGACCAAGGAGTATTTCACCTGTTTGAATGGAAACAATTGACTGCTACCATGAAGAGGAAATTATTATTACAGTATACTTTTTATAAGCATCGCAAAACTTTTGAAGGGTTATTCTTTTGATTATTCTGCATAAATGTGAATTTTCAGTGTCACCTTTCTTAATGTGAAGGATTCAGGCATCAGAAAGTTTGGGACAAGACTAGCCCTTGATGCACAGCATTAAAACATTAGAAGTAGAAGGGACAGATGCAATTAAGTAGGAACACAGTACCACAAACAAAAATCTGGACGAGCGCGGTATCAGCAAACCAAAATAATCTCACTTTTGATATACTAAGATTAAAAATAAAAACGCCAATTTTTATTTTTAGATCTGAATTTGGACGCTGGATCTGGTCATGATACATGTGGAGAAACATCATCTGAAAGTTACAGTTCTCCTTCTAGTCCACGACATGATGGGAGGGAAAGCTTTGATAGTGAAGAAGAAAAAGACAGAGGTTGGATTTGTGGAGAGTGTGCATGAACTTGTGTATTCCTTGACTAATCTCTTTCTTGTATTAATTTAAATTAGTTTCTCAGTTTTATTAGCTGCTCTTATTTCTGAACTCGCCACAGATAACATTTTGCTTTGTGAGTTTTGTGGCTGGATGGTTTGAAAGCTTCTTGCAAATAGCATGACTCTTTACATAGTGTTGAGTTTTAGATTGCTACGTACATGTATGCTATACAAGATACCTGTATTTTCTGACTTCAGTGACATAGGTCTCTTGATTAAGTTCAGCAGCACAGTATATGGAAAAATGTTTTATGTTTGGCATAAAATTGACTTGTTTTACATCAAAGTATGCCCATCATCTCTGAGAGGTTCTTCTCTTTTTGTATTTAATGACTGTTGAATTTGCCACTCCAAATCTGAGTAAACTGTGTTAATACCCTTCAAGGCAGATGCAAATTCCTAATGTAGTCTGTGTACCACTGTTCCCATTTGCAGATATTCACAAGTCAAAGACACGGTAGCTTGTTAGGCAGTTTGGTATAGGCAAGTGATTGAGATTGGCCTACCCTGATCTGGATGAATGAAAATAGTCTCAAAGTTGTTCTAATTCAGGAAGAGATAACTATCATTTGTGTCAGCAAATGTAGTTTTATGTGGGTAAATGAGTCCAGGGTGAGAGTTAATGTAGTTCCATGTACAGTCTTCCGACTCTGACAAATGCTGTTTTCTCCACAGATACGGATAGCAATTCTGAGGACTCTGGGAATCAAAATGCAACCAGGTTTACAGGCTACAGTGCTGTCAGTTCATCAAACATGAACAAATCATCTGCTCAGATCTCTGCGGTGAACAACGAAAACGGAAGCCTTTCGGAAGATCCTTTGAACGCAAAGTTCCAACACATTTCCTTTATGCCTGCCTTACACTGTGTGATGCACAGCGCTGCCCAAAAGCCTGAAGCAGTTGTCCCACCACCCATATCTGCAGACGGTAAAACGATGGGAATGCTCGTTTCCACGCCTGTTGCTGTCTCACCAGTGAGAGAGTCTGCGAATTCACCTCCTGGTGGAATGGGCCCAGTGACTGCTGGTGAACCCGAGAAACGCCTTGAGCTGATGGCTTCCCCTTTGCCAGTCCCATCCACTTTCCTTCCACACTCTGTCCAGCCTGGTAGCCCTGCTTTGCATTTGGCAATACACAGATTGAAAATGCCCTCTCCACAAGGATCGTCAGAAAGTTGCACAGTTAATGGACCGCAGCAGCCGACAGGAAACTTAAGTATTGGATCACCAAATACTGCCTTTATCCCAGTCCACAATCCAGGTAGTTTCCCAGGATCCCCAGTTCCTACGACAGATCCCATCACAAAACCTGCATCCCAGGTGGTAGGACTGAATCAAATGGTGCCTCACATTGAGGGAAACCCAGGAGCGATCCCTCAGCCTACCAATCTAAAGGTAGTTCTTCCAGCAGCTGGTCTCTCCACGGCAGCACCACCACCTCCACCAGCTTCGTACGCTTTGCCAGGCAGTCCTCACGCTACCAGTGTGTTGCCCAACCAGAATACAAACGTGCTAAACACTGTAGCAACTTCCTCGCCACCTCAGTCCGCTGGTTTAGGTGTTGGCCAGGTCCAGTCCACCGTTCCTCCCGCAATACCTACACACACGCCAGGCCCTGCCCCTAGCCCGAGCCCTGCTTTAACACACAGCACTGCACAGAGCGACAGCACATCCTACATAAACGCTGTTGGAAACAATAACACTAATGGGACAATGTTACCTCCACAGCAGTTGGGATCTGGTCCTTGCGGTTCTTGTGGACGTAGGTGTAGCTGTGGGACCAATGGAAGCCTTCAGATTAATAGCTATTTTTATCATAACCCACTTCATGGACAAGTCTACAGAGTTCCATCTTTCTTCACTCTGCCGTCACTTTGCAATGGCAGCTACCTCAATCAAGCACATCAAAGCAATGGAACACAGCTTCCTTTCTTCCTGCCTCAGTCTCCATATGCAAACGGGCTTATGCATGACCCGGTAATGGGGAGCCAAGCCAACTATGGTATGCAGCAGATGGCAGGATTTGGGAGGTTCTATCCCGTATATCCAGCACCTAACGTAGTTGCCAACACAAATGGGTCGGGACCCAAGAAGAACGGGAACGTTTCATGTTACAATTGTGGTGTAAGTGGACACTATGCGCAGGACTGTAAGCAGTCATCCATGGAGGCCAGTCAACAAGGTAATCATGATAACTCCCAGCGGACTTGCTTTTGAGTTTAGCGGTTTCTCTTTACCTTACTGAATGTGCTGTTTCTGGTCTTGCAGAAAGGTGTGCGTGCGTGTGTATGTTTTGTGTAAATGGTTGTGCATTAGTGACCTGCTCTAAAACTGCAAAGTATCCTATCTCTGCCTGAAATTTTTGTAGAACAGAGCAAGGGAATGGGATTCACAGCGCGAAGCTGAAAATGGGCACGATTCAGAGCTGGGAACTCAAACTGTATCTGTTCTAACTTGTCATGCCTTTCACTGCTTTGTTTTTGGCATTATGTTGAGATTTGCATGTTGTTCCAATTTTTCCATTCCTGTTCAGTGTTTTTGGAGAGAATTTATTGGCAAAAAGTGTAGAAAATACCCATTACTGTCTATAATGCGAGCGTGAATCCTTAAAACTTAGGAGAACTCAAAAAAGCAAACAAAGTGGCCATTTGATAATTTAACTTTTGTAAAGCTTACCTTTGCACAACCAGCCATCCTCTGTGCCCCATCGTGAAATACACAAATGAAATATGCTTCAACTTCTCGGACAAGTTGCAGCAAAAAGGCAGAAACCAATTGGAACTAAAAATCAAAGGCTTCGGTCTTGTGTGCCGTTCCTTTCTCCATTCAAAATGGTGGAGAAAAGGCAGTGTTGGCACAGAACGTGAACTGCTGCTGGTTCTCGGCCTGTGCCCACTCTGACTCGACTTGCTTGGTCGGACTGGAACAGGAAAGACTAGCCTTGGTGGGGTCTTCTTTCCTCCGGGTTTTTTCCAACAAGGGTAAAGTCCTTTATCTGCTGTCTTTTTTTTTTAAAAACTGACGTTTTTAGCGAGCAGTTGAAAGAAAATAGTATAAAATCTTGGGACCTACTTTGAAAGGACTGGAGGATGATAGTGCCTTTTGAAGAGCATGTCCATTTTGATACCTTGTAGTGGTTTTGTAATCCATTTTAATTGTGAGCAGTGACTTAGTAGTTCTCTTTCCTGTTTTAGGCACTTACAGACTGAGATACGCACCTCCCCCTCCCCCTTCCAATGATACCTTGGATTCTGCAGACTGAAACAAGTAAACATTGCCTACTTAAACTGAAGCTTGGGAAATTGGGGGAAGGTGTGTGGGGGAGGGGGGGTGGTCTTGTGTTTTGGGACATTCCCGGTTTTATATTCTTTTGGAATTTTTCATTGCTTTTGCACCTCTGTTCCATACTAAAGAAGAAAGCTGAGTCCCTGGTCTCCTCCTGGTTCTACAAAAGGCTTGCGTAATGCATGTAATTCACACACACAGCCAAACAATCAAAAAGAGCATTCGAACCATGCTTTTGCACTGAAGACTTGAGACATGTGCAATGTTTACTGCATTTAAAAAAAAAGTCCTCTGACCTCTGACATCACTGGTGGAGCAGCCATATGGTGAAAGAAGAAACTTGGTCATGTTCCCCACCACAATCTTCTCCCCCTCCCACTCCCTGTCCTCTTTATGCTGCTGTTTTATTTTCTTTTCCCTGTCTGTCCACGTGGATTCGTTGGACTTGCATGAGTGTTTAGCAGTTCATACAGACCCTGCCCATACTCTAAATTAATGCTCATGAATTGAGGGGAGATGTTCAAACGTCCTATTAGGAGAATCTAAAGGAACACACCGTACTGTGTGTACTATATCTGCTAAAAACACATATACACAGCTCTTGAGAGTCCCAAATAACGAAAATACATAGAGCAGGAAGTGGCTGAAACTGTGTGGACTTGAACAGATTTTTAAAAATGAACAAGCTTAAATTGACAGATTTTTCTTCCATTGTAGCTTTTTAGCCTGTATGTTCAGCAAAAAAAAAAAGGTGAAAAAAATGGTATGAATGTTGTACTCAGTGTGTTTGCATTTGTAATGAAAGTTGACAGCATTTTTTCCTTTTTTAAAGCTATTCTACATCGTGTCAACACAGAATGAACATTACTTGATTGAATATTTTTTTCCTAAACTATTAGTGTTGCATTGTACTTAGAATGTAAATGTTTTATTTCAAACTGAACAAAAGCTATGGTTTTCTACAAAATAGTCAGGTATTAGTATTAGAACCTGTCTACCAAATAGCAAAGTCACTATTTTATAACAATTTACCACTATGCGTAATTACGGTATAATGTGAAAGACTGAAATGAGTGTTAAGATGGTATTAATCATGTCAGTATCATGAGTAAGTAAGTTTAATGCTGCTGTATTTTTTATTTTATTTTTAAAAGCCAATATACGTACTAAATTGCTTCCAGGTAATATTTGATTTCCTAAAGTGCACTGAGGTTATCTGGAAGATGAGTGTATTTTTTGACTGCTGCATTCAACACCGATGAACAACTACCACTGTATATCCATAGGGTTTGGCATTCCTCACAGTTCATGGCAGAAATCTTTTTTCTTAAACTAAGACCCGGTGTCCGGTAGAGGGATGAAATAAAATCAATCTTTGGTTCAGCCGTCTAATAAATTGCTAAACAAACAAACAAACAAAAAACTTGAAGAAAAAAAGCTTGATTACTACATTTCTTCATAGGTAGCATTTATATTTATAGCACCAGTGTACATTTTGAAACTTTTTTCTTGGAGGGGGGGAACGGGGAGGGAGGTAGATGAAAGCTTTAATTTAAAAAAAAAAAAAAAGTTTAAGTAGTAAATGAAAATTATTTTGATTAAAATTTTTATTTGATCTGGGTATTTTTGGACCACTTGAAGTGAATGAACTGCGTTTGAGTTGAAGTGAGGGTGTTAAACCACCAATGGACTTGTATTGTGAATTACCTGCCAGTTGTACTTTATGGAACTTATTTTATGATTTAAAATACTGTACTGTAAATAGGAGGTATGTTACCTTCTCTTTATTTGTATGTTTACCATATACTTTGATATTTGAAATGTACTGGAAAGGTCACTTATATTTCTAGAAGAGATTGGATTTTATGCAACCTTTTTCCTTGACTTAACAGCAATAAAAAAAGAAAAAAAAAGTACCCGTGTTCAAGTACTGTCCTTTATCGCTGAGAAAAATGAAATAAAAGTGGTACTTTGCCTCTGGGTGGAGGATGGGTACGTGGAAGGCTTTGGCAAGCTACTGTTTTGGTTGGAATCTGTCACTTTTAAGATGAAGCTGAGAGTATTTGACTTAAGGTAAGACCAGACTTGTAACTGCAGTCAGGATACTGTCTCTTGCTTTCAGCTCCTCTAGGGATAGATCTCGTGGGAGAAAGAGGATGGCCTTCTGTGATAGACCCAGGACTTTGACCCGAGCTCTTTCAGAACAGTGAAGCCTGTGTTTTATTCTGATGGCTCCTGGAGTTGGGCTGAAACCCAGGTTAAACATACCTTTTTGACTGCAGAGCAACTTGAGTCCACTGTACGCCTCGATATAGCGTGTTTGCTGGTCACGCGCTAACTGGAAAGTGAGATCTTTTCTGCCATCTGCTAAAATACAGAGAAGGACAACAGGCATTTTGGGGCTCGAGAAGCAGCTTATGAATGTTTAGAGTGGTATGATATGAGTTTAATACCTGAATGTGCTCGAGCAGTACTGAAAAAGAGGAGGGTAATAATTACTCTGTCACCTTCCCTTCCCTCTACTGTACAGTCAGGGCTTCTAATTCCTGGTGCTTAGCAGCAGCTTATCTGCCGAGCTGAGGACCACAGACTGTCTTAGATCTTTATCCCAGCTTACTACCCAGAGCAACCTACTTCATGAGAAACCAACCAACATGAGAAGGCTCAAAGCTGCCCACAAACCCAACCTTTTTTCCTCGGGCAACTTGCATAATAGTGGGTATTTTAACGAGGTATCATGCAAAACATCAGTATGCAAACATTCCGTTTCTGCAAGGATCTTGTATCCCTCCCGCAGTGCATGCTCATATCCAAGGAATTTGTGAGCTAACCATATTACTTTGAAAAAGGGATCTGCTGCTTTTCATGCCATCGGAGATGCTGATGCTCCGGTGTGCCTGAATGGCACTGCCTGTTTATGCTGCGAGCCATCCTGACTAACAGATCCCGGGCGCACCTATCAATCCAAACATCTAAAAATGCTTGCCCTCTGGCACTGCAAACAGTGTGAAATGCCTCGTTATTCTGCTGCTTGCTTTGCCGGAGACCTAACCATACTCTCACCCCGCTGTCCTCTCTGGCTACCCTGCTTGCACCTGGGCAATCAGGTTTAACTGCAACTGCAGTTTAGCAGGGATTCTTCCATTCAGGGCTTGGAAACAGTTGAATGCCCTGAAGATCTGTGAGGCAATCCCACTAGCTGGCGGGCCCTGGCTGCCGTTCAAGCTGTCCCTGAGCGACTCCCAAGTCCTGCGTTGCTTCTGGTTTGTGTGGCTTGCTGCAGACGTGGAAGTGTGGTGTTTGACCCCAAAGCTGGGAGAAAAAATGAACAAGGAGCAGGGCACGGACAGGACTGGCGAGATGAGTATCAGGGAGTGAGTGCGTTGATGCACACAGCTTGCTTACGAGTGAACAGATGACCTAGTTTTCCCGTCTAAGGGACATTAGGGTGGCAGCGATGACCTAATGCCTCGATCTTGGCTGGTACTATTGAGGGGGTGAAGGAGCTCTTGTTCGGAAAGAGAGGCCATAAGCATCATGCTGAGGCAGAGGGAAAAGTAAAAGGTGCAAAAAGGCATGCTGAGAACTGCAGAACTAGACCAGTGCCACGTTAATTGAATCGTAGAGAAGTGGCAGTGCCATCAACAATTGAGGGTGCTAGAATTAGGCACAGTATATATAAAGGTCGTGTACTGCACCTGTGCTTGCGAGGAGGAAGAGGTGTCTGAAACACCTAGTCAAGCTGCCTTTCGTATAAACCCTGCTATCTCAAACGTGCTCATCGAGCATGAGAAGTCAGCAAACGCCTGCTGGTGTATGCTGGTGCTATAGGCAGATGCTGTCTGGTTTGGACCTCGTGTCTTCTCTCCGTGAGCTCGTTGAAAGGAGCAGAATCGCTTAATGGTTATCACGCTGAGGTTACTGTCCTGTGGACTCTTGCTAGGGCTCAGTGATGTGGACAGGCTCCCAGCACTAAGTGACAGACATCTGCTCTTTGAAGGGGGGAAGGAAAAGCAAATGTCAGTGTTCCTGCAGGGAGAGAGAGATACCTCTGTGCTTAGCTGTTGTATGTCTCAGTCGCTACTTAGGGCAAAGGAGCAGAGCTCCAGTTCTGATCCCGGCTTTGAGCTAACAGCTGCAGACAGACGAGTTCCTTAGTCTTCTTTAACCTGCATCCTGTCTCCAGCAAGGATCTGTAGCGGATATTTAGGAAGAAAGTATTTTTAATGAGGGAGAGGTGGTAGTTCTTGCTTATGTGCTGTCCTGGCAAAATGAAGTGAATCTCTTGAGTTCATCTTCACAATAGGTGGCAGCATAACTCCACCAGTTGAACATACTTGCGCTTCTGAGACACCATGTAAGATGCTTTGGTTTCACTTGGTTTTAACCTCTTTGCACTGTGGAAGTAAGCCTATTCAGGGGATTTCTTTGACTTGTGATTTTTGTTAGGTTAGTTTCTGTAGGGTTGTCTCATGTTTATGTATTTTCTAGCATGAAGCACGTAGTTGTTGTCGTCTCAAAAAAATAAGTGTGCTGAAAGCGTATCTGAAGCCTTAACTACCTAGAGCTAAAATAGACCAGGTCTCATAGACAATATTGAAAACCTGGAGAATTGCAACCAAGTGTGAAAGCTGTATCTTCACAGTATCTTTTAAAGTCCATATAGCTTGTTTGCAAACTAGAATAATTCCTGAGGGAGTCTGGTTATCTCTGAGGATAATTAATCGTATTTATATCTTCTATACGTAGTCTGAAGGTCCACAATATGGTATTTAATTTCAAAGTATACACTTGTCTGGAGTGTCTCATGCTCAGGAACATGTTGAGATGGAACATGTCCCAGAGGTGGAACATAATATAGCCATACTTTCTGAGATTGATACATGCTTCCTGACTAGTGTAAAGGGTCACTGTTGTATGAATGGGTCAATAAAACGATTTGGGAAAGTGTAGGCTGAAAAAAAAATGTTGGTAAACCGATAGAATAAGTGTATCTTAACATCATGCCAAGGAAGATACCATTAGTACATTCATTTTAGAACTCTTGTATTTGATTGGAAATCACTGTTTTTTATTGACTACTAAAGTATATTGTTTTATTAAGATAGAGGATGTTGATTACTGATACAAAGTTAAGAATTAAGTCAAAAGATGCTGATTGGTGTGATTGATAAAAAATGAGGATTGCTGCTTTCAGTTTAGTTTTAAGATACTCGGTAGGGACTCCTTAGGAAAAAAAAAATAGTATTTTGCATAATAAAATATTATGTTTACATTGTAATAGTGGTATTTTACACCACTGATAGGCTGAAAATTAATGGCACTTTCAAGAGTTTTGGATTTGTTTATTGTTTAACTGAAATTAAGTTTTGAAACTCATGATGTGTCTAAATAGAGTAGTCAGTAAAACAAATTTTTCCTGATGTCAAAACACCTTATTCCCCTTTTTTAAAGTTTTTTTTTTACAGGATACACGCATGCCCCAGCACGCGAGTGGACAGCTTAGCAGTGGCAAGACTTCTGGATGAAAACTTGACACGAGACTTTAGTTGCTCCTTAAAGACCAGATCAGCTCTGAGGTGCACATTGAAATGATTTCCAGGTATTTCAGACTGAGCATGTAGACCAGGAAATCTTGGTCTCTGTCAAGCAAGTGTTATGAAATAAAAATGTTGATTGAAAAGATCAGTAATGTGTGAGGAGGGGCGGGGAAAGCAACAGCAACAACATACCAGCGGGCATTGAGGTGTGCTTGAGATAAGATGATTTCACCATATTTCTTACCTCAGCTCAGATCCAGTTCATAGCAAAGAACGAAGAAGTGATTGCATCTATTTGGTACAGACACAAATGACTTCTGCATTTAATCACAGTGCAGCTGACCATCTCACACACGTAACAGAGGAAATTGGAGCTTCCTGCAACCTACATAAGGCTAATTTATGTGCACTGCATAATAATAGAACAGACTGTAATAATACATTTAAAATACTGTGCCATCCACAATTCTTAAGGCTATCCAGAGTTGTCAGCTAGCTAACGCACCCTTTATGGTGTTTTTCCTTTGATGTGTTTCCCATTTTCATTAATGTGCTAGCTTTTTTTTTTTTTTTTTTTTTTGGCATCTTTCTCATGCCCTGATTTTCCTTTTAGCATTTCTTTTACACACCTACTGGAAACACATACATAATAGAGGGCCGTTTGAAATGCTTTCATTAATGGTATGCAAAACTCCCAGACAACAGTGCTGAAAACTTGCTTACCCAAAATAAAATAACCTGTGCAAGGAGGTAACTATTTCGGCATAAGACTGTGCCAGTACCTGTCATGGTGAAAAAGCGGGAGCTGTGACTTAAAATTCCACTTTGAAGCCACCAGTTTTTTTCTTCCCTTTTAAGGAAGGATCTCTCATTTCTAGCAACTTCTCAGGTGGGGGAGCCGAGGAAGAGGACGTAAATCCTGTTTGTGTGTGGATGCAGGCATGTGCCATGCTGCAAGCGGTGGCAGAGGAGAGGGCGCTGGGATCAGGAGCTACAGGAGGGACAAGGACTGCTCGAGAGATCGGTGCTGGTCTGTGCTGCAGAAGCTTCAGTTCCAAACTTTGTTTCTGCTTATTTGCTCTATTTTAAAAGTAGAAACCTTCCTAACCAGTGGTCTTCTTGGAAACCAGTACAGTGAGGATTAGGACAGAGTGGGTCAAGCCCGTTTGACAATACCAATTGCATAGACAGCCGGAGTGTGAGTACCCAGAAAGTTTCATCGGTTATCTGGGCCCTGTTTTTCAAAACCCTTTGATTAAAGCCTGAAAGGTTCATCCTTCAGATCTTCAGTGCACTTATTTAACCAGCTTTTGCTGGCCAGTTTGAGCCTGCTTTCATATCCAGAATATTTCACTTCCTCAGGTGAGAGGGAAGGCCACAGAGGCCTCTCCCTCCATTGCCAGGCATTGTCAGCCACCCCATAGTTTTCAAAGTTTCTTTGTTTAGAAATGTATCTAGTTTCCTTCTGAACCCTTTAAAGCTCCTGATTTCCATGACCGATGCGGGTAACATATTCCATATGCTTGCTTCCCTTTTGTTAGTGAGCTCGTTCAGTCTCTATCTGTCTTTGATGGAGGCGTACACCAGGCTCCTCCTGTTGCCACTTGAAAGCTGGGAAATGCCCTCAGTTCTTTAGCAAAATTAATTTTGTTTCCAATGCTCTTTCTCAAGCTGTACATTATGCTGCTTTGCTTTGCTTAGGTGTTTGCATATTGTGCGGCAATTGTTTTATCTGTGCCAGGATTTTATTTGTACAGCTGGCCATGCCTTTGATACAAGGAAATGCAAGAGTTTAAAGGATGGAAGGAAGGGAGAGATGGTGGGGGAGCTGCAGCAGCTGTTTGCGCTATCCCCAGGTGGGGAGCTGTGCTTCACAAACCCTCCGTGTGGAGCACCAGTGGTTCCAATGAAGGACAACAACAAAAAAATACAAGCCAAAGCACGGGAAAAAATTAACAGCTGGCACCAGAGAGCACTAACTGGCCTTAACGGCCTGGCCCTGCCCATGGCCAGCAGCCCCATCTCACTCCTGTGCCTAATCCTGGCCGAGTGACTGACAGGTTTTCTTAGGAGAATCTCTGACCAGTGCTGTAGGTTCCCCCTGCATCGTTGCTGCTCCTGCCCGGGCCCCCAGGAGGGACCCTGCGCCCAACCCACCTTGCCTGGGGCTGTTGATGGGGCCAGATCTGCTCAGGAGCTGGGGACAGCCAGGTCACCCTGGGCTCCCTCCTGCAGCTCCTCAGCGAGCCTTCAGCATCTCCTGAAGCTCACCCTTTCATCTCACATGTCACTAAATATTGTTTATTTAAAGCTGGTTCAGGCCCACATTCTGTCCCAGATACTCTTGAACTAACTTCAGTCATGAAACAAATGCAAAGCCAAAATAACGCAGTGCTGATTTCGCTGGCTGTGCCTCTCCCCTGATGTAAACAGGGCTTTCCAGCGATGCTTTTATGTAAGTATTTTTGCAGCAGTGTGGAAGCCATTAAACTGTGTGGTTATGTATTTCGCTGCTCATTTGAGACCTATTAAAATAAGGTATTACGTAGTGAGCCCGAGGCAGCAGGGACGGGTGAAAGAGGGCAGATTTTGCTCCAGACTGCCATTGCCATATCAGAGAAGGCAAAATACATTTCTCTAATTTACAGATACAATTGCCTCAGCTGAAAACTCATTTGCCGGTGTGTTTTAGACCACATGGGGTCTGAAATGTCATTTTCCCTTCTTTGAGACAAAGAGTGGCAACGATTCTATGGCACTGGCTTACAAATGTTAATGCAAATGTGTTTTGAGTGAGGTTTTTTTTATTGGCTGAGATGTCTCCAGCCTACAGGCTGCTTGTTCTCAATCCAGGACTTTGCCTGCCCTTTGTTTTATCTGTTAAGAGCATAACAGCTTTGTCCAGGTGCTCATGGGTGGGGTAAATGGATAGCACCTGGAATGAGCAACTTGGTTTCAGGTGGGCACAATTATCCACATGGAAGACAAGGTCAGTTGCCCCTTCATCTTCAGTTCCATGGTGCTGCCTATGTGGGATCTTCTCATTTTTAGTCTCAAACCCTTCCATCTCCTGTGTTCCTCCTTCTACCTGTCCGCTTCTGGGGGTGACGATGGGGTCAATCTCCAAATTCCCATTTCTGGGTCTGCTGCTGTTGGATTTCACAGTAAGTGAAATCATTTCTCAGAGCTGTCTTTTCGTTTATGCATTTTTATTCTACACTGTTTATTTGATCATCATGTCATGTTAGGATGATGTCATGTTTTGGCTCTAAAAGCTTCAGAAGTTCAGGCAACGTGGTCAGGGACAAGTTCACTCCCTGGATTTATTTTCTTTTGAACGCCCAGAGATTGGCCTTGTCTCCTCACACACACCGGCCATCAGCTGTGGTGGGAAGACTATGTCCAGCATGGGGCAAGAAGAACCGAAAGGGAGCATAGATGTGGTGTCTGCCTGTAGCAGGATTTCAGAGGAAACTCGGGTGCTGGAAAGGTGGTCACTAAAGATGGGTGAGAGTAAGATGACTGACCTGTAAATGAGCACAATGCGAGATGGAGATGTGGTGTGTTGGAGATGCTACTGCTGCCCCAGAGGTCAAAGCACAGCTGAGTTTGACTGCGTTACAACCAATGGGAAACATGAGGCTTACACGTGAGCTGGGGTAGAAACCTCTTTTGGCACAGCTTGGGGGTTAAACAGGCACATCTTTCATCCCTTGACAGGCTTCCTCTCTGATATTAAAATATATATTTATGTCAGAAGAAGGGCTGTTAGCATTTCTTCTTTATTCTAGTATTTCACATCCTCATGCTGAAGTGCTAGCTGAAAACAGAAGAGCAGTAAAAGCCTTTGAGATGAATGTACACAGATGAACAGCAAGTCAGGTTGCTCCTTCCCCACCCAGCCTTCAAGGTGCCCCATGGCTTTTGCTCAGGTAGCCTTTGCAGCTCCTGTTGCTCAGCTCAGCAGCTCCTTATGTGCTTCGTGAGGCAGGAACGTGTCGGTGATCAGAGCCAGCTCCTGCCCTGTCCCATCCCCTGCTTCACTCAGGGACCTCCCATCCCCACCACTGCTGTGTCCAAGCGCCCTCTGTATACGCAGAAAACACGATCTGTGGGATGTCCCCTTCCTGAGCTGGGCTCATCATGGTAATTCCTTACCAGGCTCCTCCTACATCCTTCGCATGAGCAAAACGACCAAGTGCCCATCGTGAGGGGTGCGTACAGCCACATCCCTCCTTCTGTGGAAACTTGAGGTGCTCTGTGTTCCTCTAGGAGCACTTGTGATGTGGGGCTTTTTTCCGTCTAAGTTTTCAAACAATGCCTCAAGGCTGTAGCCACAGCACGTCGAGTGGTCCTAAGAATGAAATTATCTGGGCACTTAGGAATCTGCTGTATAATTAATTCCATCTCTGTGAGACACAGAGATACTTTTGTCCCCTGTGGTGTTGATTGTAAACAGAGGTATGAGGCGGAAGGAAGGCATAAATTATGTTGTCCACCGACGATGTTTGCTTTGAGGGAAACGCAGAAGATGTGTTGGAAGCCCAGGGCTATGTCTGTGCCCCTAAATGAGACATGCTGGGGATGCCTGGGAGGTGCAGCTTGGCTCTGGTGGGGTGATGCCGCAGCATGTAGTCATGGGGAAACCTCAGGTGGGATGAGAGCCCCCAAGTTAGATGCCAAGAGTGAGTTAAGGAAAGAACACGAATGCCCTTTGTCAGAGGAAGTCCAGGAGTGTGGCCTGTGGCACCTGAAGTGACAGAGTGTGGGGCTGAGTCACCCTGCTCACGCTGAGGTGCTTCCTGACGGGAGTGCTGGGCAGCACGAGCACGTCTGGTGTCACCCGCTGCACCGTGGGCACCGGTCTGGTAACCTCTCTCCCAGACTTCGTCCCTTCTTCCCTTCTCCAGAACATGAAACAAGAAAAGCTCCTTTCGGTGACAGAAATAAAATTTCTTCCCAAATTTCTTCCGAGGAGCTCAGGGGTTGTGCTACAGCAGATACAGGCAACTCCATCGTGTGCTTGGTCTCAAGTGCCGCCTCAGCTGCGTGACCTTGGCCGGACAGAAATCCAGGAGGGAGCTAGCCCTCACCGTGCACAACTTCCCCGAAGGGGGAAGCAAGTGCAGCAGCAATTGGCTTAATTTCTGTATCCCCGCCAGTCTGCCTCACAGAAGTGTTTCAGTGCTTTTGCTTGTGTCGATTGCTCCTGGAAGTGCCGGTTTGTGAGCGGGAGATTCAGCTTTCATTTGCTTCCCATTCAGGGTCCTCTTGCTAACCTCCCTGCTGCCAGTGCTGCTTCCTTGACTGTGTGTGGTCCTTTTGCCAAATCCTGACATTTCTTATTTTTGGTTAACATCAGAATGGGAGTCCAGAATAATTGCTCTTTCACTTGCCTCTTAAATAGGCCATGCTGCCTGTCTGCGTAAATGGTCTCTTCATACATCTTGTCACTCTGCCTTCTAGGCTTCCTTGGAAAAAACAAAACAACCCCAAAAAAAGCCAACACTATTTTTCAGAAGTTGCTTTTTCTTCCTCATGAATCACTCTCACCCTGTATGGTAGCCAGCGATTGGCCCCAAAGGATGAATACTAAGCAGCTTTGCCAAGGTGCAGTTCAGCTCTAAGACATCCCATATATCCAGGGCTGTCCTGGAAGACCTTAAGGGCTGGGGAGTTGAAGCCTGGCAGGAGCAATGCTGTCTCTGCAGCTGCACCCACCTCAAGCATTTGATCCCAAGCCCAGCCCAGGTTTGAACCATGAGTGTGCAAACCCTGGTGACACAGGAGGATGAGCTGCAAATGCAGTTTTGTCAAGGGTAAAAGTATTTGCTGTCAAGCTGTTCAAAGGGAAACATTTACAGGGTCTAAAGAGCCTTCTGGGTCAGACACTACGACTTCTATCATCACTCACCTCCCATTACAAACTTCTTTTATAGACTACCATAGCTCCTTTATAGAGGCAATTAGGCTGGATTTTGTCCTTCTCCTGGTAAAAGGTTGTTCAGAGCCTTGTTCCTCTCAGGATTAGAAACCAGATAAGAAGATGGGAGTAGCTGTGTAGAGCCAGATGAAGGTTATTCTAAGTATCGTAGGCCTGACATTAGTCAACAGCATATTTGTGTGGTGCCAGGAATTGGACTTGATGATCCTTGTGGGTCCCTTCCAACTCAGGATGTTCTATGATTCTATGATATTTAAATAGGAAAAGCAAAACCTCTTAAATTTATTAACATCAGTAAGAATACAGCCAAATCACACAAACTGTTAGCCTATTAGCCCAGCGTGGCTGCTCGTTCTCCACCTGTGGAGCTACCCAGATCCTTGTCCAAGCTCTCATTGAAGCCTTGCCCTGACATTGAACTGGCTGTTTGAGCAGGGAATGGATCAGACAGTCTCTCTCAACCTCAGCTATTCTGCTATTCTGTATTTAATTTATAGGCACACCTGGCTTTATTTTTTATTTGCACATATATCTGTAGCTCAGGTAACTACAGCTGTAGTCACAGTTGTCCAACATCTCCCACAATAAGACCCCATTTTCAGCTTGCCGCAGGTGACCAGACAGAATGTGTTTAGGTTGAAGCTGTCAGATACACTCTTTGACCTGCATCTTTTCTTTCAGTTACATTCATCTTTTTCCCTTTGCTGTTACAGTTAATGTGCTCTAACCATTTCCAAGAGCAAGGTTACTGAAAGAGTCACGGCCAAGAGCTGGGAGGTGGCTTGGAAACCAACACACGTCTCCAGCAGATGTGGCTTGCAGGGTCATCAGGTGACTCACACTCAGGCCATGCAGGTGGTCAAGGTCCACGCTTGAAACCAGCTCCTGAGTCTCCTTTCCGTGGTGGTCGAACAGTGACTGCCTTTTCTCCAGGGACAGGCACTGCCAGCCACGTGCATGTTCCTCACTGCCAGCTGGTGTTGGTGGGAGCCCTGCTACACTCTCTCCAAAACCAGCCCCCAAGGTTTGGTGCCCAGAGGATGCCTGTGGCTCACGCGGTGGCTCAGTATCCACAAGCTGGGACAGAGCCCAGCCGCGTGGTGTCAAGAAGGCAAATTGGGCAATGGCAAACTAGGGTGGGACAGCAGGTCCAAAAGGAAGCAAGTCCTTCCCTCCACCGCCCACAGAGCACAGTCACTCTGAGGTCTCTGCTCTCTGAACCACACCATGCTTAGATAAAATGCCTGTGAGCTCCGCACAGCCCTCTGTGCTGCTCTAACCAAATTGTGTCGAGAGCTCATTTTTAAGTGAAGCTGGTGGGGGGCTGTAGGGCAGGAACAAGCCCTCAGGCATATCTGTCCACACCGTTCTTATTGCAGCCTGTCCTCCAACACTTTAATGCAAAATAAGGCACTTAAAATGGATAGTCATGCCCAGAAGAACCATCACTCTCAATTGTAAACCCTTCACAAACCCAGGAAAAAAAATCAATGAGGGATATAAAATAAATAAATAAATCATATTTCATCTCCTCTGTGGCAGTGGGGAGGAAAAAAAAAAAAAAAAAAAAAAGAAAGCAATATAGGCTTCCCTGTAGGGGATTAGGTTTCATTTTAAAACTTTAAACAGATGCAGAAATCTTAGCAGAAGCTTCTGGAAGATCAAGCATTCTGGCATGAACCTAGGAATAAGCAGCAGAAGGCTGGGACTCGGGAGACTTTAGGGTTACTGTCTTCTCCAGCACTATGCAACCTGTTGTGTGACATCTCTGGTTTCGTGTAAGCCAGATCTCCCAGGCTGACTTCTTCCTTCTGCTTTCAGTGGGAGTAAGAACTTACACACCTCAGGAAGGTCCATTTGCTCCGCTCTCTCTCTCTCACTTGCTATCTGCTCATCTCATAGGTGTTGCAAGAGCTCTGCGATGAGGGCCGGTCCATACATGTTTGTGAAATGATGCACTCTGTTGACGAGGGGACATTATAAGGAGTTGAGTTGCAGTGTGATGATTCATATTTTCTTTTGAAAGATTCATTTTGGGCAAGGAATGTGTGGAGTTGAACGTGTGTTTGGGGCAAGGGCTGGCCATCTTTCCTATCTGTGAAATAGCCTCCACGCTGGTGGTTCAAATACAAATCAATGTGGTCAGGGACCACCTTCAGCTTCTGACCTCGATTTCCTGATGCTTTTCACTCTGTGGAGAAAAGAGGGTTGCTCACTGTTTGCCCCAACAGGCAGGCAGTGTTTGGTATGTACATCTGTACACAGACAGGCAGGGAGAGGTATGTGTGATGTACAAATAGGCTGGTGCTCGCAGTACAGCTTTGATTGCACAGTTGTATTTCAGAAAGAGGAGACACCAAATAATATTGTGCAACGGAAGGTTTTTCCAGAGTTGCACAATTGCTGGATCCTGTGCTGGAGATCAAGGAACTCTGACAAATTGATTTCAGGTAACGAAGCGTGACCTAGCCACGAGAAACCTTGTACATTACATGCATGCGCACCACCAAAACCGTCCCGACAGAGACAAAAGCATTTTAATTTCTTCTACATCAAGATTAATGTGCTTGTCATAGCCCAGGGAACACTTCTTAACTAGTACTTGGCGCCTGCTGTGGTAGGAAATGCAAGGAACGTGGCAGCCTTCGGTGGAGGTGCCATCTAGTGAGCGACAAGGAAGACAGAAAAAAGGGCAGCAGCGAAGCCCCTGCTGGGTGCGTCAGGCGGTGCTGGCACCTTGCTGAAGCGAACTTCTCCACATGCTTGTGGTAAAGCCTACATTTCCCCCCTCGAACGGCCAGGGTATGCAATCCCCATCAAAACTGGCTTCCTGGGGTATGTCAGGAGCATCTGGGCCGCACGTCCTGCTGTAAATGCCCTGCAGCACTCTGCTTGTTTCTGAGGGGAGAGAAGAAGCTGCCATACCCCTGCAAGGCAGCACTGGTGGGGAAAAATAGGTCAGGGAGAGCCTGGAGCTGGGGTCGGGTGGGAAAAAAAAGGCCAAGAAAAAGACCACCCTCCCAGGTAGACCCTTCGGCCACCGATTTAGGGAATCGGCCAGCAAATGCCCTGCTAAGGACAGGTGGTGGCTGTGAGGATGGTGAAGCCTGCCGTTGTAATGCAAGGTTTGCTTGCCCCTGGGGCTGTAGCATGAAACCTGAGCAGCTATTATTAATGAATATTAATCTACGCTGCGTGTCAAGACTCGGCGCGTTACTGCAACAGAAGCTGAAGTCGGGAGTTGCCCTCCGCCCCGAGAGAGGGCTCGCACGGCCTCGTGAGGCTTCACCTCTCGTCTGCAGCCCGAGCGTTTTACATCGGATCTCCATTATTGAATTAAGCATACAGCGTGGTTTTATGGGGCAGCCCGAGCTTTTTAGCTTTTTTCGTCTTGGAGAGAAAGATTTTTTTCTCAAGATGTACAAGGAAAACAGCAAGGGTTTTTCCATAACCACAAAATAATTGTTCTAGATATATTACTGTACCAAACAAAACCTGTTCTCTTTATAGCTTTTGTTTCTTGGTAAACACAGGTCTCGCTGCAACAAGGAACATTTGAAAGGCAAAATCTTGTGATTTAAGATGTTATCCACGGTATTTTTGTGTTCACAGGGCACACTACTGACACTTGTTCTGTGTTTCATGACAAGCCCAGAGAACAATAAATCATCAGCAAAAGCGTTTCTATTGAGGGGAAAAAAAAATGTGTTTATGGAGTTTATGCTCCTCAATCAGAATCTGTCTGTACTTGGTAAAGCTGGTTAAAGGAAATGGTTTTCTGCGTATTTTGTAAAAGCTTTGAATTATTTTCACTTCCTTGCATGTATATATATTAATTTTCTTAAAAACCCTGCAAAAACCCTTTGCAGATCCTGAGAATTTTTTTTTTTTTAGAAGCAGAACCAAATGCCAGAGGAGGATGTTACCGGGATTTACACTGTACTAGTCCAAATCTGCAATCTGCCTTATGCAGGCCAAATTCCCATTAGCACTTGAGGTTCAGCCAGTGATACAATTCTTGTTTTCCTTTTCATCCTTTTTTTTCGAGCTGATTCACGGCCTTTGTTATCCCCGCGCACCGTCTGGGTGTGAGGGTTCTGGCCAAACTGCAGCAATAACTCTCTGCGCTGATATCTGAGGGAAGCGCTCAGCTGGGAGGGGGGAAAAATTGCTCCTGCTACAAAATAAGCTATTTAATAGTATGTGTGGTAATGGGGGGAAGCTAGAAAATTGATTTTGGACAGTGCTTGCTGGATGCATACAGCGCCTGGGGAAGGAGGTAAAGACCTGCCTGTTGTAATCTCCACTCTCCCTCGTTTTGTTATTCTCAAACCCAGTCCGGATGGGAAGAAAAATGCCTGGGCTCTGCTCATCCGCAATTAAGGAGGAAGCAAGCATAAAGTGGGCATGTTTGCGTGTGGCCGAGGGAGGCCTCATGCTCCCCGCTCTGCCCCTCAAATTGCTCCTAATGGGACCGGCGAGTGTTTTGCAACCGGGCTCTCGGTGGGCGATGCTGCAGCCAGCCGGCGCGCCCGCACGCAGCCACCAAAACGCTGGCGTGCTTTTGCATGATTCATGCCATTGTTATTATAATGGCCAATAACTAGCTGCAAACAAATTAGGTGTCTCGATACCGCGCTCTAATGAGTTTAGATGCATACCCAGTGGTAGGCAAAAGGTAAAACAACAGCACCAGACAGGTAATTTCTGGACCTGTTACAAGTAATTTGCAAGCACAGGCATCCCAGTTTTGCAATCTTGCTCATCTTCATTTCCTTGGAGCGCTGCATCTTCTTGTCAACATGAGCTGGCTTCTTTTTGGGAGCATTTGGCTTTCAGTCAGGTCTCTGTCCCTGCTTGCGCAAGGGCCGATAAATGTTTAACTCCATTGATACATTTAGCCTGAAGTAAAAGGGAAAAGCAGGTCTGCCACGGGCAGCGACAAGTATTTTCCCCTAACTTTTCCCTTGTAAATATTAATTGGAGAAATGGGGGCTGCGTTCTCCTGGTAGCACCACGCTTGCTGAATGCCTTGTGAATGCATGGGCTGCGCCCATGTGGCAGCATTGACCCTCTCTGTGCGTGGACAGCCGTGGTGTGCAGGGACCCTCATCAACGGGCAGAAAGCAAAGGGCCTGGGTGGCCTCACCATGCACAAAGGGGGGACCCATCATGCTCGCAGTGGCCTCTTGGTGGTGCCCGCCTGTGCTCCCTGTCCTTGGGTTTTAAGGGATGTTTCCTTAGTGCTCTGGAAGAGCCGGCAGCCTGCTTTGCAGCAGCAGTGTATGTTTCTGCGTTATCTGTGCATTTGGGGGTCGATGGTGTCTTGCAAAAAAAAGGGTAAACTTAGGTCTAAGGAATAAAAGACCAAAAGAGATAAAAACAAAAACAAACAAACCAAACATAAAACAGAGGCAGCCCTAGAAAGAGGAAAATGGTCTGTGGGCAAAGAAAGGTACAAACTGAGTGTCAGGATGCTACTAGAAGTTTGCAGGAGAGAGGACAAACAGTGATGTGTAGGGATGTATGGAGAACCACATCTATTTTCCTATCCCTCCCTAAAAGAAAGCAGGTTTCCCCCTGGGAAGCGCACACGTTTGAGTTTTGTTGATCCGAATATGTGGAAGATTTATGAAGGGACTTCATTACATATGAAACCGCTCACTGCAAGATTTAAAAATCCTGTACTAATTCAGAGTTTGTCTAGCTTTGTTTGCCATAAATATTCATGAAGGAGGGAGAAAAGGGGTGGGGGTTGCACCCCAGGTGGCAGGACAGTGGTTTGCAGCAGAGGGGTGCCCCTTGCAAGGAAGGGGCAGGGGAAGGACTTTGGGCAGAACTTGGCTGTTTGCATGTTGGCAGCTGTTCTTCAAATTTGGATGCCTGGAGGCCCAGCTAACAAAATCTGAGCCACCAGCAGCTGCCTGCAAGACTTGCTGGAGGACAAGTGAAGCTGACTTTAAGTCAGGGGGATGAAGATGAAGCCGGGGAGGCAAAGAGCAGCCGGCTCTGCTTCAGCTCCCAGGAAGAAAAAAAAAAAAAAAAAAAAAAAAAGAAAATGGAGCAAAGGATCAGAGCAGCTCACACCTGATGATACAATGAACAAGGACGGACTGGGCTAGGGCCAGCTCCTTTCTGCTTCCACACCAGGCTGTAGCTTGGCTGGCAAACAGCAAGGCCGGGCTCTGGCTTGTGCTCTGAGCATGTTTCTGAGACAAAGGCGAAGGCCGTGCTGGGGCACACAGACAGACAGGGCTACAGCTCGCAAGTCACGGGCAGAAGCCTGTTCCCTCTGTTCCTACCTGGAGGTCACGCTGGAGGTTGGTTTTGGGCACGTGCCTCGGCTGGACACAGTGCAGATGCCAACCTGGGATCATGACCTACAAGGCAAGAGCAAGGGCACGGGGTTTATTCCGCCCGGAGGAGGCAAGCGGAGCGTTTCAACACACTGCAGGGAGGAAGGGAATTGTCCTCCTCTCTGCCTGTGGGGCAGCAAGGACATTTCAGGTTAGTCACAGGGAAAATATCATACATGTACTGCCAGCCATTGGGCACTTGGAAGGCGGCTTCAGATATCTGAGCCTGGTTGTGAGGGGGTGTGGGCCCTATAAGAATGAAATGTTGGTATATAGCTGGTATTGGTCAGCATGAATTGTGCTTCCCTACAAACAGGCACCCGTGTTCAAGGACCTGTGCTTTGAGCCCTAGCGTTTTCACGAGCTAATGAAAGGCATTTTATAATTACGTCAAGCAGAGGGGAAACGTCTCTCTAGTTACTTAGTAACTAAGATGCTTTGTCAACATAAAAGTGACAGGGTTCTTACTGCCTACTTATTTCCTCGGAAAAATTGAACTATTTACAGCAGAGGCATTCAATGCGCTGCGTGTGCTAACGCTGCATTTCAGCGGCACGGCCATAGGAATGAAGGCTCATTAAAAACCTGTAGCTTGTAATCTTTGAATCGTGGTGGAGCCCCCTTGCTGGGTATGCGTTTTATATCTGTAAAATGTGTTTTATTGGACAGAGACTTAAACTGACTCAGTGAATCAGAGGACATGGTGAAATTACTGATCTGGAACTCCAATTTGTTTTTAAAGACACACACAGCTATGTGGGAACCTCTGCCATCAGTGCACGTGAGGGCCTCTGACTTTGTTCAAGTCAGGGTAAAAAAGGCTTCCAATAAATAGCGCAGAAGGAAGAGTAAAGATATCATCAGCCACCCTCTGCCAGTGGATCGGTGAAGCTGCAGCCTCCTGGGTGCAAGGACAAGGAGAGGTAGGCTGCTGAGAAACAGCTTCTGGGGAGGATGCTCTTAAACGTCAGCGCTGGCACACGGCGGGAAGGCTGGCTTGTTTTGTTTCCTTTCTGCCTTCTGATTTATTACACGTACCTCTGCTTATCACACAAAATAAACGCACGAGGTCAGCTGTGACAAGCAATGTGGGGAAGGCATGCACAAAAGACGTGAACCTTTAGAGCAGGAAAAAAAAAACATGTCATTTGATATTCCATCATTGTGTTTAATTAGGATAATTAATTGCTGCTCTTCTGCCAACCTGCCGTGAGGCCTGATCCTTGTCCTCCTTGGTGGTAGTGGCTCCCAAATTGGGGCTCTCAGGCTCCGCATTTGGCTGTGCATCCATAGGGTATTTCAACACTTCAGGTGGCCCAGGGCTGTCTCTGCATTAATGCTCCTTTTCCATGCAGTTCGCCTGCAGCCTGCTCAGTGCTCACTGCTGATTAAAAGGGGGAAAAAGAGGAAACTGCAGGAAAACAAATGACAAGGTCCCCCGCTGCTCTGAAGAAACTCCCTTGCTCTTTCCAAAGTAGGCTGCATAAATATTGATCTTGCCAGGATGTGCCCTACATTCATTTGCACAGACATTATAAATGTGCTTAAGGACGAGAAATCAATCTTGTTTTCCTGTGTGATAAACATGTGCAGTCAAGGATGCGCATAGATAATGCGAATTACAGCTCTCAGTCCTGCCACTTAAACACTGGGTTGGAAAAGGTGCTCTGAGGAAACAGATGAGAAAAAGATGGTCTTACCTCCTTGCTTATTTGGAGGTATTTCCATGGATCCCCCTCCAGACACTTTAAAACACATTCAAGTCCCATTTCAGTTCCAGTAGTAATCTGTAAGCTAACTGGTTTTCTGTATTTCCCTGCTGAATTTGCCTAGGTTACTTTTTCACAGCCTGCTGCCAGCAAGTCAACCTTAGACATTCATGTGACTTTATCACTCCCTCTGCTATTAACCTTCCCTATAGTTTAGCGTTGCAACATTGCAATTGGGGAAATCATATCATTAGGTTGCAAAAGCTGTAGGATTCCTGCAGTAGAGAGCCACGGGGTGGCTTCTGAGTCACTGGAGGATTAATAATTAATACATAATTGTTGGATAATCTGTTTAGACAGTCACAGAATAAGGAATTTATTACTGTTGTCTCTGGAGAATACTGCTACTAAAATAATAAAACATTAACGAGTCCCCTCTCCTTGTAGCCCCACTGAATTTCTGATGAGAAATAGCACAAAGCTGCCACGTCTTGCTATATATAGATTGCAGTGCAGTACAATGAAAGCTCCTGCTTTTTTACCAGGCAAAGTGTACGTGTGTTCATAAAGCGGGAGACACGGCAGACATGTTATGCCAGAGAGAGAAGTATTTGTGTGAGAAGTATTTTAAGAGAAAATGATTTGATTCAGTTCTTCCTGAAGTATCTGATTTACCTCGCTTGAGCTACTGTTTGGCCGATTTCTGCGCCAGTTTTATTTGCTCGACTCATTACTTTCAGTTATTTTCAACTTCATTTGTGCGTTCTAAATTCCACGTGCTCCTCAGAAAGTGTGTAAAGTGCTTATGTTATCGCAAAGGGAAAAAAATCTTTAAATTACAAGCGCACGGCCCTCTTTCACAAGTCACTCCAGCACAAGGCGTTGCAGTAAATGGGCGGTGGCAGTGGTAAGCTTAAAGACTTGGCAAAGGCAGGAAGCACAAATGAGTCAAGTGATCCCCGTTTCTTGAGATCACCTGCCACTCCGCCACGGCTCATCACGGTCGGCCTCGGGAGGGGGTGATTGTCGTGCTGCATTTCCCAGCCGTGACTCAGGAGCCGCGGGATGCGTCGCTCTGTTTCCCGACGGCGCTGCGCGCGGCGATGCTCACCTTTACCGTGAGGATGCTGAAGGCAGAACTTCCCCGCCTTGCAGAAGCGTGGCACTGACTGAAACATACAGGATTTGAAGAACAGCAATTACTCTTTTTGACTAATGAGCCTGTGTTAAAGCACTAGATAGTCCAGAATGGGTAGATGTTTTATCCTCCACGTTCACAAACGTGTTTTGTTGAGCTGTATGTCGAATGTGATTTGCAGCGAGGCTGCAAAATCAATCCAAAAAGATAAATTTGCTTACCGAAGGTATCTGTCAAGCTCTACTGTGCTGCAGCTCCAGCTTACAGAAGGCAGTGTCTTCCAAAAAAATTGTTTCACCAAATAAATGGAGCTTAGAGAATAACGCAATGTTACAGCTGAAGTACCAGGATAATTGAGCCTGTAACATCTGCTGAAATGTAGTGACACCAAAAATAAACACTTCTGCCCGTGTTGTTATTTCCTGGTAAAGCAGAGTGTAAACACATGACACGACCCCAGCACATCAGGGAATTTGGAAACAGAATGATCTTGCTATCACAAGTACCCTTCCCCTGCCAAGGAAGGAACTTTCCCAGCACCACTGTAATAAGGACTTTGCTTGGGTTGCTTTCCAGCAGCTTTTATGAGGAGAAAAAAAGGATCACGTACTTAATTAGCCCCTTTAATAAGGGGTGTTTTTGTGTATGTTTTGCAGCTGGAACAAAGGGCTAGTGTTGAGGGTGCTTGCTTGATTTTTCTTTATAGCAAGAAATTGTATTAAATCGCTCCTGGATGAAAAATAGGAAAGAAAAATAGAAAAAATCTTTGGTGAGATATCAGGTCCAATTTTCCTATGAAACTGCTCAAGGATAGGATTTTCCTTTTGTTGCAAATTACTGTTGAGTTTGATTAAACAGAACCCTTGATTTGCTTATTCTTCTCTGTTGTGATTTCCCCTGGCTTGAAGCTGTGGGAAGCCAGTCCCAGCCTCTGTCCAGCAAATGCCCTCATAAATACATGCTGCTGGTTTTCCCTTGCGCTGTATAAACACGAGGGAACGTTCAATTATGTTGAAAAGGGATGCATTTAAAAGCGATAAAAAAGGAAATAAATTTTTGCACAACGTGCAATTACTCCACAGAATTCCTTCCTCCCGAGGATCGTCGCAACCAGAAGCTTAGCAGGACTCAAAAGAGGGCTGGTAATACACGCGTAAAAATAAACACGGGCTCTGGAAGGGATTTACGCTCTTCGGCTTCTGGGAAGAAGCCAGCATCCTGCCACTGCAATTTTGGGAGAAGGTCTCTAGGGCTGGTTGCCCCACAATGCCTGCCCCCGAGCTCCTTGCCTCGTTCCCTGGGGTGTGCGGTAGCAGCCTCTTTGCTGCAGGACACTGTCTGGCAGGAGCAGTAGTTTAATCCTCTCGGGTGACTTTTATGTTCCCAGGAGAACGTAGGTTAGAAATCTTACAAACGATTTCTGTTCCTCAGCTCTTGCAAAAACGGAGCCGTTGGTTATGTATTTGACAATCTGCTGTTACGCTCGCTCACCAGCCATCTCATTGACAACCAGTTTCTCGTCCTGTGAGTCAGGCTGCTAATTTCAGCCTGTAAAGTCTTGCCTGACTTGTGTTCTGTGTACGACGAGGCCCCGGGCGATGTGATCTCACTTTGGCACTCGCCCTGCTCGAAGAAGGACAACCTCCAGAGGTCTCTTCCCATCCAACCTTTTTGATGACTCCCTTCAAGGCAGGGCTGCGTGGGGACGTTACAGGAGAGGCTTGCAGCCATCTTAGAGCATCCCAGCTCTGATCACCTATCACTCCACTGCTGTAAATGTGTTCGCTGCAGGTTTCAGGTGGAGGCTTTACAACATAATTGGCTTCGTTCGGTCTCCACAGCCGCTCACAGAGCAGCCTGTCTTTGCTCCTGTGTGTCCTCTGTCCCTCCCGGTCATGTTGGCTCAGCGTGACCGTTTCCTTCGAAAGCTGCTCCATGCCACTGAGGACAGAGGGAGCATCAGCGTAGCCTCTGAGCCATTGCCTTCTGCATCTTCCAGCACAGCTCCCTGGAGATCTCCTGAGTCTGGCTGCTGGTTTTGGAGAGCTACACCATCCATCTGGCTCGGGCAAGAGGCGGTGCATGCAACGCTTTTCTTCTCAGAGTAAGTGACAAAGAGGAGGCATGCCTGAAGGTGTTGAGGCAGCAGAGCCCCAGCTAAAGCAAGTGAAGACAAAGCATCACGCACTAGGAATTAGATGACACTTTTTGTGAGCAGTGTCACCATGTTGGGGTGTGGTATGGCAAATGGTTTTCTGCCAGTCACCCAAGAATCCACTGAAAGCTCCTTGTATGCTGTGGTATCTAATATAGAGAATATACAAAAGGGCAGCCAAGAGTGGTGTGGCACAAAATATTCATCTGTCACACAGAAACCCAGGCAGGCCAGCTGTACTAAATCATTACGGACGGGAGCGCTGCCAGCAGTCCGTCTGCAGATGCTGGGGAGAAGAGCTCCACAGCTACGTCTTATTTGCTACAACACAGAACAACTGCATGGAGAAAACTTCAGCACTTTAAAAAACAAACAACAAACAAACAACAAACAGAACCACAACACTGATGGTTCACTGCCCCAGCTACCAAGCTAGCTCCCTCTCCCCACCTTTTCAAATCTGCATGCAAAACCTGTGCCATGTGCTCTGGATGACACCTCTGTCAGAAAATCCATGCTGGAAAGCTTCAGTTCCTGCAGCACTGAATTCCAGACCTGCTGTCAGTGCAGGACTGACCTGTCCGGTGTGGCAAAGACGTGTGTCGGGTGGGTGGAAGCTGAAGTTTACGATACTGTTATGAAAACATCTTATCAGTATCTGTTGGCAGAAGCAATGTTCCTAAAACTCTAGCTGACTTTCAAAGCATGGCATTTCCCAACCAAGCTGGGGCCATTGACAGGTTTTTACACGTTCATCACCTGTTGTCTCAAGAGGCCAATTAATATTTTAACCTCAAAGCTTGTCTTGGTTTGTGCAACAGGTAGGTCATGGGTCCTGAGTACCATGGAAGAGCATGCAACTGGTGACAGTGCCTGGACACTTATAAGCTTGGAAAAAATGAGACCTTATTTCACTCTAGCAAGGAGGATTCATGTTCCTTTGGAGAACCTGGGTTATCCTTGTTCTGGCCAGAGCAGTCACACAGGGCACATGGCTCTGTTCTTGGCACTCACAGAACAACAGAGGACACTTTTGGAAAGCCGAAAGCAGGATGATGCTGCCTCTGTAACAGTTAGGCTGCCAAATAAATACCTGTGGCTGTAGTTTGCTGTGCCTTGCCCAACATCTGCAATGCTAACAGCGCAGGTTGTCACCCCAGAGAAATTTGGATGCTGAAAGGGCAGCTGCTCCCCCTCGTCCTATGACCTTGCTCCCTGCCAGTGCCAGGCCAGCTTCTCTGCAGGCTGACAGAGAGCGTGGAGCAGGGCCTCACTGCAACCGGGGTCATTCCTTGGGGAGCTCTATTATCTATAGGCTAGAGGGTGGCCTCGGTTTCCTGAATGTTTTGTTTATACTCATCCGTGAATACTGGGCTCATTCAGGTTGTCCCAGTGTATTGCTAAGAGCATTCTTATTTTTGTGCACAGACCTATGCCTATGTAGTCACCAATGAAGCGACTATTTTGGTATTAACTTCTAGGCTGATCCTGCCAGTATTTTAGTTGTGTAAGGGCATATTTTATTAATCTCCTTGGAGGCTTTCTATGTTTACTTTTACCAAGATTCACCTTTCATGTTCAAGTAATAAAGCTAAATAGTTCCTTCAAAGGGCGTAAGGTGCATCTTTGCTTATACTACCAGTAAATTACTGTAGATGCAGCTGCTGATAGCATTCTGTACTGGTATAAATCACCAGTAATACCTATTTTGAAAGTTTATCTTCCAGTACACCATTCTCAAGTCAGTGCTTATTCATTCACAGCTAAATAACATGTATTTATGTGATAGATTCTTACCATGTTTAAGCAATACCTGAGGTTCTTAAGGCATAATTCACGTTAATGCAGAGCATGTCCATCACCCGGTTGACAGGGCAGCCCCAGAGTCGCACCGGCACGCTGGTGCGAGCAGCACACCACGCAGAACGGGCAAATAACAGTGAGCAGGGGCATGAACTCTCTCAGCCAACCTTGTTGCCAAACCTGCTGTACAGCAGAAACACATGCTCAGCCTTGCGTGAAAGGCCTTCGTGTACGGCCTTTTAACAACAGGCACCGCCGTGCTCGGCTGAGACACTTACAAGTGAATTAATGAGAGATGACTAACCTCATGAAAAACTGATACCGAAAACGTTCGGATCTCCTGGGTCACTTCAATGTGCCAGTCGTGCTATTTAGGGCCCTGTATTATGTAAAACCATTGCCTCCAAGTCACTGCGTTGGTTACAGCTTAATGAATCCGCATTAATCCATCTCTATCAATAGTGATGAATACCTCCAGGAGTTGTAGGGTTTTGGAACTAAATGGGTTGAAGAAGCCATGTGAACGTGAAAAATAAAAAGGAATAATTACAAGGAAGGATTTCTACAGTTCTGGAAGAGAATCTTTCGGCGCATTAACATCCAACAGAAAATGAAGCCCTTTTCCTTTTGAAAAAAACAAACAAACAAACAAACAAAACATACAGCTGAAAACAGAAGAGCCAAAGACACAGTAAGAGGATTAGTGTGTAGCGGTTACTGAGTCCACTCAGCAATTACAAGGTCTGGCTTTGCAATTAATACCAACACAAATTAAAACCAAAATCTGCAAAATACTTCTTTAATTTCAGTACAGGATTTAATATGACACTAGAGTATATTCCATCGACCCATAATCAATCCTGGTAACGATCCAGTGTTTCTTCTTCTCAAATCTGTTTCCTCGGTGCATGGTTTTCAGCTGTACAGCTAGCTCAGCGTCAGCTGCTCATTACCTTGAACAGCGATGGAGAAGCTGGTATTTACTTCAGCAAATTGCCTTCTTCATACGTGCTGGGAACGAGAAGTTTGTGCTGGAGAAGAAATTCTGAAATTTGCTAATGAAGCTGCATTTCCAAGCTGTTTAACTGCAACGCTGACATAGCGCAGCCTGCGTAGGCCGCAACGGAAAGCATTTGTGTCATCAAAGGATCTCAGCACCACGCTGCTGACGGCTGCATAGGAAAACCTTACCGTGTTCAGCTCTGCAAGAAACTGAAATTCAAGTGGAAAGCAGGGGTGCTGCAAGAGTAAAGATCTCCCTGGTCGGGTGAGGGAGGGCCACGCGCTGCCAGCACGTAATGCTGGGCATCACTCAGCCATCACAGACAGCTCCCAGATGGACCCCAGCTCGCTCAGCCACAAGGGAGCTTCACTCAGAGTGGTGAGGCCCTGGCACAGGTTGCCCAGAGGAGCTGTGGATGCCCCATCCCTGGAGGTGCTCAAGGCCAGGCTGGATGGGGCTTTGGACAACCTGGCCTGGTGGGAGGTGTCCCTGCCCATGGCAGGGGGTTGGAACCGGGTGGTATTTAAGATCTGTAAGGATCGGAGCCATTCCATGGTTCTTTGATTCACAGCCCCAAGCTCCACGTGCAGGTTGTGGGGACCCAAGTTCTGCCCATTGCCTTGATGGAGGCTTGACGGGCAACTGGGGAGGCATTTGCCTCTTTTCTTCTCTCTCCGTAACATGGAAATAATCACACTTACCCACTTCTGCTCAGTGCTTTGAGGTGCACAGCTGAAGAGCATTTAGTAGCGTTGATATTACCTTGCTGGAAGTGGTTTTGGAATTAGAAATACAGATCAACCCTTGCTGAACATTTTTTAGGGGGGTGTAAGTACAAATAACCTCCCAGGCAATGCAACTCTGAATGTGTTCCTGAATACATAAACACAAGCACGACCTGTTAGATAATTTACAGCCCAATTCTATTTCAGGCATCAATTAATGGAAACTTCTCAGTTCAAGAATGGTTCTTAATTTTACGCTCAATCTAAAAGCGCATTTATAATTAAGAGTTTCCTTGAATAAGCACCGTCTTAAATGCCTTGCTACGCCAAAGGCCCTACTCTCCAAGAGGAACACAACCAGCCCAGAACATGCAGACATTGTTGCGCGTAAGCTCACAGCTGGAGCAGCCATCAGTGTACATTTTCAGTGCCTTGTTATCTTCATACCCAATTTGCTCCTACAGTTGTGACAAGCCCAGGGATGGATGAGGGATACAGGTGCATACCTAGCAGTTTAAAGGCTGGAAATCATCATTACTGATAAAGTTAGGTATTATTTTCAGAAGAGCTTCCGTATGAAGACGTTCAATTTCTCTTTACAAAGAAGGATATTATTATATTGTTAAATTTGAAAAAGTCCCTTTGCTCATCCTTCTCCTGCTCTTTGAATTATTTTTACAGTGGCAAATGTTTTGTCTTTTGCTTCAGTATTCTGACATTGACATCAGTCTCTTAACTTCCTTGTCTGTAGGGGAAATCTCCCTTACTAGAAAAAAACGGCTACTAAACAAGAGAGCTGAATAAGATCCCTAACATGTTGCAGGGTTAAAGGGCATTAATTCCTTCTTTCTAAACTCCCTCCCCACCTTCACACGTTAACAGGAATCACTAAGGTGATTCATACATACCCTCTGAAAACGCGGATGAACATTCAACGGCACCATTGATGGTGAGTTATAACAGACAAAGTATAAATATAATTTTCCCCACATTAGCATTTCTCAGAGCTCATCAGCTTTTCATCCAGAACTGACTTGTCAGTCAAGTTCTCTGTAGTCGAGGACGGGGGATTAAGTAATTTCTGTTTAACAAGGGCATACTATTTTGAAATGGTATCTTTAAAAACAAAAACCAAGCTGGGTAATCATTGCATATTTGGTACAATTTAAAAATTCTCTTTGAATACAGTTCATGGCAAAGCTGATTCTACAAAGGCAGTATGCTGTTTGTGTTGTCCCACTGCAGCAGGTATCTCAGAAAAATTGGACAGAACCGATAAGGTATCCCTGAGTTACTTGCCCAGAGAGGCTGTGGAGCCTCCCTCCTTGGAGATCTTCAGAAGCTGCCTGGACCTGGTCCTGGGTGGCCTTGCTTGGACCAGGTGGTCTCCAGGGGTCGTCAACTATTCTGTGAATTGCCCAGCAAAATATGAATTAAGGTTAAAATGAGGGATTACACAAGCGGTAGCTGGACTTGTCCCACTGTAGCTGTGCTAGCTCTTGAGGTGGAGCTGTGGCAGCACCACCTCAGCAGCTCCAGCACTCACAAGGACTTCAGCTGCTCTTTAGCCTGCTCTGTTGCCCAGGGGTCTCTCGGTCTCTGGTAACCGGGTGTGTAACATTGCCCATCTTGGGGGTTTCAAGGCCTTCTGGCACTTTCCTGCCACCATGGGAGTGTGTAATTTGTTCATTCGGTATAAAGAGTTGTGGTATGGCATCATTTACAGTAATCTGTGATAAATTACTTTTTATTCCCTTATTTTTTTGTTGAAAGCTTCTATAATCAGATCACTCTTCTTCAAGATTGCCAGACTCCGGTCAGAAAACTGCAGATTGCAAACTCTCCTGTTTCATTTCACCGTTCTTCCAAATAGCTGTCATCAATCAAACTCTAGAGAAGGAAGATGTGTATTTCACCCTTCCACTTCCTCCCGACAAAAACGAATTTCATAAGCTCCATTCCCACGTCTCGTGGCAGCAGTTAATCCACAGCAAAATTCACAATTCCAGCAGAGTTAAAAAGCATCTGTCAGTTACTGGGAAACAGAGAATAGCATAGTTTTCTCATAAGCCTGAGAGTTCAATTTGAACATGCATATAATTACAGACTTCAGATGCACCTCCCTGCATAAAGCAAAAGCAACCTGGCTTCGTACCACCGACGTTTGGAGATGCTGGGTCTTTACAGAAATCACGGACTGCATATTCAGGAAACTGCACAGAGCTACAATGTGATGATGTCTTTTCTCCTCATGGCAAAATGCAGGGCTTCCAGGATGCTGGGAGCCTCACTGCAGCCTCCTGCTCCCGAGCAAATTTCACAGAGCAGTGATAAATCCAGCAATTTTCCACCCTTGGGACTTCAGTGCTGCTACTTGGTTGTGTCGATTATTTTTTATATATATATATATAATTGCATAAAGCCCTTCATTAGTGAGGCCCCCTGGCAGTGCTAAGTCAGCCTAGCAACAGGAGCGAGGTCAGCCCAGTCCCTCTCCAGCTCGCAGCACCGCGGCACAGTGCGGCTGCTCTCCGCTGGGAGCCGGGAGGCCGCGGGGCCGGAGCAGGAGCTGCTCCAGCTCACCCCACCGAGGCTCCTGGAATGGCCTTAACTGCGTGTTCTTGTACCATGTGTCTGTCTTGGCACGGGAGACAAGAAGGGCTTGTTTTGTCTGGCTGGGAGAATATGAAGACTGCTCGGGGATACGATGGCTGTCTATAAGTACGTTGGGGGTAAACACTCAGGAGTGAAAAAAGAAAAAAAAAAAAAGAGGGGGGGAATTGGAGTCAAAGGGCATTGCTGGCGTGTGAACACAGGGGTGTAGAACAACCAACTGTAAATGTAGACTGAAAACTGGAAGAAAGTTCCTGACCACAAGGGCAGTGCTGCTCCACTGAGAGCTGAGGACAAGTCCACCCAGCTCACTCACTTCCAGTCGATGTTCAGCTGTTTCAGGAGACCTCAGTAGCATGCAGCGCTATAGGACTTGATATCTCCAGTCATAAGGGAGAAAATTTGGTACCCCAGGGGACTTTCACGTTCCTAAGAAATTTCTGATCATCTCTGGTTTGGATTTTTCTGTGTGTGTGCATGAACGGTCAGATGTCTGAACAACTGGAGCACAGCTCCTCTCTGCCTGCCTCCCTCCAAGGAAAGACTGCTTTTCAAGGGTAGCCAGCTGTTTTCTAGGAACTGTATTTTATTTCAAGTATCACTGCTAACAATAATGCCTCTCGAGCTTACCAACTCCCTCTTCTGAGTGTGTCCGTGTGTTTGTACATAAGATGTTTCTCTCACGCATTTAAATCAGGAGACCTGGAGTAACCTTCGTGAAGTAGGTGGCATGAGGGTGGTGTGAATCAGTAGAAATAATTAAAATGGAATGCACGAAGTAGACAGAATCAGGCTGCAATACCCTCAACACTGCACTTTTACTGTGTGCTGCTGCTGTTAAAGGAGGTTTTGGGCACCGGTTTAAGCCTTTAGTGGCCAAGCGTTGCCGTCATCTTCTCTTAGTGCGCGCTCTGGATCTGGTCCTGGGTCTCTCGCCCAGAAGGAATTCCAGCGATGTTCTTGCTGGTTACTGCAAATCCAGATACGGGCCAGCAAACTGCACAGTCAGAACGTAATTAATTTACTGATTGTTCCATTCAAAAAGGGGGTGGTTTCCATACTAAGGTAAAATGACAGCTTCATTGTTATAAACCTTATGAAAGGTAGACACACGTTTCCATCGCAAGTTCCCCGGGGAATTCCTCTGTTTTCTGTGGTGTGTTTCACCTGCTTGCATGAGGCATAAAGGTAATAATGTGCACGTCTGGAGGAGCGTTTTATTGGGAGACATAAACTTGTGTTTTATTACGGTTCTGGTTCATTTATATATATACACTGAACACAAACAAACCTAAAAATGCTGCCTCACTGCCACTAAGAGTTTGTCTCGGGGTTGTCGATGATGAAAATTTATCTTGCCTGACCTTGGCGTAACTGGTTAATTGCCCAGAACTGCCACCTTACTGCAGCCCACAGCCTATCGGATGAGTAGCTGGCAAGACGTGTCGCTGTGATCTTACAAAATGGATTAAAAAGGAACCATCTCCAGCAGTTACAGCCCCGTCCAACCGACATTACTCAGCTAAAACATCCTCAGGAGCGTAAGAGAATTCTCTGAATAAATAACATTATGTCCTTATGGTATGGAAACTCATTTATCTGATTGTAATTTATCTCTTCAGTAATTAATTTAAAATCAGATATGGGGGGGAGGGAAGTGTTGGTATCTGGTCGCTGCTCCTAAGCAATTTTTAGGAAGTATTTTCAGTAGTTTTAGGGTCTGAAATACGTATTTTCAGTAGTTTTAGCAACGAAATACAGTGACAGGCCAGCAATGCTGAAACTTTCTCTCTGCGAACCTCCTCACGAAGCAGTTATCTGTGTCTGTGCACACTAGTTTCATGTACAGATGTCCCCCGTGCATCCCATCCGTGAGGAGAGACGGCCCAGGCTCGGTGCTCGGCTCCGGAGCCCGCTCGGACCCACCGAGAGGGTACGGCTGGTGACGGAACCACAGAACCGTATCGTTACAGGACCCCTGGGGGCGGTGAAGCCGTGAAACCCCCTCAGCACGCCGAGGCGGACCGTTAGCCAACGGCCACCCCTCGGCACCGGCTGAGGGCGACCCGACAGCGGTCTCAGTCCCCCGGGCCGTGCTTTGTTCCTGCGAAAACCTCCCGATAACAGCTCGGGAACACGGCCACCGAGGGCTGGCTAAGTCCGGGAACCACCCTCACCCCGGGCAGCGGGCGGGCACCCCTCCCTCAGCGCGCTCCCCGCTCACAGCGGGCGCTGCCGGGACTCGTAGTCCCCACCGGACTCCATTTCCCACCCCCCCCCGCGGTGGCGTCACCGGGGCGGGCAGCGCCTCATGAATATTAATCAGCCCGCCCCTGCCCGCCCCTCCCCTGCCCGCCGCCCTCCCCCCCTCCCTCCCTCCCTAATGGCGGCGGCGCCGGGCGGGGAGCGGGGCTGGGGCTGAGGCGGGCGGCGCGGGGGCCCCTGCGCGGAGCTGCGCTGCCCGCCGCGCCCGGAGCCCTGAGCCCCGCCGGGACGCGGCGTCCCTCCTTCCCCCGCTCCCTTCCAGCAGGCGATGGAGCAGCGAGCCGGAGACGCCCCGCCGGCCGGCGGCGGGCGGGCAGAGCCCGGCAGGAGCCCGCCGGGCAGCGGCAGCCGGGCGGAGAGCGGCGGCCCGCGGAGGAGGAGAGCGGCCGGCGGCGGAGGCGGCGGTGGTGGAGGCGGCGGCTCGACGCCCCCCGCCGTGCTGGCGACCCCCGGCGCCGCCAACTCGCTGCTGCTGCGGCGGGGGAGGCTGAAGAGGAACCTCTCCGCCTCCTCCTCGTCCTCCTCGGCCGCCCCGGCGGGCACCCGCAGCCTGGACAGGAAGGCGCTGCTGCTGCTGCCCAAGCCCCCCCGGCAGCTGCAGCCGCTGCAGCCCCCGGAGCGGGACTGGGTGCGGCGGGACGTGCGGCGGGGCTGCGTGCACGTCTACGAGCGGCACGCCGCCTGCTACCTGCGCCCGGTGCTCTGCACGCTGGACACCACGGCCGGCGAGGTGGCCGCCCGCCTGCAGCAGCTGGGGCACCGCGGCGGCAGCAGCGTGGTGCGGGTGCTGGGCAAGCCGGGCGCTGCGACGCCCCCGCCGCCTCTTCCTCCTCCTCCTCCTGCTCCTCCGCAGCAGCACCAGCAGCAGAGACCCCCGCCCGAGGCGGCCGGGGAGAGGCCGAGGAGCCGCCGGGGAGCGCGGAGCGGGCCGGCCCCGGCAGCCGGAGGGGACGGCAGCGCCGACGAGAGCGAGGCGGCCGGCGGCAGGCCGAGCCCGGCGCCCCCCGAGCGGAGCCCCGCGGCGCCGCCGGGAGAGCTGTACCTGGCGGGGCCGCCGCTGTCCTGCCCGTCGCTGCTGGGCGAGCTGGGGCCGGCCGGCTCCGACACGGAGAGCTTCAGCCCCAGCGCCGAGAGCGTCTCCGACCGCCTGGACCCCTACAGCAGCGGCGGCGGCGGCGGATCGTCCTCCTCGGAGGAGCTGGAAGCGGAGCCGGCGCCCCCCGACGGCGCGGGGGAGGTCGCGGGGCCGGCACGGAGCCCCTCGGGGCCGGGGGAGCCGCCGAGGGCCGGGGGGGCTCCGGGGGGCGAAGCCGTCGGCCGGGAGCCGCCGTCGGGGCCGCCCGCCCTCTACGTGCAGCTCCACGGGGAGACCAGCCGGCGGCTGGAGGCCCACGAGAAGCCGCTGCAGCTCCAGAACGACTACCTCTGCCAGCTGGGCTACCGGGACCTGTGGCGGGTGCAGGAGGAGGGCATGGACGCGGAGACCGGCTGCCTCATCCGCTTCTACGCCGGTGAGACACCGCCGTCGGGACGGGGGGGGGTGTCGAGGGGCGGCTGCAGGTGCTGGCCTGAGGCTGCCCTGGGGCTCTGGGCTTGTAGCGTTCAGCGCTTTGCAGCCCTGCCTTCCCTAAACTGCATCGCCCCGTAGCCCTCCGGAGCTGGGCTGCTTAGGGGAAGAGGCTCCTGGCAGCTCCGTCCTGCAGGCGCAGCCCTCCTGCTCAGCCCCCCGCATCGCTCACGCTTCGGGTTGCGTGGCGCAGTGTTTATCAGAGGTGCAGGGCTTCACCCAGAGATTGAGGCTGTGAGCAGCCAAAGCGTGCCAGACGCGGGACGTAGCCCGTGGAAACGGGCTGTCAAAACCCTGAGCATAACAGGCAAGAGCTCGCAAACGCGGCCTCGCCGAGGCGACTTTGGGTACAGAACGTGGGGAGCGTCGGGTGGGAAAGTTAGCTCCCACGTTGCCATTACGCAACGCTGCCGTTTTGTAGTGCTTTAAAAATACCTTCTATGTCGGCTGAACGGCTTGGTAAAAATACCTATTGTCATCTTGGAGCTCCTTGGGTTTTAACAGTCTTGTCCGGCCCTCCGAGGAGGGGAGAGTGTTTAATGCCCAGCAAAGTGCTCAAATGCCCAGCGAGTTTTCCGCTGGAATAGGTAAACGTAGTACCCAAAGATCAGGTCCTGCTGGTAAAGCAGCGAGTGACATTCCCTTGCAGGGCTGGCTGAACAGAGTGGTACTCCACTGAACCGTGAGAATTCAGTGCTTTAATGCTAAAAATACTGAGATTCCTCCCTCTAGTGAATTCCAGTGGATGTAAAATAGAGGCGGTAATGGCAGGCCAGGAGGGAGAGCGATACTCTGGGTGAATGCCCCTTCTTACTCAGAAGAGAACGTGGGAGTGACGGCGAGCGGTCAGTTCCTCTTTTCTTCAGTTTTCTAGGTTAGCTGTATTAATGACCCCAGCACAAGCGGTGCTCGGTCAAGGAAACGGCAGGAGAAGGTTAGATACGCTGGGGTCAGAAGGAAGATAAAATCTCTCTTTCAGGTGCTGAGGGGGGTCTGCGTGTTGCTTTGGCCGTGCTGGTGAGGGTGGAGTTCAGCAGGTGGTGTTGGAAGGAATGCCGGTTCCATGATTGCCGTTCCCACAGCCGAGTGGGAATGCACGGGCACGTTTCAAAATGGGGTGACCGTGCGCCTCCTTTCCCACCAGGATGCACGCTAAGGAAAATACAACCAGAAAACACAGCTAAGCCTTCTATACAGTTAAGCCTGTTTGCATGTAGCCTTTATGCATTAAGTGATTAATTCTATCTGCTCAATGCAGCTGTTCCAACTGTCTTATTTTAGTGTCTCAACTTGACTGCTAACATAGTTCGTGCATTCTGGACTTCCTTGTACAAGACTTCTAAATAGAAATGTAAATCTGTAAGCACCCATACAATTAAATGAATGCAAATTTGTTACGCAATTTCATATACTAAGCAGTATGTCTCTGCACTTCAAAAGTGCAGTGTTTTTTGAAATCTTTATCTCTTTGGGGGGATCTGTGATCAACATCTAAAACACCTGTGATCAGGTGCTTGTAGCAGAATGGTTCCAGCATCTAATGTACCAGACCAGCCAAAAAGAGCGAAGAAAAATATTATTGATGTGTCATCATACTGATTTTCTATAACCGTCTTGGCAACTACTCGGCTTCCTTATTGTAATTTTTTTTCCTGCCGGATGATGAAAGGGAGGGAAGGAGGAAGACTTAAAGAATGCACATCAAATTAGACTTGGAAAGGGGAGTGTTTTGGCCCCAAAGTTCAGGGTGTTTTGGTTAGGAGAAGTACCTTTTTGATAAATGATCCTCCAGGAATACCCTAAGGAATGCTTTAGAAAGTGATTTCCTGTTTGCCCCGGACTTCATTGGTTTAAGCAGGCTGGCTTGTCCCAGTGGATAGAGAACAACTAGCATCTCTATCCCTGTAATTTCCTGCAGGCTGTCTCAGCAGGATTTGGTGATTCTGGCCTTGTACTGATGTAAAATGGCATAAACCTAGGCTGGATTTATTGCGCTGCTTCTAAAAAGAATTCTTTTGCCTAATCCCCTTGAAGTGGGGAGAGGAGAGAGTGTGTTGGTGACTTCTGGGCTTTTCTATTTCTGGGGAGAGACAGTTTTAAAACTGGAAGATTTCAGTACTGAAACGAAATGTTAAAAATTCCAAACAAGGTAACGCAATACAGCCAATGATCTCAGTGATTACTGTCTGTCGGTGATTTCTCTAGTTGTCATTTGTTATTTTTTTTTTTTTTTTTTTTTTTTAAAAAAAAAGCAATTTAGAAAAAAATAAGTAGGAGAACTGCAGAGCATCAGGGTTTTCACCATGACAAAATAGCTTTCTGAATGTTTAGCTGTTCACAAACACTCTGTAAATGAAATGCCTGTTCTTTAAATGCAGCATTCCAAATTTAAATAGCCCAGAAAATAAAATGTGACACTAGGAATGTAAGAGTCCTTCTTGTATGCTGTTTTGACGCGCTAACCACATTCTGAAGCGAATATTTATTTTGGTATCCCCTCTACTTTTCTTACTCCGAGCATGCTGTTAATTTCTCCAGTCTCTTGACTGAGCCTTGCTCTGAGATGATGCTGTTGCTAAAACAAAATTCCTTACAGATTTACGGATCTGATTCTGCTCCCTCCAACATCAATTTGAGCGGAATTGGACGTTAGTGGCTAATTGCGCGTGTCAACTTCTCCCTCTGTTGAAATCTATCTCAAGAAAAGATACTGTCCTCAAAGTTTGAAATGCTTAATCTCTATTTACAAGGATATGGTTAAATAGCTTTCTGCTGAGATACTGCTTTACTGGTTATGGAACTGTGTAGGAATCCATAGTGCAATTACAGCCTTGATATTGTAGCTGGGAGACCGATTAGGTCAGACTTACTAAACTATTCCTAAAACCATAAGAGTGGCTGTGATCCAGAAGGCCTCTCAAAAACAAGTTATAGTACTCCTTATTGCTCTGTAAAAATAACTCTTGTAAAACATAACTTCTCCCTGTGGCCTTGCCTTCTCTATAATTTGCATGTCAAAGGAAAAACAGACTAATGCGCCAATCTAGTCACTCAAAAACTGCAGGACTGCTTACTTGTTTTGAGACTTCAGGTGAGAAGTGAGTGGGGAATCCTATTCAGTGCTGTGCTCTGGAGTGTTTACGTGGTGAGATGTGCAAGCAATTCAATCTCGGTCTTGAAGACTGGTACAGGACAATGGACGTCTGAGGCTTTTTTGTTTTACAGCCTTAAGGTGATGTTATTTGTGATTCTGGCACTCGGCCGTCATTAAATCGTCTGCTCTTTGATGTGACGTAGGGCTGCTGCACCTGCTGGTGTCATCAAATATATCTATTTGCAGGAGGTGCTTGCCCATGGGCAGAGTACGAAGAAATGCCAGATGTAATTAGGGGTGTTAATTTTGCAACTGGCTGTCAGGTTCTCTCTCGGAAGAGAGGCTTCTTGCTCTCCTCAAGCTGTGAGGAGAAACCAGTCCAGCTTGGTGTTAGAGTTCGCTACAGAAAATGTTGGTCTCTCCAGCATGGAGACAAGGGTGGGAAGATCTACCAGCAGTATCGTTTGTGGTGGTCTAAGAAACTTTCTGTCTCTTTAAAGAGCATGCTTGGCAATTGGGGTCTAATGAAGGCTTCCAGCTGTATGGATGGAGACAGGGTTTTAGATGCTTAGGGTTAAGTGAGAACTGTAGGCCAGGCAGTGCTGAGCTCTGGAAGATGACATCTGTTGAATCACCAGCCGTTTGCTGTGCTACTTGGTGAATAACTCAGTTCAACTATTTAATACGTTGGTAAACTCGATTTAACACGACTGATGTTTAAGGGAGGGAAACGTGCCAAAGATAGATGTGTTTTTTTAACTTGGGGTAGGACAACAGCTGTGCTGCAAAGAAGCTTCTGCCTTTGGAGCACTGACGTAGTTCTGAGATCTGACATCCCGTTTAATGTGAAAAAACAGTTCTCCGTATTGTGACTGGATATCTTCTTCTACAGCTGTGATTGGAAAGGTGAGGTCTCGGTGTGCGGACTGTCTGAAACTGAAAGGAAAAATATCCTCCGCCTGGGGCTGCCATGATCTGGATTTTTGCTCTTCCCTGCCTGACTTGTCTAAACGCTCTGCTTACCTTGTAAGCATTTGTATCAGTTTGCATCTCCTGCGAGGGGAAGTAATACGGAGAACTTCCCACTTCAGGAAACCATCTCATTTCAATGACATCGAATCCCAGCTGGCAATCTTGGCGTGGCCAAACCGGGGGTGTTTCCAGCCCTGTTCTGCAGGGAAGTGTAAGATGGCCGCGGTACTGGGCTTGCTCCACCTGCCCGTGGGCAGCGATAGCCTTGTGCTTATCGAGCCCCAGTTGGAAGGGGGTCTCTCGAAGGCGGGCGATTTCGTGAGGCTCCGGGGCTGTCCTCCCGCAGAGGAGGAGCCCAGCAGATAAAGCTGGAATGCTGATGGGACTTGCAGCTGAGCCTTGGTATGTAACACCTGTTAAGCACAATGGGTCTTGCGGCTTTCAAATTCTCTCGTGCTCCTGGCTAGCATCCATAACTTAAGTACTTGTGGAGTACCAACACGGGAGATTTTGGTGTCATGTACATAAGTTACTATATATACTAAATATATGGTACCTAAACTTGTTCACCCAGGAGCTGCATTTCCTCACTGCTACACCATGGAGTGCAGCATTCCCCTCTTCCTTTTTTTTTTTTCCCCATCCTTTTTATGTATTTTGATACTATCCCTCTATATCACCAGCTATTTCCTTCTTTTTTTTTTTCTTTCTGAAACTGTGCATAAACATCCTCTTGATTGTGGCGCTGTTGATATACCTAAAAGCCTTTGTGCAATTAAAAATGTCCATCTGTTCTGGTAGGACACTGGCAGACTGCTATGCATCTGAAGCGCTACATGGTGCTTGGAAGGTACTACTGAATAGTACAGAAAAACCAAAACAACAACAGAAAAAGCAGCCACTAATTTGAAACAGTGTTAGAAACTGGTGTGTGCTTCTTAACTACTGAAAATTACTCTGTGGTTTAATAAGACAATGTCAAGAGAAATTTTGTTGTTATCCTGGTGGTCCTCTGGAAGAGGAAGAGATTTGAAACATGCCTGAGAAGCTCAGCTAGAAGAGCATATGCATATGCAATTTCACAGAACAGAAGCTTAGAGAGAAATCCTAGAGTGCTCCTTGTTACACTCCTCCATTTAATTTGGAGGGAACCCGTACCTGGGATGCTAACAGCTGTATTTTCCTCTGAGTTTAAGGGATTCTCATCTTGAAATATCTGTTTAAGTTATTAGTGTGCCAATTTGTAGACCAAAAAAAAAAAAAGGCAAAACAAATGTGAAAATGATGTGTAGCTTTCTACTTGCCTTGGACAGTAAATGCAAAGATGCTTTGACTAACTCTTCAATGTTTAATTTTTTCACCGTTTGTGGGATGTGGCGCGCTGGCATTTTAGGTGAGATGGTAAAGTCTCTGCATTCTGTTTTCAGTTTCCCTTAATGTAATTTTATTGCTGTGTTTTAGAAATCTTACTCGAGTGGGGATTTGCACTCTGTGAACCTGTATGTATGAAATAGCCTGCTAATAATTTTATTCTTAGACCCAGAGCTCTGAATATTGCATTTATCTCTATTTTTTGTGGGGTCTATTTTGTTTTTATTATTTATTTTTTTTTGCATTTCTGTGGATTCAAACAGAACAGACTTTGATGCTTAGAGTCAGTTGCAGTTTGTGTGGGGAAACCAACCCAAGTGAAAGGGATGGAAATACTAACGTCTGTTTTGTAATCATCACTATCTTGGCTGTGCAATTCTGGCCTATTTTTTCCTTCTCAAAGATGTTTGAGATAAGTGCAACCAACCCTTGCAAAAAGCTAAGAAGATTTAAACTCGAGTGAATGTCTTACTTTTTCTTAAAGGCAAATCTAGAGGAAAAAAAAAAAGGAGTTCTGAAACTCTTAGCTTTTTACAAGATACTTAAGAAACTTCACAGGGACACAACAACCTCATTTAGAAATAATCAACAACCTCTTCCTTACGATACTCATGAGTAAGATTGGAAACTGAAGTTGAAATTCCAGATGCATGGTAATGACTGAATTGTGTATAGATCTGAGGTAGTTAAGCACTGCAAATCCCGTCAGAAAATGTTCTTGTGAAAGTTCTAGATTTTTAGCTTCGCTTCACTCAACAGTCCCCATAGTTTTATTCTTTGTGTGATTTTTGCCCTTCAAATAGGTTTTCTGTTGTGTTAGCTGTAGCGCTACCTTTTTGGAGATATTTTTTTTCCACTATAAAATAAATCAGAATAATAAAGTAGAATATTTTTCCCAGTTGGGCTGGCATTTGACCAATTATGCTATCTTCACATAGAATTTTCCAAAAGTAACTAGTGACATTCTTGTTGAATGTCTTCCAATTAATTGCTGCTAAACACTGAAGCCATCTTAGGTGTTAGATAATTTTAGATTTAAATCTTTTTATTTATAGTGTATTTTAATTGGCTCTTTATTTACTTTTCTGTGTCTGTTAAGAGATAAAATGTTACATGCAAAGCATCGCTTTTTATGATAGGCATCACTTGCCTCTTGAAATGCAGCAGCTGTCCTAACAGCATGGAGAGACATATGTGGGTCGCAAATGAGTAGTGCTATTGTGTCCAGCTGAAATACCAATCAGGATTTCAGGTAGGCAAAATTAATAGTAAAAACAATGTTCTGTGGTGTCTGGGTTGTCACACCCACTTTGGTGTGCACAGGCAGTGATCATAGTTCAGTGTCTTTTCCCTAAGATAGTACGGGCATGGTGTCCCTTCCTATACCCCCTGCCACTGTCGTGCAGAATCCTTTAGCTATGTAGGTCGACAGTCCAGTTTTCTATGCTGGTTGCCACAATCTGGATTCTTCTTGCTTCCCTATTTAGCTAGCTAGCTGGACAGACCTGCCCCTTTTAGTTTTACTGCTGAGACTTTCTGCTCTTGTGGTTGTGGTTGACGTACGTGGAAGAATGGGAATTTTGCAGAATCTCTTGCACTGTTTTTTTGTTATTGTTGTTCCCCTCTACCCCCCGTTATTTAAGGGGCAAAAATTAATCTTTGAAGAACATTTTGTTTACCAATGACAACTGCTAAATCAAGAAGAAAGACCTCCTGGAGGGAAGAGTCATTTAATTTCACAACGTTGCATAGCATCTTTGAAGCTTTTTCTGTTGATGGGGAAGTAAAATTTCTTCCAGCTGGCTTTGACTTATTTGGAGGGATGCTCAAAATACTCATTGCCCGACTAACTGTGTGTTCCTTGATTTGACAGTTAGGAATAACCGTTTACATATTGATTTAAAATACTAAGTTTCAGGGGATTTTTCTGTCCAGTCTTACCTAGCCTAATTTGCAGAAGGAAAATGAAATGAAGTTGTGTAAGAGACGTAGATGCAAACATCCAACTAGAGTGGAGAAGTCTTTTAAAGTTTAACTCAAATTTTTCGTGGGCCAAAGGTACATTTGGCCCTTTGAACTTCATAGGCCATTACCTGCTCATTGCCTTGTCCAGTGGCAACAGGGATCTTCAAACCAGCTTCAGTAGCCACCGAGATGTGTTTGTAATTCTCAGAAAAACCATAATCGCTGCATTAACCGGTTGCTCTCATCTGCGAGCACTGGGGGTGCCATGCCAACTTATTTAAATAAAAACAAAACAATGGGCCTTGTTCCAAGGGAGTAATGAGGAGCTGGAATGCCTTTGAAGTTCAGGAGCCTAGGCTGTAGGTGCAATTTACATAAACCTAATTATGTAATCTGAATGCAGTTTCTCTTCCTGTTTGTTCAATTTTTGAATCTTTGTGCCCAAAGAGAAAGAGATAGTAAGACCTGCAATTAAGATAAGTAGCAGGCCACTCCTTTTCTGAATGTGTGCTCTGGTGAGGAGAGAATTCTTGAAGCAGCATTAGAAGAGAACAAAACCTGCAATTCAGGCACCTTCAGTTGATGAGCATTAAACCAAGTCCTTTCCTTTCAAAAAGCTGCATGCTTCTTTAAACAATAACTATGCCCAGTTCAGCCTATTATTTGCTCTAAAATAAATGGTATAGAAAAGCTTGAAGTTCTTACCAGCAATGATTTTGCTTTCATATAAGATGTAGGATGGTCTGTAAGGTGCTCTCCTCGGTTTTAGAGCTACCTTGAAACGAGTAAGTTTCTAACTAGACAGCAAGTTTCGTCATCAGAATGCTATGCAATGACATTTTGTTGTCTCAAATGCTTGCTTTTTCCTCCTGTTTGATCTTCTCTAGTCTTTTAAAAGCAGATAAGAGGCAGTAGCACCGGCTTTGTGAGGAGAGTCCTGCAAGCAGCAAATTTAACTGTATGTGCAGTCTGCTCATTTGTCAGATGGTTGGTCAGATCTACAAGTGACTGTTTATCATCAGATATTTTATGATGCTTATTGACTCAAATTGTCAATGATGGAGGAACGTATTTTTCCTTCTATTGTGTATTACTTACTAGGACAAACAGACCTCTAGGGGACAACAGTCTCAGTGAGCAGTCATTTTATTTATGGAACTTAATTATATCTGAGACAGCCTAATATTGTGTGTCATTATTGGCTTACTGCATCTACATGTGTTTGGCTTTCATGCTATAAAGCTTGCCTGGTATAATACAAAATGCAATGACAAAACCTGTTATGAATGAAGTGTGAAACTCCTGGAAGAAGGCTTGCAGGTATAATGTGCTGAATTTAATAGGCTAGGAGCTTTGGGTTTCTTCTTATACCAATACCACAAGATTACAAACACAAAAGCAGAATAATTTGCAAGTTGCAAACGGGTTGTTTCTAAAAGTAAAGTTAGTCATGTGTGCAGGAAGTGCAACTTAATGTTTTCCGAAATACCATCAGGAGACTGTTGTAATTATATGACAGGGATTTTTTTTTTCCTGTTTCAGTCACAGAGTTGAGGATTTTTAATATACTGGCTTGGTGAAAGTGTAGAGCTCAGAGTGTGGTTGTGTCGATTAAAATTTAAAGATTAAAAGTAGACCAGAGCTTATATCCTTTCTGAGCAAGTAGCAACATTTTTTTTTTTTCCCTCTTGGGTGTTGTAGCTAATAAAAGAAAGGACTGTCTGAAAATGGGAATCTGAACTCTTTGAAGTGTCCAAACGCTGTGAAGTGGCTGTGGACGTGTCTTATCTCTTTTCTTTTGGTGGCATGAAAATCATGTCTCCTGTCTGTATCAACCAAAATAGAATCCGTAGTCTCTATCTTCCATGTGAATCAACTGAAGATTAATGCGATATGTTTCAGACTATTAAATACAGAAAGTTTTTCCATTTCATAACTTCAAGAACAATGGAATCATCTGTATAAGTATATTCATTCCACTTGAGATTAGACTATAGCACTGAGGACTGCTTGCTTCATGTCTCTTTAATCTTCTTAATCAAGTGACAACTTTAATTCCTGCTAATACAAGAAGACTACATTACATTATTTTACTTTCTTTTGATTTGCAGATTCCATCTTGGGAACGTCTCTTGTAAGAAATATCTTTCGGGATGTTTGTTTTCTGAATCCATGCGATAAAAGATCCTTGTTTATTTATCATGTTCCAGCTTTTTCCTTCATAAATAAAACCTAGAGTGAAAATATGCAGGTCAGTATTGCTAGATATCGTAGCAAAAAGATTAAGAGGCTTTGTAGTCTGCAGTGGACTAAGTCATGCCCCTTTTGTCAGTGCCAAAATAAGTGTCCAGAGAAAACTGTCTACTAGAGCCTGGGATATATATTACATGAATTTAATTTGCGACACTGTGTGTGTTGTGATTCTTTTTGTAATGCTCCACTGGAGTGTGAGCAGTTTCAGCACCTCTTGCTTCTTCAGTTTGGCATTAATAGGAGGCGTATTTCTGAACTCATGGCAAATAGCATATATTGCACTGTGAGAGTGAGGGATCCCTTTAGCCCAGAATATGCAATTTAGCTCTTTTTCTGCAGGAAGTTTTAGGGCATTCTTGGTTGTGTTTACCAGCTTCTTAATTTTGTATAAGAAAACATTTAGTTCTTGTTAAAGGACTTGTATTTAGGTTTCTCTGCAGTACCCACTTATCAGTATGACTATTTTTTTCTCCTTTTCCCATGCTTCTGTGAGTCTATGTAAGAAACAGTGCCACTAAGTTATGGTGGAGTAAAGCGTTTGTTATAGTGTAGGTAACATGGGGCTGCAAAAACAAGCAAGTGAAATTTTCTCCAGAAAGTCACAGTATGTAGCTTCAACAGAATTGCTGTGTCTGTGTGTGTTAACAGTGTAGGATCTGGCAATGATGTAGTAGATAGTACAGACCTTTAAAGGAGTTTAAAATATATTTTGCCTTTTATTACAGAAACAAGCATGTGGAAAACTTTAAATATAAAAAAAATGTGTGTCAAATGTATGTTCTTTACACAGCAGTTCATCTCTTGCAAATACAGGATTTTGAGGCAAAGGTTGTAGCCTGCAGTTCTCAAAGTGCTTTTCTATAGGAAGAATTCGTAAACTAGTTAGAAAGAAAGAAAAAAGCTTAATCATGCGTAGTAAGAATTGTGGCTGATAGAAGAATTTATGCTGTTAAAAATCTTTGAACCTAAAACTGGGTGTATTGAATTTTTAACATCAGACTGACTTGTAAACAGTGGTATTACATACAGCACTTCAGAAACGCTTATACTTTTTAGGAATGCGTACAACAACCAGGGAGGAGTTTGAGCATTTGGCAATGCTCTCCTACTTGCTGTCACCAACTAAGCTGAGTACATTCAACAGGTCAAGTTAAAAAAAATGCAGTTAGCAATCACTGACCTTTCTGAATTGTAACGGAAGGTGCTGCTGAGGAATATGCTACAGAGCAAGTCTAGTCTCCTCTTGTAACCCTGCGAAAGGATGTATTCCTGGTAGGCAGGTTCTGGGAACTGCAGACTTCTGTCCAGGAGGAGGTTGCATATGTGTACTTGACGCTAAATGCAAAAATAGCTGTAATTTCAGTAGGGGTGCCTGTCCTTATGCCTATAGCTTGTCTTCATTCTGCAAGGTTTTTAAGCATATCACGCTTAAAGAGTTGGTGAATTACCTTTCCAGACACGGTATTGTGCCTTCAAGTCTTCTCATATTGACAAGCCTTAATCAGAGATGTTTTTGGAGACTGTCTTCCATAGGTCCTTTGGCCACTGTATCTTGGCACTCTGTGTTGTTGCTGGCACTATTGCTGAGCTCTTTTGTAGCTCATATTCCCTGATTTTTCTAAACATGTAGGGCATATACTTGTTCAAAAATCCTTTGAACCTTTCTCTGTAGACATGGCTATACTGCTTTGCAGCAAAATGTGTAGGCATCCAAAGATGGTCGGAGACTGTCTAACCTCCTAACCTAAGATGCTGCCCATATCAAAGCAAATGATATGGCATAAAGTTCATGTCCACTAATCTTTTTGTGGCAGAAATGTCTGAATATTGTCTTGTCTTCATCCTCAGTAGCAAGGAAATAATTATACATTGCTATTTCCCTAATGAAAGATTATGCAGACCTTGTCTTACACATAAATGTCCTGTTTTGGCTTCTTGGACTCTCTTGAGAATTTGCTTCTCAGCACTGGAGTTACTCTGGTCCTTCTGGCAGCTCATGCTCAGAGGAATATACCCCAGTGTTCACAGACAAGCATGCTTGGCTTTCTTGCTTGGAATGTGAATATCTGATTGCTTCTCTTTCTTGCTAGGTTATGAAAAGCATGGTCGTAGCTAGTCAGAAGTCTCATTAAGTAGTATCATCATGGCCACTAGTCTGAGCATTTCCAATTGATGTGAGTCAGTGGATGGCTGGCATCTTTCTGGTAAGGCATGAGGACCAGGTGCTGTTATCAGTACAGATGTCAGGTAACAGGCTGAGTTCCTGAATCATAAGCAAGGCTTGCTGAACCTTGAGAACAAGTACACTGTGCTCTGGGTCACTCTAATCTTTGCCTGCATGTGCTGTTCTCATCCTGTCTCATCCTCATTTTCCTCAATGTGTATTGCAGAGTCAGAGAATGGCTGAGGGTTGGAAAGGACCTCTGGAGGTCATCTGATCCAACCCCCCAGCTCAAGCAAGGCCAATTAGAGCAGGTTGCCCAGGACCATGTCCGGGCAGCATCTGAATACTTCCAAGGAGGAGACTCCACAACCTCTCTGGGAAACCTACACCAGTGCTCAGCCACCCGCATCCCAAGCATCCTCTCCTCCAGGCTGAACAGTCCCAGCTCTTTCATGGCTGCTCATAGGAGAGGTGCTGCAGTTCCTTCATCATCATCTTCCAGTATTTCCATGTCCCTTCTACTGAGGAGCCTGTTCTGTCAGGCTGTTGAGAGATTTGGTGAGAAGCAGAGCCCTTGGTAAGGGAAGCTGCCTTGATTTTGTTTTCCAGTGACTGTTAAAGCAAATTGCAGAGTGGATTCGTTCCTTGCTAGCTACAAAGGCAGGGAAGATGAGAAGCACTTATATTTTCATGGTTGGAAAGAAATAGGGGTTTTAACATCTCAGTGTTTGGGTAGTTATTCCTGTTACAATGTGTGTGTTTGAATTTCTTGCTGAAGTGAAACGAGGATCTGTTGAATGCTGCAGCGTAAATCTAGTCAGGGGCTGAAGGTACAGTGTCAACGTTGTAGCTTTGCCTGGAAATGTCATGAGTTTCCCAGTAAAGGAAGAGCAGAGGTGAAAAATGGACACGGTAAGGAAGCGTGGCTTGTCAGCAATCTGACTAGCAAAGTCTGGTCTCTGCATACAGGACAGTGCTCCAACGCCATCGTCATCTCCTCTGGATGCTGGCAGGGCCCGGTGGAGGCTCACCCTGAGGAGAGGGAGAAGGCAGGGCCAAGTCGCTGGGGCTGTGTGCTCCGCGCAGGCACTTGGGAAGGGGTTCCTTTCGCGTGCTGTCTAATGGATTCAGCCTTTTATTTTATAATATAATTAAATAACCAAGCCTTTGTGGGGCTCCTGAATTCCTTTAATTTAGCGGCAGCACAGAAGCTGAATTCAGAGCATTCATGGGCCTGTACTATCTCCCTGACTACTTGCCAGGTCTATTCATGCTGTTCTGAGTGCAGGAAGTTCTCACATTCATTCAGGACTGGGGGTGGGGGTGGGTGGGAGGCGTTGTGTGCTTGGCTTTTTTTTTTTTTTTTTACTTTTTTTTCTTAAAGCAAGGGAAATGGTTATAAGGAAAATTCTTCAGTGATTCCCTGGGACCAATTTACCAACTGTTAATCTGTGAGTAAATAATGGGAACAGTTTATACACTTGGCAGCTCTTGAGAAAGAGCAAAGAATCATGAGAAGTTCACAGTCCACAGCCCCAAGATAGCTGAATGCTTTGGTATGTTAGGATTTGTCTGGACAGGGATAGACCAGTACTTTTCTGTTAGCACATGTAATCTAATATATTCTGAAGTACTAGGTTTGATGAGGAAAACGTTACTCTGGCATGTGCTAGCTGGCTGCTTATGCTTGCTCAAGTTAAATAATTCTTTCTCTGCTGGAGTCTTAATGCTCGAGCCAATATGTTCATGTTCTCTCGCAGACGGCTCCCTTGCTCCCTCCCTAATGCTCCCTTGAGGAGAGGGTGAGGAAGTGTATGTGCTGCCCGGTGAGAGCAGAGCTGGTGGAATATTACCTTTCCCTTGTCCAAAGGAAAGCCAGAGAGAGAGAGGAAAAGGTAAAACAAAACTGAGAAAGCAATGAAAAAAAAATCAAAGTGAGCAAAGAGGAAGCATAAAATGATTTGCAAGCTTAAGCATTCACTTCACTTCCCAGGAAGTGTCCCACATCTCTAATCTGTGGTATCTAATCTTTATAACCTGATACCACAGTGATAGATGTAATTGACATGTGTAAAGTGCATAGCAGAAAGGAAAGTGACTTTTTGGTGTAGGTTTTCAGCTGATGAAACTGATGGGTCTTGGGAAGTATGCAGGTAGGTAAATACAGCAGATAATCTGCAAGCAGGTTGCATTTTCACCAAAACAAGCGTAACTGTGGTAGTACAGACTCTGCAGATTTGGTGTTTGCTTGTAAAGTTCTGTGCCTGGATCCTCTGTTGCACACTTGAAAGAGAGGTGCTTGACAGCATAGTTGGTATACAGCACGGAGTAACTGTGAATGAGCAGGGAAGTCCTCAGCTGGAAACCTTTTAATGCGTACAAGGCAAGCTGTATACACCGTGTTCCTGCTGGAAATGGAATTGGAGGTGGGGAACCTGAAGTTTGTCTCTTAGGATGTGCTGAAGTGCACCTTTCTGTTCTGGGGTATAGAACTTGCCAGCCAGTGTACCCTTCGAAAAAATGTTTTAACTTGGATTACTTTAAGGCAACGTAATCCCTTCATAATATTCTGCCTTTACGGGGATCCTGGCACGCGTAGGACTTAATGAATCCCCCTGCTAGAAGACTTATTTTGCCACTGTGATGTTGCCCTACAGCTTCCCATTCTCCTGAAAACGAAAATGGGTGTTCAGGCTGTGTTCCTCTCCTTTGCGATTTCTGTAAGAGAAAGCATTTCTCTTAGGTTCTGGGATAGTTCTCTTTGTCCACAGTAAGTACTTGGGCTCTTTCTGACCCTTTCTCTTTCCATCCTCTAGCTGCGTATTTTAGAGATCTGTCTGAAATCTTCTTTGTGAGATAAGTTGTCATGAATTAAACAGTTTCTTATGGTGCTGTTGTTTCTAGAATTCCAGTCTGTTAAGAACGTGTACTTGTGGATCACGGCACGCATTACCACACGTGCAACTGTGTGAAAGTGATGCCAAATTGTCTGGATTGTTATAGCAAAAACAAGGAAACAAGGAGTGTGAAATCACTGTCGCTGTAGAGTCTCTTCATTGCTTTTTTTCCCCCTTTAATTTAGAACTCTGAGTTCTGATTTCTGCTTTTTATTATAAGCACTGGTGCTGAGTATCGGTGGCAGCTTTTTTTACACTTACCATTTTAAGCTATCTTAAATTTACCATTTTAAACTGTGAGCTTGGCTTTTTACATATGTGTGTATGTGTATATAATATATTAAGCTTTCTGCTTAACTCTCTGTATAGTTACATTTTATATGTTCTCTTCAGAGTTTAGAAGGCCATTACTTAAACTTACTTTGTGAACCCAATTTCATAACAAAGCTCAAAAGTATATGGAAGTACACATTTGCTTCAAGGTTGTTTTTTGCTGATTTTTTTTTTTTTTAGCAACTTGTGAAAGTCTTGAGCAAAACAAAGATAAATAGCACCAGATATTCCACACGTTCTTGAGTAGTGGAGGAAGGGAGCATGTCACTTGAGGGAAGGCTTGCAAGTTAAATAAAACTGTTGTTGCCAGGCAGCCCAAGAAGTGAGTTGACATCACTTGAAAATGAAAGTAGATTGTGGGTTGATGTTGGAGCAATGTGGACAATGGAGAAATAGAGAAAAGAAAGAAACTTGAATGCTTTTAAATTAGCTTGTTTCGGCTTCCAGAACACACAATATTGAAAGGAAGGTAGCTATCTTGGAAAGCCTATGACTATTGTGAGTAAGAAGAGAGCTGGACTATACTGAAAGTCTAATTCTCTTCATTTTTTTTATTATTATAGTATGTCATGGTGAGTTAATGACTGCTATTACAAAATAGGGTGTTAGAACACTTGAAATTATACTCTGGCTCTGCCTAGCTATGAGATGTGAGTTGATGGATGCTCAAGAGCTACCCTATCTCCTGTAATGCCAAGTTTTTTTTGTTTAGCTTCTGGTTTATGTAAGTGAGCATTTGCTGCAGGCTGCTTGAGGTAATGCACTACCACCTGTAAATACCAGCCTCCATAGGATCCTACTGTTCCTAACCTGGGGCTAGGCACCCCTTCCAGAGGTGACTAGGAGTCACAGACTTGCTGTGTGGATGAGCTTTATGCATAAAGATGTCTTGGTTTTTAATGAAAGCACTTTTACTTGTCTCTTCCCCATCAGTGGTGTAGGATTTGCTCTGCTCAAACATATGCCTTTGTAAGATTAAACTTGCCAGTGTGCTTATGTTTAGCAGAATGTTGTAAGATAGTAATTAATGCTGTAGCCATCATGTGAATGGAAAATATTTCTGCAAACATGTCTATGTATCTAGATACTTAAGAGGATAAAATTAAGCTTTGGAATTTCCCTCTGGTCCTGTTTAACCTGTCTAACTCTTAGGCACGCTTTTATTATGGTGATAATGGTTATCTGCCATTGCTGTTTTACTTTGAATGTCAACGTTGGACTGTCCTTTGCAAGAGCGTAATGTGCAAACCATTACGTGGTTGGGTTGGTGCAAATCAGGACAGTCAGCTGGAGGCTATGCTCTTACGTTCTAGCGTCTGGCAAGCTTCCTTCATTTCTTCAATTTTTGTGCAAGTTTGACAACTTGTGTAGCATCTTTCTTAAAAACCTTTTAATATTTATACTCCAACCCTTGTTGGAAAGTACGGTATTGCAAGCCTATATTCCTTTAACTTGTCTTCAGAATTGGTATCCTTTGTGAGTAATGAATATGGTAGACGCTGTTCTAGCTGGGACTCTAAATTGTTTTAGGATTATCAAGTCCATGCAGGATAAAATTTAACTGTATAATCTTACTGATACAATAGTACCAATTCTTCTTTTGTTCTACTTATTTTTGTGGAGAAAATAATGTAGGCAGCTCCAGGGGATGGACCATATTGTCTGCTTTTATTTATTAAGTTATGCTTTGCTTAACTATCTTGAGGTTAGGAAGTATGTAGGAAAGCTTTGGGCTAGATGGCAAAATTTGGGGCTTTTGGTTTCCCCCCCCCCCCCCCCGCCTCAGTTGCTGAAAATTGTGAATAACATTGTTTCTGGTCATGCATTTCTTTCACTTCTTTCACAGTTCTGACCTGAAGACTGCAGTGGGAAATGGTGAATTGCTTTTTCTGTTGCCTTTCTTTATTTCATCTCTAAAAGCAAACATTCTTCCAAAACATAAAAGGTAAAGTCATCTTCTTGAGCAATTGAGAAAGCGAGGTGACAAGGTATGGTTTTCTTAAGGCTGCATATGAAAGAGAACGTGATGGCTTGAGCGAGCAGTTGCAGCCACAAGCAAGGTGGATTCCAGATGGCATTGGTAAGGCATGACGGCGATGAAAGAGCCATCTCTCCAGGCTACACGCAACTTTGACTGCTGCAAATACAAGCATCAAAATCCTTTGACCCGAGAGTGCTTGAGTGCAAAGTTCATTCTGCACTGAAGCTTCTCACCTGATGTGTATGGGGTCTGTCATTCTGTCTAGTACAAGGATTTTATCCCCCTCAGTGTGGTTTGATGCTGTCTCAAAGTGGCTTCCTTTTGGTCCCTGCAGTGCACGGGTGGACAATGCTGCAAGCAAGAGCCTTTCACCTGTCCTCTGAGGAAGCCTTCTGACAAAATGTGTTGGGCATGGTTGCCTAAAGCAGTCAGACATCCTTCTATTTTAACCAACCTTGGTCCCGAGCTGCATTTACGTTGCGTTGATGCAGACATCTGAGGTGTCCCTGGTGCTGGAACTTGTAATAGCTTGAATTAGCAGACTGTTGGACAGAATAACCTGAAACTTCAGTGGCCGTGGATCCCTTCTGTTAATAAAACTCTTAGCCTCCTGTTAGCTGCTGAGTCAGTGTGCGTTTAGTTATGAGAACTCATTGGAGCCCTTTTCCGGAGTCTCCCGATTTGCTCAATCGAGTTATTGCTGGAAGAATTCTGCTCTTCCTTTCCCTTCACTTCTTTATAAAAAAAAAAAAAAAAAGTTTAGTTTTAGGAAATTAAAAATTATAAATTTAAAAAATGGAGGGGGGGGATTTGAAAGGTGGGAATTGGTCCAAGACCCTAATTCAAAAGAAAGAAAATAAGTCTTGTTCTAACATCTTTATCTTAAAGCTTTATTTTGCCAAGCTTTCATAACAAGCTGGGTAAACAATACTGATAAAGTGTGTTGTTCTAATTTTTATACACTTTAAACCTTAATCAGACTTCAGAGTGTTGCTTTCAAGCTCAGAGGCAATTATCTAGATTACTGAGATTACATATTTGTGATTGTTGGAGTTCTACCACAGTGTTTTTTGGCTGTGTGTTCTTTCTACTGCAGTAGAAAAAAATAGTCCTAGGCAACTATGTTCCTGTTGTAGTGGTTTTTGGGGCAGACCCAGGGGGATGCGAAGTAGTCTGAAAGCAAATACAGGACTTCCTGGGGGGGAAGTCGTGCAGTTGCTCAGCCACTGTTCTGCTGTCTCGATTGCTGTATCGCCTGTTAAAAATCACTCATTTTTAATTAACTAGAAGAACAGATCATCCTCTTTTTTTTAAAAAAAATAAAAATAAAAATACGGCTTGTTTTTTCCATCAAGGGAAGGGTTCTTGATTATTTTGTTATATTTTTTTTCGTTTCTGAAGAGTTCTTATGTACTGTGCTGACCTGCTGCTCTTGGAGGCCCTGGGGAGCCTGTCAGTGTTTGCACAGCTTCAGGGAAATCTGACCCGCGAGTGCCAAAGGCGCTGCTCTGTGCTGAATGAGAATGAAATCTGTTTCCTTTCCAAGGGGGTTCTGTACTGAAGACAGTGCTGTTGCACTTCTAGAAGACCTCGTGAAGCAGCAGCTTTCCTAAGGCCTGGTTTGAGGTGGGGCTTTTTTGTTCAACTCTTCTGGATAGCCGTGAAAACAAAATGGACACTGTCTTCTGCATATTAGGCTGTGACTTGAAAGAAATAGTGAACACTAATGAGATTCTTCAGCCCACAGAAATAGTCAGGAGCAGGAGAAGCCTTCTGGAAGAAGCCTCTTTGAGTGGGTGCATGTGGCAGTGCTTGCTTGGTGTTTGCTGTGGCGGGTAGGTAATAATTCTGTGCTCTGCTACCATAATCTTTTTTTACTTCCTCGCTGTGGCTCAATAAGAGGTACTCTTTTTCTAAGATGGGTTGGTCCTTGTTCTGGATGATACCAGAATTTTGCACTGAGGAGTCTTTTTTTCCTTTTTCCTTTATTCCTTCAGTTGCAGTAACACGGCCATGCTCTGGAGTCACATAGAAGTGTTGCCTCATGTTGAGGTTGGTGTAGTTGAGCTTGTGTTGGCATGGGTCCGACACTGCTCACTAGGGCACGCCACTTGTAGGGTTGCCTCTTACAGGCCCTCAACTAGAGAACAGCACTCAGGCCTTGGAGTCTTGAAGTTCTTACATCCTAGTTTCTGGAAACACTGAGTCTGAAAAGCATGTTTTAGGGAGAAAACATGCTTTAGAGAGAAAGAAATGTGTAGCGTTCAGCAGGCAGTGCTTCCCTTCTCCTTTTTGCAGTACTGGTACTTGGGGGCTACAGACAAATCCTAAAATAAGATATCAGTGCCATTACCTGTGCCTGTGGACATCTGCGTAGCTGAGCAAGGATTGGTGGTGTCAGTGCCCACTTGTGCACATCTGTTTTGTTATTAAAAAGGTTCTGTATAATGTGCGTTGTTTTGGGACTGCAAATGCACTGATGGTACTGATGTGACATCTTGCTCTTAAAATATCTTGAAATCATATTTTTGAAGTATCATAAATGAGTTTGCCACTATTTCTAGCAGTTGCTGAATTCTCACAGGTTCTAACTTGATACTTCTTGAAAATAATTGAGAAAGCCTGTGTTAAGTAGGCTTTTTTTGTATAGGAATCATAAAATGTTTGTAAAGGCTGTATGTGAGGCTTCCTCCCTGAAACAAAGGGGACTGCATTTGTATATTGGGTAAAGGAGTGTCTTCCTGTTTCTAAAACAAACAAAATCTCATGAAGGAGAAAGTTCATCTTTTCCTTCTCCTTCCAGGTGCTGTGTTGTCACCTTGCACAGAAGTCTTGTTAGGTGTCTGGTTAGCATTTTGAAATGTATTCAACTCTGCATAGGGCTTTCTTACTACAGAATATAGTATGTGTTACAGCTTAAGAAGGCACTTTCAAAGTTCTTAAATATCAATTAAAAATGAACTAGAGCTATGGAGGAATTTTAAATAAGGAAGGCTACACTTTTAGCACAAAATTGAAGTTTTTAAGACTGGATGCCCTTACTTGCATAATTTCTAAAGACTTAAGCTCCAGGCATAAACCAAACAAACCATCCTACTCTTTTCCAAAGTAGCACTCTGGGTGCAGATTAGAGAATTGCTTTAGGGTAATTTACAAAGTAGTGGTAGTATTGTGTTTACATATCTACTGGTGTTACCTGGATCTAGAGTTTGGTAGAAAATGCTCAAAGGTAGGAGAAATGGATAAATTAGGAGACTTACGTGTTTTACACTACTACTGGTACCTCATTTTTCACTGTTTCTTCACTGTGCAGATGGCCATGTGTTGAAGAAGTCCATTTGCTTTATAGGTTTTTTTTTCCTCAACAGGTCTCAGGGAAAAGAAAGGTTTTTCTGTCTTGCCTTGCTGAAAGAGCAACTGCTAGATGGTGGTTCTGTAGGAAGATAATTTGTCTCTATTAAATCTTCTGGAATTTGATATTTCACCTAGGATATGCTGTTGTTTCCCTATAAACACATATGGTGTAGCATTCAACTTTTAGGATGTTGTCTGTAGATCTCCAGGACAAATATAAGGTGACTTTCATGGCTCTGTAAGGTCCAACTGGAGGAAGGTGCAGATTTACCAATAAATGGTTTGGGTAATATTTGTGATATTTATGATTTGTGGTGGTGTTTTGTGTGGTTTTTGTTTGTTTGAGGGATTAAAACAGCCTTATCTTGGTATTATCTTGCTGAGGTTTAAATTTCATCACTTTGTGCAAGCTGACCATTTACAAATGTGGTTGTCTTGGTTTCAGCTAGGACAGAGTTAATTTTCTCCTTAGTAGCTAGTAGGGTGTTATGTTTTGGATTAGGATGGTGTACTGGGTCTGGCTGGGATGTTACCTTTCCCTGCAGCAGCCCATACAGTGCTGCGCTCTGCACTTGTAGCTAGAACAGCAGTGGTATCACACCAGTGTTGTGTCTGCTGCTGAGAAGTGCTGGCACAGCATCAGGACTCTCTCTGACCCTCCTAGGGGGTGGGCAAAAAGTGAGAAAGAAACATCAGCAGGGCAGCTGACCTAACCCAACCAAAGGGATATTCCATACCATAGGATGTCACACTCAGCAATAAAAGGTGGAAAAAGGAAGAAGAGGGGAGGGGTGGGCTCTTGTTGCAAAAATGTCTGTCCTCCTCCCGAACACCGGCTACGTGCGCTGAGGCCCTGCTTCAAGGACGTGTTCAAGCATCACTCATTTGTGGGAAGTAGAGAGTAATTTCTTTCCTCTGCACTTCCACATAGCCTTTACTTGTTTTGTTTTGTTATTCCCTTTCCCCCTCCCTCTTTCCCTTTCTCCTTTTTTCCCTTTAGTTGAATTGTTTAATTAATAATAATATTTCCTTAATATATATATATATATATTTTTTCCTCTTTAATTAAATTATCCTTATCTCAACCCGTGAGTTGTTCTTTACTTCTTCCCCTCCTCATCTGAGGAGGGGGAGTGAGAGAGTGGTTGTGGTGTTGAGCTGCCTAGCACGGTAAAACCACCACAGATGAGAAGAGTGCTGATAACATGCTGATGTTTTAATTGCTGCAGAGCAGTGCTTACACCAAGCCAAGGACTTTTCAGCTTCTCGCTCTGTCCTGCCAGCGGGCAGGCTGGGGGTGCAGCAAGAGCTGGGAGGGGACAGACCCAGGACAGCTGACCCAAACTGGCCCAAGGGGTATTCCATACCATCTGACGTCATGCTGAACAATATATAGGGGTGGCTAGCTGGGGTGGGGGGGGGGATGGCTGCTCGGGGTTGGGCTGGGCATCGGTCAGTGCGTGGTGAACAATTGCATTGTGCATCACTTGTTTCGTACACACTATTATTATTATTTCCTATCTTAATAAACTGTCTTTATCTCAACCCACAGGCTTCACTTTCCTGTTCCTCTCCCCCATCCCAGAGAGTGAGCGAACGGCTGTGTGGAGTTTAGCTGCTGGCCGGGTTAAACCACAGCAGTGGTGTTGCTGCATAAAATAAACTCCTTTTGCAGCAGTTTTGTTGAAGTGCAGATGGGGGGAAGGTGTCACATTGTGTTACATCCTCCTTTGTCTCCATTTTAAGCTCACTTGGAAAGTCTGGAAGCAAACACCCTCCTAAGAAAGTATTGGTGAAGGTGTTCATGTGCAACAGGGGAAAAGGCGCAATATACTGATCCCTGCAGAAGTACTACACATAGTGCTACTTCTGGGCCCCCTTCCTTGAATGTAGGTGACCATCAGAGGAAAGGAATGCTTCAGGTAGTTGAGAAAGGAATACACAATTTGGGATGGGGGTTACGTTAGGTGCTAGCAAAATGGAGGGTGAGGAGGATTTGATCTAAACCTAAATGCTTGGGGCTTTCACCCCATCTAATATCATGTAGTTTCAGCCATCTCTGAACTGTGCTGAAATGTAAGCAATAAACATGATTTGACTCTGAGGTAAGTGAACGTTTGTTAGGAGTACGTTTGTCTCAAAGCTTCTCAGCCACGTCTTGTAATGAGATCTTCAGAATTAGCCTGCCTTGGAGACAAGTGGGCTGCTTGTTCTCTAGGCTGAGCAAGCCCAGCTTCCTCAGCTTGCCATCACAGGGCAAGTGCTCATGACCTTCATGGTGGCCATGTGCTGAACTCTCTCTCTCTTTTTCCTGAAGAACTAAAAAATAACTTTAATAAGTTTGCAGACATAGTACTCTAGAATCAAAATAGTATTAGATTCCTTAATAACCTCATAAGGAGGAGCATGCACTAATTATTACTATTTGCTGTATATATGTAGATCAAATGGAATGAATTTGACTGATCTCAAAAATATTTGGGGAAAAAAAAAAACAACAACACAAGATCCTGCATAGAGTAACTCAAGATGACAGTTCCTGGGGATTTAGAAATATTTGGGAGTAATGAACTTTGTGGATACCTGAATAGAATTGGCTCAAACAACTATTTGTTGGTATTGTAATAATGGCATTGTGTATTTGTCATCCCCTGTGACATCCGAAGAAGAATATTGCACCTTAATGTTGGAAAAACTCAGTGCGGTATGTGAAGAGGTGCAAAAACAACAATAGGAGTAAGAAAAGAAGAGGGGGGAATTGTGAGAAACATAATTGTGTTTTTTCAGTAGAGAATTACTTTTCTGTATTCCAAGGTAGTTTTTTAGTCATCATAAGGAGAAATGCTAAGTAGATAAGTGGACAGTAGAAGACCTCACTGCTCCAAAATAAGGCAGAAGCTTGAGAAAAAGAGGATGAGCAGTGTGAGAACAGTAAAACAAAAATCACATGTTCTCAAAACATAAGAAAGGAGAAATTAAAGGGTTGAAAAAAAGTTGTGCATATATGGTATAGAGGAGTGTTGAGTAGCTTGTGAACCTGTAGTACTCAGCCAATGAGGAAACAGGGGAGGTGATCAGGCGTCGGGTAATAGAGAATAAAAGATTATGATTTGTTTACTAAAATGCGCTCCTGACTGACAGGACACCCGCCATTGCAATCGCGAATAAAATAGCTTCACAGAAGATCCTGTCTGAAGAAAATTATTTGAGATTTTTTTCTCACACCATTGATCTTGATTAGCTTTTGAAGACTTTGTTCATTCTTTTTATTTTGAATGATGGAGGGAGGAAGAAGGCAGCATGCAAAATGTCTTAACAGTTGAATGTTGTGGGGGCAAAATGCTCCCTACAGGATTGGTATCACTAGCGTGGCTTTCATCTCCTGTACGACACTTGAAGCCATTACATTAAAATGTACCAGAACTGTGACAGAAAGGTGAACTTAGTAATAGAGGGGGGTAGTGTAGCACCCTGCCACTGTATTTTTAAAATTTGTGTATATACATGCTTATGGGAGGACTAAAAATACAAATATAAATTTAACTGATTTTAACATCTTCAGTTGTCTTAGTAATGCCTTAGGAACTAGGGTTACCCTGTACATTAGACTTACTGTGAGGGATCCTAGAGCTCTTTAGGAAAAGGAGAACAAAGGTGGTTTCCCCCCCCCCCCCAAGAGTACTTGTATAGGTATTAATATTTCTTGTGGCTTACACCATGGTTTGTTTAGTTTTTAACCTTTTTTAATCTAGGTGTCTACTATCTGTGAAGGGTAATAGATTTGGTGACACAGACAAATACCTTCTTGGCAGATGCAGAGTAACTTCCCTTGGGGTCAGAGGTGAATGCCTGACTGTCTCAGGCTGATGCAGAAGAGAATGGGTTTATCTCGGGGGAAATGAAGCAATGACAGGCCAGAGTATTCAGATAACGTGTGGCATCAAACTGGGTTTGCAAAGCTGGAAGTGCATTCTAGACTCGTTTTCGCTTTCCTTTCTTTCTCCTTTGCCTGTCATATGCTTTGTGGTGAGTCAAGCACTTAAAGCACCAGAATTTATGTATGATCATGCAGATCTGTCTCTCTTTTCAAGTCAGGAGGGAAGAAAATGCTTCCTTCTTGAAGAGTTTCTCATTACCTTGGATGCTCCAGGCAATGATTGGAGAACTGTATCTTTGGAGAGATTCTTTGTAATATGGAGAATGGTGTTCTGCAAGCAAGGTGGGAAAAACAGAAGTCTTTACGAGCCTTTATGAGCTTACTTGTTCTCTTAAACTAGTTCTGCTTTGCTTCCTAGGCCAACTGTGCCTTTAGCTTTAGAACAGAGGTTACTCAGATGCTACATCACTATTAGCATTGAACTTGTGTGCTTGTTTCATTAGGAGTTAGCTGGCTCTCTTTGCTCTTTCTTGCTGATTTCAAAGGCTTCATGCAGTACAAGTCGTGTACTCATAGAGTGTTAAAATCTGAAAGGCTTCTAAGGATCTCTGGTTAGGTACAGTTCGGCAACTGGAAGGTTTCTCACAGTATCTTTCTCTAGTGAGGCTCTCGAATTAATTGTTCAAAGATGGAATGAAGTGAAATAAATTCTATTGTCTTGTTTCTGCTGGATTTATTTGGTGCTTAAAAGGTAAAAGGTTATTCTTTGTTACTAATGTGATAGGGCAGATGCATCCTTGAGGCCATCAGTTCAGGTGTAGACTCAGAAACACCTCCAACTAGATTCTAAATCACTGTTAAAAATACATTATTTTAAGGGGGAGGAGACTAATTGATATGAGTGGTAGATGTTGCTAGCTGAGGGGATGAGTTTACTATGTAGAGACTGTAAAAAAAAAAGCTCTAGAGCTGGAAGTAACTTGTAATGGAAGATTATATAGAAGGGGTCCTGCACAGTGAAAGCAGATGGCGTGATAACTTGGGCTTGTGAAAATAGACTTACTCTTCAACTGACTCCTCACAAATGAATCGTGTGTGTATATGGAAGCTGGCTGAATATAATGCCAGAAGAATTGGAAGCAGAATTGGACAGACTGTTTTGAGAGTCTTCCAAGAATAGAAAGCAAGAGGAAAAAAAATAGTTTGTATCTGTGGAGCTGAGGGAAGACAGGATGCTAGATGAGAAGAATCTAGATATGAGGTGTCCTTAGAGGTCTCAGTCGTACTGACTAGTGGTGGGGCTTCTAACCTGGTTTGTACATGTAAACAGTATCTAATGTTAAAAAAAATAGAACTCTTAACTGAGAATGTGGAAGCTGTATATTAAGAGAGTAAAATCTCTTTGCCGTGTTACTAATGTTTGTACTGGTGATTTGGAAATGAATTCTCTCTCGTGAATTAAAAGTTAAGATTCATTAGCATTTCTGCATGAAAATATATTTTCTGTCCAAGTTAGTCTGTATGTGTTTGAATGTGCAAAATTTCTTTCAAGCTGTTTTAAGCAAAACTGTCTATGTCAGTGGATTCATTTCTTGGTATTTTTAGAACATGGTGTTCTGCCTTAGGAAGAAATTAACTATTTCAGAGTTGAAGTGCAAGTATCATGAAGAGATCTGAAATAAGTTTGCGCAACACTGACAAACCTTGCAAAGGCATTTAGGTTTCAGTCTGCTGTTTTTTGCAGCAGTAATCTGCTGCAGAACTGCAGGGCTCGTTCTCCAGCACACAGGTATAGTCGGTCTTCTCTTATTCTCCAGCTGTTTTATTGGAGTAAGGGAGTAGAGAGGAATGCTGTGAGTCATTTGGATATTGAAGTTCACCAGCATCTCCTGTAGAGCCCTTGTTCTTCATTTCTACTACTCAAACATATACACAGGACGTATGTTTAAATAGCAGGAGGTTCAGCTAGAGAACCTAGACAAGTAACTTTCTGTTCTCAAAGTACTACATCTTGTGAAACTAATGTTTAGCTGCTCTAGATGACCCTGTGTAGATACTTCTAATTCATAAGATTAGTGGGGAATTGGCATTTATTTAGATGACTTCTAATTCTGTAGAAAGGATCCTTAGCAGAAATGGAGAGGAGATCAATATGGACTGCACACATAGTGTGAGAATCTGTTTCCTTCAGATAAGTAGCTACCCTTTATTTTCACTTACAAATGTTTGGAGTATTCTGTGGAATAGGTTGTATAAACCCTTAATAAAGGGTTATGAAATCTTCAGAAGGGCTAGGATTCCCCTAAGATTTCTCTTAGGTAGAATGAACAGTGTAGTCTCTGTGTGAGCTGTGGTAATTAGGTAAATATGATGAACAGTTAAAAAAAAAAAAAAAAAAATTATGGATATTCACTGTAATAGAAATGGTACTGGATTGTTTGATAGTCATGATAGTAGTGTTTAAATATAGGTGAACTCAGTCATAAATTTTTTTCAAAAACCATTTGAAAACTCACAGCTTGAAGGGCTTGCGTGCCTTCTTTCTGTAGCTAAAAAAAAAAAAGGCCTCAAAATATGTAGACCTGCATAGATTGTTTTAGCGTATATGACTAAGTTGGCATCTGTGGGACTGTCAAGAAATGCTCAACGACTGGTGCTCAGTGACTTCTGTGACTAGACAAAAGTCAATTGTGACATGTAATCAAGTACAGAAATCTCTCTAATCTGTTTTTTTTGTTTATTTATCAGTTATGGTAACCTGTGTATCCCATTTGAAGAAGTGCAGTGGAATAAGACCTGATGTCCTGCTGCGGTGGTTTGGTTCAATTTGTATCTATACTCCCAAGCAATGAGACAATTTTACTGCAAACATGGAACACTAACCTCTAAAATTCTGTAGATTGCTATGGAATTCGCAGTAGTAACACTGCACAAAAGTATTCTGTTTGATGGGGGCTCTGAAGTAATTTCTGAGATGATGGTTGTACGGAAAGCAAGCAGCAAGCAGTCTTAGCAAAAGCTTAGGTGTCAGTTCTGTCTGATGCTGTCTGAAACTGTGGATTTGAAATAGGGAGTCCCAGCTGCCTGACCCTAATGGGTTAACACTTGGATGTTCTTGGTTTGTGAGCTCAGGAATTTCCAGGAAGAGAATTGAATCAATGTCCCTTATTTATTATTTTTTAAAGAGAGAGGGGGAGAAAAATGGAGTAATTTGGAGGTGTCATTGCACAAATCTTGAGCTCTTGAGAGAATACTTAAGCTTGTCTGTTTAGTGGTGAACGTAATTGATTCACCTTCTCATTGCACAGAACATAACTCAATTATGGTAGGAACAAACAGTGTCTCCAGAGATGCAGGCTTGAGTGGATATATGAGATCCTGGCGTCTGTCCAGCAAATGATGCCATGACTTCTCTTACTTCTGGTGCTTAAAATCTTATGTTAGAGTTTTTCTGCAGGAATTAATACAAACAGGGAGAAGGATCTGAAGTGGTATCTGTTCTGTTTTAGCTGTCCTGATAAGACACTGCTGTCAATTTAAAATGCAACATGGAAACTTTTTTTATCTGTGCCCTTTTAAGATGCTTAATTTTATCTCTGGGTATGCAGTCAGTCAAGGGTGGTGTGTAGGAATTTTCTTTTATGCATCTGTTTCTGGGACCTTTCTGCTTTTGGGGGTCTGGACTGAAAACCAAGAGCTTTTTTTTTTTTTTTCTTCAGTTTAAATATATTAAACATGTATCTAACAAAATGGGTTTGTGTATCTTCCAAGCAGAGCTGTCCAGAGCAGTGCTTTTTTTTTTTTTTTTCTTCTGATGTGGCTCTTAGTTTTTGTCTGCTGAAACTAATTGAAGCTAACTGAAGGTGCATGGGAGACCCAGCAAAAGGGTTTGCTTGAACCTACAGCAAACGCCATCATCCACTTTGTACAGACCCTCATCTTGACCTAGAATAGAGTCAGGTTGTGAGTGCAGTGTCAGCTTCTCGGATGCTTTTTTTTTTTAAGGTTTATTTTGTTACCTGCGAACTGGCTCTAGAATAGCAGAGCTCTTCTCTTGGGCATCTAATTTTACCAGGGTTTGGGTTCTCTGAGGAGATAACCCTTGCACAGATTTAGTATGGAGTCAGAGTTCTCCCATAAAACCTCTGGAGCTGAATTATTGCCAAATAGAAAAGGAGCTTGTTTTGGACCTACAATAAAGGGTATAGAGAGTGGACTCTGATCAAAGATCTGTATGTGTATGCTGCTGCAGATAGTAGCATGTCATAGCTAAAAGTACAGTATGGAAATTGTACCTGTATTGCAGAAGGTCTTAGTAAGAGCTGTAGCTGCAGGTGGTTTGGCTCTGAGCCTATTTCTTCATAGGAAGAACCAAAACAGACAATTGTCTCCTGAAGCTGTGACCGTTCCCCGGCAGAAAGCTGTGAGCAAAGAGAGTTACAAGATCTTGGGACTCTTCTTGGGGAGAAGGGAACTATAACTGGGGAAGTCTAGCTTCTTTATAAAAAAATAAAGTGTATATTTGGTGATGCAAATGGAGTAACTGTCTGTTAGTGGTGCGGTTGATACAGTAGGCTATTAAGAAGTATAAGTGTTGGGAAGGGAAATAAAACAACTGTGCCTGAGCTGAAACTTTTGAGATAGAGAAATTGCTCTTGGCTAAGGGTACTCTGGTTTTGATTTTTCAGGATTTGTAAGCTTGCTCTAAACTGTTTATATTTCTGACTATGTAGAAAAAAATGTGAATGTAGTTCTTCTGTGAATGTAGTGCTGGCTTCAGGGGTCAAACTTTCAAAGCTGAACATGAGTAACTTGAACGGTGCTGGTTTAGTCTGTTTGTATTGTTACAGTTGAGTTTGTAATTGCATGTTCAAACCAGCGTGCCCGTCTGGAAAAATACGTGTTGCTGTTCTGCAGGAGCCCAAACAAGTATCTGCATTCAGCTGTTTGCTTTAGTCAATATGCAATATTATTTTTTAAATAAAAAGAAAAAAGTAGTACTACAGTAGATTCAGTAGAACAGTTAGTCTCATCATTTGGAACAGAGTAGGTCTAGAAAAATACTTGCAAACGTTACGTGTGTTTCTGTACCACAGGAGAGGGATGAAGTATTTATTATTTCAGTTTCTTATTGTCTACGTGGGAGGTTACCCAGGGGTATTTCTGAAATCGTGTAGTTTCTGTCATCCTCTGAAGATGGGATGCGCATCCTTGTAGCGTGGGATAGATGCTGCTTTTTCATGTTTCCCATGCAGTACCTCAGTGTTGCTGGACTGCTCTCCTTCACAGATGCTGAGGCAGGCAATTTTTGAGGGGACTGGCAGCTCAGGCTGGTTTACCTAGCGCTGTTTGGTCTTTTAAAATGTTTATGTGCTCTCTTAGAAGATCAGTCTGCCTCCTGAAATTCTGTCTGGCGATGTCAGGTAACAGTTTGCTCAGCTTGAACTCCAGCATAGGTAAACCTGGTGGTGCTTTTAAAACAACACAGACTTTGGGAGAATTTGTACAAACGTGTGGAAATCTGTAATTTAGGAAAATCTCAGTTGGCACTGCTTCGGGGTGCATCGACACTAAGAGTGGGAACCCCTCTGGTGGGAAGGGTGTGGAAAGGTAACATGCTGCTTTTTAAATTTGAGATTGTACGTCAGCATGGAGGACTTGGCGAGGTACCCCAGTGGAAGGAAAGACCTGGGTAAATGAAAACTAGCTCCTCTGTTTCTTTTGGTTTCGGGCTTCTGAGTTCATAGCGGTAGTTCATTTCTAATGACAAAAGTGTCTGGATGCTCTTCCTCTTCACCAAGCCCGTGCCTCTTCTCAGTCAGACACAGACTTTCCTTACCAGCAGTAAATTTATGATGATTTAATTTTTTTCTGCTGCCCGTTCTGTGACCAGCTAAGTCCGTTGCTCCTTAGATAAGGTTTGGGTAAATATAGGCTCACTAAATAGATTCCCAGGTGGTTAAATTGTGAGTTGTGGACAGAGCCTCAGTCCTGGTACTTGTTTTTTTGGCTGTAATGTCTTATGGCTAATAGTACTTCCAGTTCTTCCTTAAGCGTTTTTGCACTGTTCTGCTTGTGATAGGCCTAGATAAATGCTAGATTGCAACACTGATGACAACAAACAACTATTGTACTCTGCTCTTCAGGATGAATGGGTGCTGTGTTCTGTAATTACTAGGGTAAAAGAGGACACTCGAGTTCTCAAAAGTAAGCTGTTTTCTGCTTTCTTTTCCATCCTCTTCCTGGGTAACATCATCCAGACTGTGGAGGGAGCTAGTGCTGTCACTTCATGCAGAATAGTGTGATCCAGGTTTGTTCTGGTCTACTCTGCTCGATTACTCTAGCAGAGACCTTGATGTAATCAAGGAAGTTTGTGTTTTGTCATTATTTTTTGGAGCGTGTTAGCTCGCAAGCTACATGTAATGTGCCAATAAGAAAACTATCTTGTAACTTCTGCTGTGGCCTAGACCTGAACAAATGTTCTTGTCTGAGTGATTCCATTCCTGTGTCTTCCACATCAATGTGTGGTTTCATCTGGAGTTGTAGGAAGCCTATGATAGTCTATGATAGACAAGTATGGGACAACCTTTTGCTGCTCTGAAGGAATGAGATGTGATGTTGCAAGAGTTCTGCATCAGGAGAGTTGAAGTGAGCATCAAGACTTCGGGCTTATTATCTTCAATGGATGTTGCTAGTCAGAATATCTTCAGTACCTCTGTGAAACAGCGTGACAGACCTCTCTTCCCAGAAGCAGTCAAGGTGTTGGGTGCGTGCATTCGTCTTAAATCTTAGGCATTCATTTGTACTTTCAGTTGAAAAAAGTATTGAGTGTGATATGAGGGGAGGAGGGAAATGGCTCTTGAAAGCATTCACAAAAGCTATTTAATAGCTGGGAATTTGGTTTTCTCCATCCCAGTGTTCTGTGTTTTTTTTTCTTAGCTGTTATCTGTGCAAGAACTAATGGGCATGCAGATGGCACAATGGATGCCTTGCACAGACCAAAAATGAATATTTCATCATGCCTCCCAAAAAATAACGTGTAGCTTGCTAAGAAACTTTTTTTTTTTTTTTTGCCAGCAAGTAGCTCAGCTCCTCTAGATTTCACGGCATCCAAGTGCTCGTCTAATTGAGGGAGGGCTTCAGACTCTGCAGCTGGCAACCTTAAGTAATCTGCCTCTTGCTCACCAGTCTGTGATGGTCAAGATGAGCTGTGGATCTCGTTCTAAAGCATTGCTTTGTTGCTGGAGGCCTCAGTGCTTAGGTTTTTATCGTAGTTATTGCAGGCTTTGGCAACCTAGCATGTAACTCAGAGGTAAAAGAGGTTTGTGGTGGTGGGTGGGTGGGTTGTTTGTTTGTGTGTGGTATTTTGTTAATATATATGTATATGTTTAACATTTTGTGTTAATGGTGAGATGCCCATACTGGTAACAGTGTTCGTGAGCTACGTTTGCTCTCTCAGAAGATGCTTCTGCTTTTATTTTAGGTAATTAAGGGCTGATCTCTCTTTAGGTCACTTGTTTCATAAGTACTTTTTTCTATTTTGATTGAAAGTTGAAGAGAAGGAGGGAAAAAAATAATAAAGAAGGCTTCTTAATAAACCTAGACTATGATGTCTGGATTTACATCCTCTGCAACAAAAGACAAAGAAAAAAAAAAACAACTCAAGGGTCTCTGAAGCAATTAAATGAGTAAAACATTTCCATTTATATGGCTTATATGATATAGCCGAAAATGTTAGAGATGTGGCATTTATTTCTTGGACAGCATTCTATTACAAGACAGACTGATACAGTTGCTGGTAAGACGGTCAAACTGTTTGGGCTTAAAATTTCCATACAGTGTCGACTCAATGCTGAATTATTTTTAGAAAACCTCAAGAAAAATATTTAATTCTCTTTAAGGAAAGATTAAGGGAATTAAATTTTGCTCCCATGGAAGCGGTAGCATTGTATGTGTGTATGGTGAGGGGAAGAGCATTAATAGCTTAGCACTTCTGTGTTCTGGGGAACTAAAAATTTGTTGGGGAGTATGTATCTTACTCTTTCAGTGAAAATCTTCAGATTTCTTTCATTCTTCAAGGAACTAAAAATCATACTGTGTGCATACTTGGAATAAATGTAGCTTGGAAACTGCGTTCTTGGAAGATAGCAGCTGTGTGAAACATTGAGTTTCTGGCCCCCTGAGACACTAAAAGGATTTCTCCGACTACATACAGGATATAAAAAGTGCTGCTTTGGTATGCAATGCCAGAAGTGAAAACAAGGATATCCTCTTTTTCTTTTTTAAACTGTTCAAAGGCAATATTGAGGGGTTACATGTTTGACTTGCTTCCAATAGGTGATTAGAAACCATCTTGGTATTGCCTCTAAATTAGAGGTGTGTTTGACATGTGTTATGTTTTATGTGTTATGTGTTCCATTGCAAGAGTGTTTTGTCAGTTGTAGACCTTAGTTTCCAAAATGTGTATATTCTCTCCCTGTATTTTCATCTTTTTCTTTTACTTGAGTGTTCAGCAAGGGCTTTGAGGTGTAATCCGTTTCCTTGGGTGAAATGTCTGCAGTACTGTGCCTTGCCCATATTGGAATCTCATTAACTGTGATGCATATTTTGAGGTTAGGAAATGACTTACACTAGTTGCAGGCTTCAAACAGTGTGTCCAAGCGATAAACTCTTTCTCCTGCTGTAGCTGTTGGGCTCTGTGGAGTAATGGATGCTTCAGCCTAAAACAGGAGGAGTTCCTGTGTGATTTCTGGCCAAGTACTTAATGCAGTCTTACAAAACGAGTGAGCTTGATACATGTTTATTGTGAGATTCCCCTGGTATTTAGTATCAGAAGACTGGAATTTAAGCCTAGTTTTCTGTACCACAAAATAAAGTCTGCGTAGGCTTCAGCTAAATAAATTTCAAACAAGATTTTTTAAATTTTTTTTTTTCACTTAGGTAGGCTATTTCATTTAGGGTGTTCTTGGGTTTGTATTGCTGCTGGAGTTTTGAATTGAGATCTTTCATTTATATTTTAAAAATCTCCTCTTGAGCATTTAGGCTGTGGAAGTGTCTTGAGATCTTAGGGGAAGGGGAGGAATTGTCTTGCTATGTCAAATGTTTCAAACGAATTTAATAATTTGAGCACAGAGCAGTTGATTCTAGCCCTCTATAAGACAGGTGGTCCTGTTGAAGGTGATAGGTAGTTTTTCTGTGTTGTTTATTGTGTGGTGCTCAGCTAAGCTTCCAGAAGTAATTTTCTTTATACACAAACCTGTAAAAATACTAGCGTATTAACCACAGAGTGAGCGGATTAGACTTCCGAATGTAACTACGCTTTCCCTGGCACACAAAATGAGCAGATTATATGGTTCTGTTTTTGTTGAATAATTGTGTGGTTTCTTTTCAGAGGTAGCTTGTACAATTTAGAAAATTGAATGGGATTGCTTTGAGAAATTGAGTCATGAAATCATGGAAAAGAGAGGTATGCAGGGAAAATCACTCCTTTCAGCTTCTCTGCAGCTCTTCGGTATGAAAAGAATCGTATTTGATGTTGATTGGAATTTTTACAGTGTGTGCTCTTGCTAAGTTAGCAGTGTACAGAATAATGGGGAGTTCTAGTAATTGGTACCTTTCCTATTTAGGCTTACAAAGACTGATGACAGGTTTTTAAATTTAATTGCAAAGCCATGTCTGAATGTTCCTAAAGAACTCTTTAGTACTGCAAGCTGCTGGGATAGTGGTTTCTTTCGTACAAGATGAAGTTTTGCCAACAATGACGCATTGACTGCTATGCAGAGAGTCCTAAAGATTGTATTTTATGAGCAGGATGAGAGAAACTTGGATGGGTCTCAGCAAAATCTTTAGCAGGGAGTGTAGAAAAACTGTGTGAGCTCCTCCTAATTTTCTCCCTGTTGTTAGATCAGTTTTCTTCCGTATCAAGTAGTAGCTTCAGCTTTTGTTACGACATAATATGAAGACCAGATTTTATAGAACTTGCAAAGATAACAAAGCCAATATTGGGCAAATTCTTAAGCCGTTTCATGGCTTATCTGTTACTTTCTGGGAAGACTGCTAATACTGAAAATGAAGAAATATAGTGAGCTGACCAGACTTGAGAAGTTGTAAGCATAACATTTTTAGGCCTGAAAGTGTTGTGGCTTGAATAGGTGGATGTAATTGTAAAGTGAAAGAGGAATGGCTAGTATACTTAGTCACAGATGGAAGAAATGTTGAAAATATGGCTACTCTGGAGCTTGCTTGTAGCTCCAAGCAAACTATGCTTTTGTCCAAAAAAGTACCTTAAGTCCTCATTTCTAAAACTTTGACCTTACTTCATAGGGCAGAGGAGCACTGTGGAAGTGGAAGACTGCAGTTTGCTAGTCTTCCAATTCTACAAGTCGATTCTCAGACACAGTGGCTAAAAACAGCCTACCCTGCTTCCAGCCATGGAGAGTACATAGGCCTTATGCAACTAAACTTCTCTCTCCTCCTTTCACTTTATTTTTATTTTCTATATTCCTCTTCATTCTGTATTCAGCCCTGCCATCCATTGCTGGAACTGGCTGTTTCATCTTGACAAAGGATTGCTCGAAGCAGTTGAGGAGAGGTGGGAGAGACCTTTTCTTGCTATGAATTATTCAACAGTGGGTCTCTAGCTGACACTTCTAATATTAACTTTTAATAGAGGCTTCTGTCCTCTGGTAATCCATCTGGATTGCTTGATTGGGTGACAATTTTTTTTTCATGTACGGCATGAAATCACTTAGTGGGAAACTTTCTGCAGCCCTTTGTAGGAGGCTTTGGTCTGAATGTCACCTACTTGCTCTTAAAGGCACATAGAGCTTAGATTTTCATACGCATTACACGGGCTGCTGGCACGTGGCAGGCACACCTGGAGCAGTCACCCGGCATCTAAAGGCACAACATGAAGTAAGTACAAGTGGTATTTAGCAGTCTGGGGAGCACTGCCCCCACTACTGGCTTTCTGTGCAGGGCCAGGTTGGCATTTTGGCAAACAGGAGGCATATCTCTGTGACCATGTGTGCTTGCACTCCTGTCATGGGTGAGAGCACATGTGTGGTCATGGCAGAGCTGAAGGAGAAGAAACAAGCTCCTTAAAAATGCCTTCACCCCTCCGGGAACTTGTGACTGGTGTGCCTGCCGTGTCTCGTAATGCAGAACTGAAGAAAACCTTAATAGACCATAGCCAAAGGCAAGTTGGGATTGAAGTAATGCAGCTGACTTGTATGGCTTGCTTGCTTTTAAACGTGCATCATTTGACTTATCTATTGCAAATAGCAAGTGTCTGTTTGAGAAGTAGCAGGAGTTAAAACCCTGATCTCTGTTTAAGATGATCATTGTTTTTTTAATGCACACAATGTTGTACTGAGAGCAGATGGGGAAAACAACGGTTGACAGTCATAGCTGGAAGACTAGGGTAACTTCTGGTGTTTCTCTCGTAGCAGCTGGGACTCTAACAAGCAGGAAAACTGCAACGAAGGGTATGGAAGAGAGCAGACAGGAAAGATGGAAGGGAACGGACGTAAGCGTGAACATTCTTGCCACCTCTTCACCCATCCCCCCTTCCTCCAGTTGCACTAAATGTACATGATTCCCGTAGCACAAGGGCCACACACACTTCAAAACCAACTGTAAATATTTAGCTTGTTGTTTGTCCCAAGTTGCACCATTTTGCTTGACAGGCTTTTCTCCTCTTATTTTAGAGACAATGAAAACGGTTGGTACTTATTTTCAACTTTGTAATATAAAGAGGGAATAGGTCCAGTCTGCAGCGCTTTAAATATTGTGCATAATATCCCTTTTAAGCCTTTTTTTGCCCGCTGCCAACAGAAGAGTCTAATGCTGATGAGGAAATCCTACCATGGAGACTACAGTTTAGAATGGACCAGCCAAAGTCTGCAGCTGAAGGGATGGACTCCTGCTATTTCTGTCAGCAGACACATCATTGTTGCGCTCTGTCAGGGAAGCTCCTACAGTCTGAGCCACATCAAAGCTGTAAATCAGCTGGTAAAAGCTTTACTGCTACATCAGTGCTGCAAGCCTTGTCAACCCAGTCATATGCAAAACAATTGCCGTCTTAATGTGTGTTGGAAAGAGTGAATTGGAGTGCTATCTTTGAAGAGCTGAAAGCGTCTTCTCAACAATAGCATATTTTACATCTTAAAAAGACAACAAAACCCTCATTTGAAATGTTCAGTGTTTGTTTAGAGGGAGGCTTTGCTGCTTTGTTTTTTAGTCCCGTTTCTCCACTGCAGAGGAATTACAGAGGTGCAAGAACTACATATACAGACTTGCATGTTAAATTGTTCACCAGAAGGAAACTGTTGCTGTCGTGGAGTGCTGAAATGCTCAGGTTTCTCCCAGTTATTATATAAGTTGCACTAAAAATATTACTGTTGCAGTCAGCACATGGAAAACTAAAAGGGAAGCTAATACTAATTTTTGGTTTTGGTGTGTGTGTGTTCCGTCATTGTCCACCTCCTGTAGGTAGCGTAGAGGATTTGTGCACAGATCAGGCTTGTATTGTCAAGGGGATGGCTTGTCGAGCTGATACCTTATTTGTAATAAAGGTTAGAGATGCAATGACAGCTAAAGCTGGGACTGCAGACAAGAGAGTGGTTTTGTAGCTAATCAAATAGGAATGAATTCTGCTATAGTCTTACTTTCTGTTAAGGCACTTATCGATTCACTTAAACCACTTTTTAAATTTATTTGTTTTTGCAGATGGACACTTGTTTGTTTCCTGCTTTCTAGATCTTTCTTTTTAATTAGATGCACTTTAGCAAGTTAAAATATCAGTTCTTAAGACAGTGGGAGTAGGAAAACTTTGCTGTCTGAAGGATGGAGCTGAGAAATGAGAGATGAGAACCTACTTCTACCGCTGACTCATTGTGGCCTAAGGCAAGGCTGTCTCTCATCTTAACCATCTGCAGGATGATGATGATGATACTTGTCTCTGGTGGTGGTAATTGCAAGCATGTGAGAGTTAATGTGGTATTGGAGAAATGAACTGTTCAGTGCATCTGGGGAGTAAATAAGGCAGAGGCTGCTATCTGGAAGAAAAGATAATTTTGTCACATTTCCAGAGTGAGACCTCCCTTCTCTGAAGCTAGTGCAGTACACAGGTAAGCTCCCTCCTTTAGTGGTGTGAATGCTTTTTGGCAGAGTGGAACAATTTCTCCGTGCATCCTTTCTTTTCCAATCTCGCCCTCATGTGCTTGCGTTAAGTTTTAGCTGATATTTCTAAGGGTTTTGAAAGCCTGGCAATGCAGCCTCCATGTGTTAACTACTACTCAGTATGGCATGTGATTTTAATTTGAGTGTTCATGGCATTATTTAAAAGTCTAGTGGCTTCTGTTGATACTTAGCAAAGTTTGTGGTGATCTTTCATTGAGCAGCACATAAAGTTGAAGAACAGGAGATGACAGCTATGATCCTTGTGAGAGGAAGGAACTGTGTGCAACATTCAGCGCGTAGCAAGAGCCTTACTGTTTCTGCATATATCAAGTCTGCCAGACATCTAGGTAGTAGGAAACTTTTTTTCCTTGATATCGAGAGAGTTGCTCTAAGAACAACTTCTAACTGACTGCTGCTTTGATGATCCACACTGCTCTGACCAGAAGTTGAAATGAATGTTTTCAAAACTGTCCTCAGGAACTGATGGCAGATGGTAGGCCACACCAGGTTTGTAGTGTATTTCTAATCTTAATCCAACTTCCAGATCCCAAAAATGACAATTGACTTGTTCCAAGATCTCATCGGCAGCAACTTTAGAGAGTTGTAGTTGCTGGGGAGAAGCTTTGTTTTCTGAGAAAGGTGGACAGCTCTTTAATGTAACAAAGTGGATGAAAAGTGTGAAACGGTGCGTTTGCTTCCTCGCTGTTCTGGATTTCTCGGAATGCATTCAGAGTGTGACCAAAGTCAGGGGATGTAAAAACAGTAAGTACAAACTAGATTTGTTTTTGTCTGACAAACTGATGGTTCTGACATCCATGACGATCCAAGTTTGTCACGTTCTTTGCAGGAGGCATTCTGGGGAAGGGGTAGCTGCATGGGAGAAGTAAGCTGTTTGGGACAGGTTTATGCTGTATACAAGAGCCTTGTGTTGTTTTTTTTCTCTTTGTGGGTGAAAGTTTTCTGCCTCTATTTAGGTATCATCTAGCCTAGTGGGTTCCAGTGCTATGACTAGGATTCCAAGGTGTTACAAAGAGAAATAAATGCATAGAAACAGTTGAAGCAGATGGCTTAGATGAGTACTGTTGGGAACAGAGGAGGCATCGGCAACATGGTGAGAGTGCAGCGGGTAAGAGTAGTGAAGTATCTAAAATTTCTTGCTAGTGTGTTTTTTCTTTGCTAAAGAGATCAGAAGGGTTCCGAGCTGGTTTGCAATTATTTTGTTAGTTACTTCTATGGGATTCTGAATATAGAAACTGCATCCTCCAAAACCCCGTTGTCACTTTGTACGTGATCACAGCAGTTTTCAAAAACGGACTATCTATGTAAAGAAAATTAGTGGCTCAGTGGAGTTTGTTCTCTGTGCCGAGGAGTATTGTTTCTTGGCTTCACAAAGCCAAATGGAAAGGTAGGAGTTTTGCCTCAAGCTGTTTGGGGTTTCTTTTAGGCTCCTGGCATTCTTGCATGCTCTTAACCTAAAACACCCTTGATAGAAAAGAACCGAGGAAGAGAGAAGGAATGTAAATTCTGTTACAGAAATGGAAGGCAATATACTTATTTTGAATTAGATTTTACCTGGAATATTCCATGACTCTTATGGTAGTTTTGGTACTAGTTGTAAATTGTATGGGTTACCTGTTTTTTCTGCTCTGGTTCTCTGGTTGCTAATTCTGTTTTTCATGTTCTACTCCGGGTTCTCAGAAAATGAAGTTTGTGAGACTCTGCTTTTCCACAAAGTCCTTAACTTAGAAAATAAAGGAAAAAATGCTTTGCTGATAATCGGAAGGCACTGGGTTCTTTCTTGCATCAGGCCAATGTGATAGGAAAGCAGAGGGGCTACTGCTATCTTTTGCTTGCTGGAACAAGAAACAGAAATGGTACTGTATGCTGCTTAGATAAGAAGGTTAATAAGGAGATTAAGTCTTCTAAATTCTAACAACATACCTGTGTGTGATACCTTGTCTGAAAATATTTTCATTGCAGTATTTTTTTAAAAATGAAAGGGGAAATACTAGAAGTTGCTATCAGCTTTTTATTTAAGTGGAGTATTAAGTTCAAATCTGATTGCAGGGGGAGGAAAATTGAAGAGCAAAATCATAATCAGCTATGCAGGTAGGGCAGATACCACAGCTTGTTTCCAAATTTCAGAGTGACCTCCTGGATTGCTTCCTTTCAGTTATTTTAAGTGGTGTCTGGCTACTGTTGCAATCACAGTTTGCAATGGACTATGTTCCTGAAAGTAAGCATTCAGAGGTATGATAATCCAGATGTGCTTCATGAATAAAGTTGTTAAAGCCAAATGGGTGCTTTGGGGGTGTTAGGCATTATATACCTGGGAAAATGCACATCTCCATACAGTGAATCTTTTTAGTGAGTGTTAAAAATCATTGCAACAACCTAAATTGTTGCTTTGGTTAGTAATGACTTAGGTTGAGATGTTTTCTTGGCAGCCCAGCCTTTGAGGATCTGCAGAGTGCCTGGACTTCAATGCTGCATTTGCATTAACATGACTTCACATCTTTTCAGCTCCCTGCTGATAAGCAAGGTCCTTTGCTATGATACTGCAACAACAAGTGATCAAGTACAAGCTAGAAAGAAATTACAATGATCTAGTCCAGCTTCTTGTTTAAGCTGTAGTACTGATTTAAGTGATGTTTTTCTTTTAAAGTCTTATTTCTTTTAGAAAAGCTCCTAATATCCACTCAAAATTACAGTGCTTATATATGTGGAGAAATGTACCTCTGTCCTCTGTGAGATTAATGAAGGGATTTTCAGTAATTTTGTTATTAAAAAGCAAGTATTTTACTTTGTGTAGTTTAAATATGCAGTTTCAACTTCTTTTATTGGTACGTATATGCTGAACTTGAAGCTAGTTCTTGAATTTTTCATCCACTATGGAGAAAGCTTGAAGACTAAATAGCCCCTTTTACCTTTTAATGGACCTAAACAAGACAAACATACCGAATTTAACTTAAAGGTACATCTTCAGTCTTCTTTCTTTTGCATCTTTTCATGAATCAGATCTCATTTCAGTCTTTGAGCTGTGGATTCCAGAACTGGCTGTAGTATTTCAGTAGCAGTTGCACCACTAATACAACACTTTTAATCCTATTTGTATTGTCTATTTATATTCTCAAGGATAAAGTCAGCCCCTTTGACCTAGCAGCACACAGCTTTTCTGATTCAGGTGGGAAAACAAGCCAGACTCGTGTGGCCAAAATTGTTATACAGGGATGTGAGAGTCCTGCATGTCTGACCTGTTGTCACAACCTCTGAGCCTCCCTGAGGTTTGCTACTGCAAGCACGTTCTGCACTAGTTTTTCCACAGCTGGATGGAAGTCCAGGTCTTTCTGAAGTGAAAAGCTTCAAAGTAGTTCATTTACTGGCTGGTGGCTGGCCATCCTTCATTAGGCAAAAAGACCTGAACTTCATCTAAACCTTTTAATAGTGGAAGCCAGGGTCTGTTTCTTGTTGCAGAATTATATTTTATAGATGTACTGGTAAACTTACCCCTAAAAACATGTTTTGTTTCCTCCCCCTTCATTCCTTGCCTCAGCTCTCCGTAGGCACTATGTCTCTCCCTTTGGCTGGACTCCCCTCAGAATTATCTTTTTTGACTAGCAGAATTACCTTTGACTATTCTTGTAAATTTATCCCTCCAGAAATGCTGATGTTTTGAATCCATTTTGATTAAAAACATGTTGATTTCGTATGAACGTACTTATTTTTACCATCTCCCAAAGCAGTATGCACGGAGGCTATTGATTTCAGCCTAGAAAGCCTTCAATACCTGGTTCACTTGGGTAAAATCATGGCTTTCCTCTAGTGACTCAGAGTTTTCCTGACTCTTTCTTTAATTTCTTCTAATTCAATAGCATTGAAATAAATAATAGCTGTAAAAATGGGAAAGAGATGGAAGAATCTTTAGAGCAATCTAAGACTTGGAGGAGAAAAGTCTTTTCAAGAAGCTTTACAGTGTAAGCTGGCGTTTTCAATAACCAGTCAGGAATGTTGCTTTTGTGTTAATAGCAACAAAATCGGCACATAAGCAAGCTGACATTTAATAATGTATGCTACAGAAGTACTTCTGAGTAATTGGAATTGGGTTCCCATAATGTTAGTCATTGTGCAAAATATTAATTCCTGCCCTTGAGATCTTTGTATAGACAAGACAAAAACAAGGTAGTTGGAGCAGGCGTAAACAAGCAGAGTAGTAATGTAGTGGGGCAGGCATATTTGTTTCCCAGCTGCTTGACTTTCTGGTCTTGATTAAGTCTGGATTGACTTAATGGAAAGAGGTGAAGGCAAATTGCAGGGGAGCATGAGGGAGGGGTGGGAGTGATGTTGCTATCAGCTTGATGGAACGAGCTGGGGAGAAATCACTGCTGTAGTTAAGAGCCAAGCTGTGGTCTTCCATCACAGCAGGAGAAAGGGAAGTGAGGGCTGGACTAACTCATGAGGCCAGCAACTTCTTTATGGTCTGAAATGCCTGTGCTGTGAGATGTGTGTTCCTTCTGTCCTCTGGACAGTGAGAGCTGTCTCCCAGCTTTGTTTACTCTTCAGTGCGCGTTGTGGCAATAAAAAATATTTGTGGTAATTAGAAAAACTAATCCTTTATGGGAAGCAGAGGCAGTGATTATACTACTTACAAGTTGTTCTTATGTGTTTCCTGGTGTGATTAAAAGCAATTGTTTAATTCCTGTGGATCCTCTGCAACCCTTTCTCCATTTTGTCACTCTCTGAAATTTGAAAAAAAAAAAAAAAAAAAAAAAAAAAACTCTTCTCCCCTGCTTGTTCCATAAGTGGTTTCTTTGCGACTAAGACGTTCCTAAAGCATATTTGTTAACTGTCCCAATGTGAGGTAGACCAATGTAACGTGTATAAGGATGGAAAAAGATTGAATTCTCCCTGCTGTCTGCATCCCCGCCTAGCTCCGTGCTACCACCAGTGAACCAGCAGTGCCCGTCTTCTGTAGGACGCGGAGACTTCCCTGGAGCATCTCTTCTTTAAGCGGGCTGTGTCTGAATCACAACTGTCCCTCTTGTGGTGGCTGTGAATCATTATTGCCTTGCTAATGATGGAACACTGGTCTCCTGTGGTTTACCATAATAAGATGAGTCATTAAAATGTTACCTAATCGCTGCTGAAATGTCTTAAGGTAATTTTCTTATTTAACTTATTTATTCTGAGCGATGCTAATATTTATCATCTGTAATTTGCAATATATCTAGTTAATGCAGCATCACTCACTGACAGTGCAGATGCTGTGAACGGAGAGGCACAAAGCCTGCTGGCTCTGAATGCATTGGACAGCCTAAGTCTATTTTATTTATCTAAGGAGGTAACTGTTCAGAGTACCCGGAATAATTAGTGTCACTTGCTTTTCTGTGGGTTTGTGGTAGCTTCTCTGTCTTTATGTGAATATGGCATGCACCTGCTTGGGTGGTGAAGTCCCAGGGTGAATAATTGGGATGGGAGGTGAAGTTTAAACTCTTGTAATCCTCAGGGTGGGAAGAAAATTGTGAATCAAGGATGAGGAAGCCTCAAACTGAGGATTTCAAGGTCTGCCTTCAGTAATAGTAATGATATAATATGCAATATCTGAGAGATGACAAAATACCCACCACATATCCTTATGTGAATAAATTATTAAGGGTCAATTTATGTATAAATTGACCCTTAATTTCCCCAAAAATGGGAAAATGGGAAATGATGGATATTACACTACTGGGTGCATTTAAAGCAGTGTTTGAAATTGGTTTGTGCAAGCTACCTTGAATGTCACTGACGTTCCTTGTTTGAGTTGTGTGCTTGAAAAATGAGGAAAACAATACACAGGGAGCCTTCTGTAAGTTCTGCCACCCTCTGCTCTTGGTTTGATGTAATTTTTCTGCATCCTAGGCTTATTGTCATCCCAAAACTAGTGGGAAAGAGTGAGGTTTAGGACAGATTTCAATGGTGTTGGAGAGCAAAGGAGATGAGTTAGTCTCTAAAGAGGAATTGATTCCAATTTTAAAGTTATCTTGTGGAATTATTTTAGTGTAAGTACAATGAGGTAATTAAGTATCTCCAGCTGTGAAATCACTGAGAAGTACCTGGATGGTCTATGTTCCATAGAAGAAGGCAATTTCAGACAGTCCTAAACATGCCATAGGATATCACCAAGGATAGGCAGAGGGTCCTAATTAACAAAGCAGTGAATCTGAGTATTAGTAATCTTGTGGTTTCCTTTTGTTTCACATGTTTATTTCTCATGCTTGTACCTTAGGGTGGGGGGGGGGGGGGGGGGAGGAGGGCAGGGCAAGGCATGTGGGTAACAAACAAATGTCTAGTCAGATAAGAGGGTTTTTGGAAATGTATGTATTTTGGAGATGTCTGCATTGAAAGTACCAATTCAGTTTCAGCTCCATCTTGCAGCATAGGAGCATGCAGTGGCTCTGCTCAGGCGGTTTTGCTGCAGGGTAGAAAGGGCCTCGAAGTCATCGCTGTCGGCCTTACGTGTGTTACAGGTACCCAAGCCTCTGGCAGAGAAAGCACTAATCCTGATACAGTATTTCTGCTTTTCTTCAGTCTGCTTTCTGTAGATAAGCCTGAGCCCCTTGGAAGGAGGACTTACTGGAGTGTAATTGGCCCAAGAGTGAGTGTGACAATAAAGCAGGCTGCTATGTTGTTCTGCTTGCACTGGGCTAAATTACAATAAAAAATTAAATATAAGCCCCCAAACTTCCCTAAGAATGGGATATACCACTAGGGAGCTGTGGCTGTTCCATCTGGCTTTTCAAATTAATTCTAAAGCTGGAAAACAGTTTGAGAGTGAGCAGCCTAGGGGCTCAAACAACAAATTGCAAATTTAGAACTGATATTTTAAGAATTTTGACTCTTGGGGGAAGGGAGTTACATGCTTGAGCCTTGCTAGAGTAAATGGAAAGCCTAGCTTTTCTCTTGATATTGGCGTTAATTTTTGTTTGACACCATGCCATTGGGTTGGGCATTTCAGAATTTTATCTGAATTCATTGGTAGTTTTTTCTCATAATCCCAGCAACTTGACAATGAAATTATCTAGGTGGAAGAGAGAAGCTTTGGTTGGATTTCAAGGCACCTGGTCAGCTTCCATGATTTTGCACCCTGTGGGGAAGACAGCAAGCACTTGTTTCAGGCTTTCTAAGGTTAAAAAATAAAAATTGGAGACCTACTTTGGCATCTCTTTAAAAGCTTCTGTAAACTGATTCATACAGAACAGTGAATAAAGTAAGGTGAGTATACCAGTGGAGGAAGTCATCAAGGTATTATCAGTGTTTAATTTCCATGACAACTCTTACCACCTAGCCACTCAGTTGATATTAAGAAAACCATTTTGAGGCTACAAGAAAAATAAGGAATTTAGTATTTTTGCAGTTTTTTTTTTTTAGCCTTTCTTCTATCCTTATCAAAGGACAGACAGTATCACACCCTTCCCCACCCCCTTCACTTTTTCTGGCTTACTGAATCTCCAGACCATGCAAAGGGCATTCAAGCATGTGTAACAAGCTTGCCACTGTTCTTCTGTGGAGCCTGGAGCTAGAACTGATGGTAGGTAGCTAAACAGAATTGCAGACTGTATAGTTTGCTCCTAAGTGACTTAAATAAAAGCAAAAAGACAAACAAACAAAAATCCAAAACAATACTGATACTACAGTGCAGATATCAGTCATTTGGGGGGCTGGTATGTGAAATCAGCTGCTTTTCTACCATATCAGTTTCTGAACTGAGACCAGTGAGCTCTAAACTCTTTGCAAGATACTCAGAACGAAAGCCAGCTTGAAGCAAATCTAGAACAGAAACGAATGTGTAAGGCAGCCCATGTGTAAGGTGCCACCCTTGACCCTGCGCGTGGGATGCAACACGTCTGTTAATGGGAGCATAAAAATATCCACGCCAGGACACACTTTGCTATGATGGGAGTGTATCTGGACCTCTGCCCTTTATATCATTCTTACGTGGACAGTACTTTGCCCTTTATATCATTTTTACATTGACAATATGGAGTTTCTGTTTATCTGAGAATATAAACTGAACTTTAAACATCTCATATTTCCCTGATGGCCAAATGATCTCAAGTTACTCTGAGCTACCTGTTGGAGATAATAAACTGTTAGGTTTAACTTTCACAGCCTCGCTTTTCAGTGACTTATATAGCTGTTGTTGTTTTTTCTCCTGGTCAATTAACACGACTCAGGCACAGCACTCGTCAGGGCCCGGGCAGGGAGCCCTCAGAGCACTGACAAAGCAGGCCATGGGCTCCTTTCAGCACTTCCATGCAGTGTAACTCTCTGTATCACTGTTTTCATCACAGAGGCCTCAGCTCAGCAACTGCTTTACCTCAGAGCATGCTTTGACAGATGCTTTAATGGGCAAGCTGTGGTGCAGTGTATCGGAGGAGATGGATCCAGAGGCTTCTGTTGCTAAGGAGGGAACCGGCGCTGGAGCTGAGGCCTGGAATGCGCCAGGCCCGTTTTCAAGCCCGCGCGTTCAGTGATGCTTTGTTTCATAGGCAAACAGCTTGTTGAACAAGTTTTCTCAAATAAATGCAGCCTATAGGATAGTGAAGAGCTGTGGTTGATTTCTTCCTTTTTGAGACACTTTGTTGCTTAGGTTTTGTGATCCTCTTGTATACATGAGTCATTTTAATCTGAAGTGTCTTCTGTGGAAGTGCTTGGGAGTTTCCCTAGCTGTAGTTTGGAGATCAGCGTGTGCTTTATACATGTCCTAAGCATTGTTCAGCCATGGGAGAGATTCAGATGTAGCCCACGTGGTTTGGGTATTCAGCTGGTTGTTACTCTTTACTTTTGTGTGAGTTTGTTCCCGGATCTTTATGATGTTATTTCAATAGTAGAAAACAGATTTCAATGGTGGAAAACAGCTTTGGATGCTGACATGTGAATGTGTGACTAATTGCATGTACCTATAGAATTTCTCGCCCTTTTTTTTTCCTGCTACATGCCCAGTTAAGCCTCTCCTGCGTCCTTTCCTAGTGTTGCCACTCAAAACCGCACGTTACCATTGTTTCTGCAGCCTGATTGCAGCATTATAATTTTGTATGGTGGGAAGGGTGGAATGAAACTCCTTGTGCAGCAATTATGGTTTGTTTGGGGATTTAGTTCAAAAGTATTCTGTTCATATGTTTACCACATGACCTGTTGCTTTGTATCTGAATTTTTACATGTGGGGGAAGTTGCCTGCTAACATCAAGCATGGAAATTACAAGGTGGGAAGGAGATGGGCAAAGTGTTGGATTATAAAGGATTCTACAAGCAATAATGGCTTAGAAAATTCTCAAATGAAAAAGCCGTTTTGCAGTGGGGTAATTGCATGGTCTGGCCAACAGCACATTCCCACAAACAAGAGTGCTGTCGTGACTGGGTGTCAGGGAAAGGAACACTGTAGAAATAAACTGCAGAAATGGGAGTGGAAGGGATGAGAATACCTTAACACAATCCTATTTCTGAAGTGGGCACAAGGTGTATTAAAAGAAACCATGGTCTGAGGAGGAATGTAAAGGGAGTGCTTGCTCATGTATTCAGGGTGCAGTGGCAGTGTGCAATGTAAGATGGTTGTACGTTGTAGGGAGTGAAACCACTGCTTGGAGTCCTTTGGGATGGGAGGGGAAGGGGCAAGTGTTTCAGAGGTGAGTCTGGGAGATGGCAACCCTGTGGTGAAACAAAAAGTGCTTGCATGGAAGAGAGAGCCAGACACAAGTCACGTCTCTGCAGAGCCCACGTGACTCTGTTTGCCTGGGCATAAAGACAAGTGACTGCGGCAATTTCCAAAACTCATGTTAACATTGTTGATGATGCTCTACAGAGACCTAGCTTGCATGTTTGACTGCTAAAATACTATTAGAAGATTAATATTATGCTTCATTGTTGTTGACAAAACAGCCCTGTAGCAATGATAGAACAACCCAGACTACCACATACATGCAACAGCATAAACAGTTTTTTCTTTGAATATGAAAAGTATTGAGTTGCTGGCATTTTTCTGTTCTGTCTGCTATAGCTGAAGCTGAACATATCAAATGCTCATCCCTGCTAGCAGATGAAGAGTGGCTTCCCTATATGTTGCATTAAAGTTAAACTACTTAAAATATTAGTTGACTGCTTCAAAAACGTTGTTAGAAGTGTTAAGAGCATGTCAATTCTAAAATAACTTCTTCCTTATATAGGAAGATGTATTAGGATGACTGTACTGAAAAAAAAAAAAAAAAAGGCTGCTAAATCAGTAATTCATTACCAGACAGAGGTTTTTTAATTCCTTCCCTCCCTCCCTTAGTGAAAATGATTTTCAGTTCAAGGGAGGTGGCATGGTTGCTCACCCTGCAAGCTGTTATATAGATGTAGAGAATTGTTGCTATAAATCCTAAGCATGCAGGATTTATTGTGGTTCTAACTAGAAGAAGTGAGGCTTGGGTAAAGTTGATCAGGCCTTGGAAATTAAATGGACATACCCAAAGCCCGTGCAGAGTGCCAGAAGTAGTAATTTGTATTTCCTGAGAGGCTTGAAAATGTTTAGCAGTTGAAGTACCAAAGGAGAGCAACTGTTTAATGCTATGTGTTGGGAGATGTTTTGTTTTGTTTTTCTGGATTGGCATTTGGAATAATAAATGTCTTATTTATACTTTACTTCTTTATCCTGTAGCCATTTACTGCATTTTTGTTAGGTTTGCGATTCATTTGTCAAGGCAGAAAAACCTTTTCCTTTAGACAGAGAATGTGGCATTGCAGTTATTTTCCCCATTGTTCTGAAGCCACTGGTGAACGAAAATTCAGGAAAAGTGTTTTTTCTTCTCCCTTGTGATTTGGCTAACCCCTGTTAAATCTCTCGAGACTTTGGTGGTACTTCATAAATATACCAGCTTTCTCACCTTGTTCATGAAGCGTGTCTCACTGGTACAGTTGTTCCTGATGTTTGCCTCTGAGTAATGCTGATGCCATTTAATTGTTAATTTATAGTAATAAATATGTATTTAATGTAATAGAAACCATATGTTAACATAAATACATTTTAACATATATGCCATATTGCAATATATACATATAAATGTGTATACATGATTAGATATAGATTTATAATAATGTTAATTTAATCAACAATTAATGGTGCTTTAATAACAAAGCCTGAAAAATCTATGAGATGAAATACCTTCAAGATGTCCTCTGGTCATGGAGTTTTTCTGTTGGATTTTAGGCTCTAAAAAGGAAACAACAGGCTATGGGACTTGCAGGATTTTAGGTCATGTGAAAACAATCTGTGTTTTTCCATCTATGAAAGCTGTATTCTTTCCCTTTGACATCAAGCCCAACGTTAAAGTTAAGCTGAAGCTGTTAGGAAATACCTGAGTCATTGAGGAAAGTAAAGGTAGATGGACAGCAGCAAACCAAACTTGGCAAAATTTTTGTTGTATTTGTTTCAGTGTAGTCTGTTTCCTGATTTGTAGCATTCAGGTGGGGTGTAAATGAGGATTGTATGCATTCGTATTCTTGTAAAGCTCTGGCTGCAATAGATGTTAACTCTTAAGTGTGGGAGTCATGTTGTCACTTTTCAGCTGTGAACTCATCTTCCTCTGCTGCAGAGGGGATCAGCTATTTTTGTTGTGACCAGTTTGCTGAAGCCAGTTAAGTTAGCTCTGAAAAGACTGAATATCAGCAGCCTTCAGCTTTTGTCTTTTCCCTTTTAAGGTGGTGAAGTCGATCACCATTTTGAAGTTGCCAGCATAGTTTTAGGAATTTTCAGTTAGGGCTGTGAGTCACTACTGTTCTTCTGGCTTAACGTTGTGCAGGTACTTGGGGACCTAATGACTGTTTGCAGATGTTACAGAGGAACTTTACCTCCAGGAAACTATAGGTAAAGGTATTGGAGCACTTTTTTTCTTGTGTTTTACTGAATAAATCTATTTTTAAATTGGAACTAAAATAGCTTTATTTTCCTAATCCTTAGTAAAAGAACATGCTCCAAATCTTGAGACTGTGCTCTTACATAATCCCTAAACTCAGGCATAAGAGGGAGTTACATATAGGCTGTTTTTGGTATGGAAAAGCTTTTTCTTTTTTAATACAGCCACTTCGAGGTTCTGGTGGAAGCATATTTCATGCTTAAATTTCATGCTTAACTTTGAGGTAGCATATTTTAGGGAGAGAAATCTTATCTGAGCTGTGTTCTTAGTTGCTGAAGTTTGTCAGTGTCAGGGCCCTTCAGAAGACAGGCTTATCTGTCTCTAAGTGACAGATTTACTCTCTGTTCCTCAAAACCACAAGGTGTGCTGTGGAGTCTGGTCTGAAGTAAAGGCATCTCTCATCAAAGCATGGAGCTATTCGATTCAGTGCTTGTCTTTAACTGGCATTTCTTGAGCAAGTAGAAAAGTAAGTGTGCAAGTAAGATGTAGGAGCTGTTCCTTGTGATTCTTGGTCGAGAAATAAGTATGTGCAAAATGACTTCAGTCCTTCTGGCTCTGATTAATTCTTTTTTGTGTAGGTTTTGCAAAAAATGTAGGCAATCAATCTTGAGGAGAACTTTATTTCAAAGCAGGTGACTTCTCATTTTCTCACCTTCTTGTAGCAGTTTAATATTTACTTCCATATGCTTGATGAACAAGATAACACAGTATGCCACAAAGGGTTGAATCTACAAATAGGTCTTGATCTATATGCTTTTCTGATAGCTGAAATCCTGCGGGGGGTGTTACCTGTTGTCTGAGTGCCACTTCTCTCATCATGGCATGCATCTCCTGTTGCGTGTGGTGGGGCATTGCTGGCTCCCTCGTGCTTAAGGCCTTTGTGCCCTCCTGCTGATCTCTGTGGGACAGAGACAGCAAAATCTTGAACAGCAAAACTTGGGCTGTACTGAAAGATATGGGGTTTAGAAGCAAAACAAAGCTTGTGTAAACCATGTACAGAGGAACTTGACCAGCACTTTTCAATCTGAAGCAATGTTCTTGTAATAGATCTAGCTATAGCATCATCGAGCCCTAACAAGGGCATGGAACGTTACACCAAGGTGGCAGATCATGGGAATTCCTGTTAATGCCAAGAAAATGAAAAAAGGAAACAGAGGGAAGAGATCATGTTTATGAAAGGTCTATTGCACTGTGATTAATTTTGGTGCAATATTACTACTTTTGTCTTGGTGCCATGTGATCTGACGCAGCATTTGTATTCCAGGTGCTGGGCTGTGTCCTGAGGCATGTGGAAAATAGTTTCATGCGCTTACGAGAATAGAGCATACCAAAAGGAGCGATCCAGAAATAGGCTGGTCAGAGAGTTGGTATTTAAGATGCTTGTCTGGTGTATGTCTGTCTCTCTTACAAATTAAAGTAAAATAGTGCGTTTTGGGGGTATTGTTTGTTTGGGGTGTTTGGAGTAGTTTGTTTTTGCTTTATTTGTGGCATCCTGGCTGAAGTTACTGAATTGACAGAGGCTGTGTATGGGTGCATTTAAACTGGAGAGTCTCATGCTTTAATGGAAGCATCAAAAATTTCTTCAAGTTAGGAAACCAAGTAAGTTGTCTAGTCTTGAATCACGGTCTACCAACTGCTGATGCTATGTCTTTTCTTCCCAAGTTCTTAATTCTAAACAGACAGAATAAACACTGAATAGAGCCTTATTTTTGCTTTTTAGTATCACAGGAAAGGAATTCCTGAAACTGCGTGTCTTGCATCTTAAAGATTTGGTTCTTTTTAAAGAGAACCCCTGGGATGTTGAGTAGAGTTAGTGGGGGTAGAACCTTTCTTCAAAGGTTTTAGAGGTTTTGACTTGCACACTTCGGCAGCTCTAGTCCTGTTGTGTGGGTAATAATGGTGAGAGCAGTGCTTAGTGCTTCAAGGGACTGACCTGAGCCCCCTGGAAGAGCATTCCTTTGTTCCAAAATGTCATTTAATGTTAACTGTTTGCTAGCCTTATCTTCTGAACAGCATTTTCTTTCTCCAGTGAAAAACTGAAGTGGTAGGAATTTCTTTCTGGAGTACTGGCACATGAGAGGAACTAATTCCTTTAAAGTCAGCAGGGATTTGTTAGGGAAAGCAAGTCTTTATTGGTAATGCAGAGTCTTGCGTGTGGTTTATTGCATCGACCAAAAAAGCATCATGGCCTTGACAGGGATGACTCCTGTGCAACTGGTGCAGTAGGCTTGAGAGAGTTGTCTGATAAGCAGCATGCGTTCCTCCTCGAATACAAACGGACATGGTGACTTCCAAGTCTTTGAACCACAGTATGCATCAATATGTACATGAGAAGCTCTTAAAACGATAAATGATGTTCAAAAATGCCTGTCGGTGGCTAAGTAGGCTTAGGCCAGGCTTGGGACCCCAGTAGTCTTTGAGATAGTCTTTGAGAGTCCCCTTGGGGAGCAGTGTGAGTAAGCCAGCATACAGGGCTGGCAGGGCAGGAGGCATCGGCACTGAGGCTGCCACACGGCTCATGACAGCTAGATTCACAGGATTATGAATCAGAAATCTTAGTGACTTTGAAAATACTGTTTGCTTCACAAATGGGCAAGGACAGGAATGACTTGGTTACATTTGTCAGTGTGGTTTGGCCCACAGCCAGACATTTTCTTAACTCGTCGCAAGAGCAGGTTTTCCTCTATATATCAGGTAGGGAAACAACCACAGAGACAGTTTGCTTATTGTGTAATATATATAGTGAACTATGGAACCCAGGGTGAGGATCCTGAATATGGTACTGTCACCCTATAAGCAATACCACATTTTAATTTAAAGACTTACAGAAAAAAGATTGCATGGCCTACATACTGCAATGTCCTGACTGCACATTAAAACCTGTTTGGTTTCTCACAGGAAACAAGTCCAGAGGCTAACTTATTGCTTGTTTTCTGTGGAAAACCTTCCATCTCAAATAGGTAAATAGAAATGCTTCTTAACAGAAGAGCTCTGAGAATCTACTTGCCAGCTCAGGGAAGCTGCTTGCATTCTCCAAATCCAAACAAAAGACCAGACAGTATATATTTGAAAGCCCTTTTTCATGATTCAGGTCACTTGTCCTAGTTTCCAAAGGCTGACTTCAATAATGTGCGTTTGAGATGGACAATGGGGTATGTCAGTATTTGTTCTACCTCTTCTCTACTTAATAACATCCTAGTCCCATTACTTTATCCCTGCTCTCCTCCCATTGTTAAATAGCTTGATTCTGTCAGGTTGAATAAATATCTAAATTCAGTCCACTGGAGGATTGCTCAGTTTCATCAGCAGATATAAATGACCCACAATTTCTAGAAAATGGAGCAGCACATTGTTGCTGCCTCTGCCTGTCTGTGGGCTACCCCTCCGTGCAGAACCACTAAAGCTGAGACGAACTGCAGCTCCTGGTTTCTGTGGGCTCTGCACCTTTCGTGCTCTAAAGGAGCAGGCATTTGTGTCAGCCTGGCACCCGTGGGCTATACTTTGGCCACCCATATCTTCGTATATCACGGACAATGGTAAAATAAATTGTTTTTAGCAGATCGCCACAGACGTGCTGAAGTAGCATGTTGTATTTTGTGAATATGATTTGGAGCTAATGAAGCAGATCAGAGAGAAGCAGCCTTTTACATAATGCCATTGCTTCAGCACTAATATGACTAATCTATTTGGACAAGTAACGATGAACTCCTGAATGGCTTATTGCAGGATGCTTGAGTAACTCGGTTAGAAACAACAACCTTTGTGTTGGCATGATAATCTCTTTTATAAGTACAAGTGGCTAGGTTCTCTTCAAAAGAGTACTATTTTTGTTTCAGGGCAGTGGGATGTCAAGTGTTGGGGCAATGCATTAAAAAAAATAAAAAAACAGTAGTGGGGGAGAAATCATCCGAACTTGATTATAATTGCAGGCTGGAAAATGCTATCTGGATGATCATCTGTGGATACAGAAGAGAGGGAAGATAGCACTGGGGATGCAAGGTGATGCAGGAGGTATATTGGGCCATAGATAAAACTGCTAATGGCCACATATAGAGAGTTTGTCACCTTTCACCTGAAGTTATTTAGGTATGTGATAATTTACCCTTAAACTAAAGAAATAATATATTAAAAGCCCTAAGTTTTAGTGCACTTGCTTTTTCACAGGCTCTAGAAGAATTTGTGTTAGTCCCATGCTGTGGAATCCAGTGGCTGACTCAGTAGAGGAGACAATCCAATTAACTTAGTATAAAAGTATGGGCATCAGTCATATCTACAGAATTTTAATAAACTGAAGTTCTCTCTTCTCAGTAGCAGTGGTACTGTTGCTTTGTATTCCTCTTGAAACTGAAACCTCATAACAAGACAACATACTGGAGGCTGACTTTTCCTGGTTAGGTGGAAGCATGCAGCAGCAAAAGAACCTGCAGCATTCCCAGTTTTTCCTGTCTAGTATGTCCCTTACTTTTGCCAGGGGTACATCTGCGGCAAGAAGCTATGTAAGTCCTGTACTTGGTAGCATCTTTTATCTATCAGTGATACACGTAGGAGAAATAATCTTAAGTGGTTTTGATTTTATTTTGTTTTCTTGGAGCATTACTCTTAAGCATAAGGAGAAAGTTAGGAGAAAACACCAAATATTGTGGATTTGGCCTTACTTAACAGGAATATTATTTGCTTCAGAGTTGTGTAGGTAAAGCTGAAGGTGGCTTGATAAGGAGTCCTGTACTTTGGAAGGACAGACTTCCAGAATTCACTTTGTGTGTGTGTGTGTGATTGCAATCTTTTGGCCAAACCTGTCCCTAAACCTGCTGCTCGTAACATTTTTAGCTTTCAGCAGACTTCCTTTATGAAAGAGTTATGACTCTCTGATCCACCTCTGGGAAGATTATATTTAGTCATGGGGAAACTATCTGTTGCAACTATTTCCAAGAAACGTAAGAGTGATCCTGAGCTACTGTACTGAGGTTATCACTGTGACAGTTCCTAGTTAGGACTATTAAGTTTGCAAATAGATTTTGAAGAAAGTCTGACTGTGAGTTGAACTGTATTTACTTTGCTCCCGAACAGGGTTTCCCTTAATGAGAGCTGGATGAACGGAGCTGCTCTACTTGCAGCTTGCGTAGAAAGTTTTAAAAGTAATTTTGACTGTGGATTTCTTTTTTCCTGAAATGATGAATAAAGCATAAAATCTAGAAGGCAAGAAAAGCTGGGGATAGAAGTTTGCATTTCAATCCGGTATCCTGAGGCCTAGCACAGTGCATTCAGATCATTTCCATGCTCTCCACCAGCTAACTTTACTGAGGGAACATGAGAATTTATTTTCCATGTATTGAATCCTCTGTGGTGAAAACTTGATATCACCTATGGATTCAGAACGTCTTTTTTTGCATTAGCTTCAGAAGCCTTGGGAAAGGAGTACCTTCATGCTTGTTACAAAATAACTGCTTCTGGGCTTAAAAAAAAAAAAAAAGTATAAGGATTTTTTTTTTGAGTAGAAGTGGTCTACGTTCTTATTTTAAAATGACTAAGTTATGTAGATTTGGCTGTTTCAAATTGAGTTGGTAAGACCAATATCTCTTTCAGTTTAGACTTGGAAGAAGAATAAAGTGGCTTGATTAAGAAGCAAAGAAGTTAATCCAGTAAAAGCTAGTTGTTTGCTCTAATGATCAGGTGCTGGTGGATCGATGAGTTTGTTTTCCAAAGATGGTCAAATGATTTTGAAACTCTGTGAAGTCCTTGGACTCTAACTGCCTCATGATTCAGTAAGACAAAACCTCATGACAGCTTCTAACTCACCACCTCCCTGGAGCTGGAATCTCCAAATCTAAGTGAAATCTAAGTCAAAAGTTCAGATGATGCCCACCTTTTTTTTTTTTTTTTTTTTTTTTTTTTTTTTTTTTTGAGAAGTGGTTGGTTTTAACATCTTAGCAAGTTCTGGTTGGCTTGCAGTGCACTTCCTGGAGTGTTAGAATATAGTAGCCATATCTGTTCAGAGGTGTCTTACAGATGTTAGCACTTTTTTTCAAAGCTTTGCTGAATATTTCTGCTTCCTTTTTGTCGTGTGACAACAATTACAGAATTACAGCACTCTAGGTTCCTGACTGAGCAGTGGCCTAATACTCATAATGTGTTTTGCATCACTTTTTCATAATTTTGCAGTAGCTTCAGGAAAACAATCTCTGCCATGTTAATTAATGGTGATTTTGGTTTTTAGTTTTAGTTTACAGGACTTGGGTTGGTTCGTTTCATCCTTGTAAAAAACATGAATGACTGCTGTAGTCAGCTTCTGGAGACAATAGTGAATTCGTCCCTGTAACTAAGAAAACCTGAGACAGAGGAATAGCGAAAGTGTTTATGGGAGGAAAATAAAAGTATTAACTAGCCGTAATCATAGGAAAAAATGTATTCTCCCTACGAAGAGAGGCTAAGAAACTTGTGCGAATGATTTTTGTTCAAAATGCTGAGTTGTATAAATGGGTAATGTCAGTTACAGTGCTTGCTCAAAGCCTCTCTATTTGTAAACAGTCAAGACAAGTGTGTGCTTTTATAGGAAAAAGAAATAAATGTGAACCAATTTTTTTTTAAACTCACCTCCTGGATATTCCCACTATCTTAGCAATTCTCATGACAAATAGTTCAGTGGAGCAGCAAGACAAAGTATGTCTAAACAGCTTTTTATGCTATGATTTAGTATGCAAAATGCAAATTGGTTGAGGTAAACTACACAGTTCCTTTCCCTTAATTACATTCCAGGTCATTGGCTTACTTTGCTTTAAAAACCAGCAGGAGGCCAGTACAAAAACTCAGATTTTTGAGTCAGAATTTGAGCAAGACAAACGGAGGCAATCGGGAAGTGTTTTGCTTTTCTGCCGTGAAGGGGCATCTCTCATCCTGCTGTATTTCCTGCCAAATCTTTGCAGACCTGCCGGTGGTGTATGGATGTTTGTAAGTCTTCCTCTCGTCATCTGGATTTGACGGCAAAGCCAAAATATCAATGCGTGTCCCTTAAAGTTGGAAGCAAGAATAATGTGTGTCCGTAGTTGCCTTTGTCTTGTGTTGCCGAGCATGGGGCTTCCCAGCTTCTCATAGAAGATGTTTCAGCTGGTGGCAGCAGCACCAACCCCCTCCTTGAAACAGAGAAAGCATGCTTGTGGGGCCTGATCCATCTTCCCCATACACACGTGCACCAAGTGCACATGAAGATGACAGCAGCAGTTCCCAGCCCAGTTAGAACAGAACAGATTTGGTTATTTGGGCAGCAGTAGCTTCCTGAGCAGCTGTTCCCCATTTTGTTTGGGGAACTGGCACTGGTGGGGAGCTGGGGAGGGGGGGTGGATTCAGCAAACTTGGCCTGATCCCAATGCTGTGAGATGTGTTTGCCAGCACCAATTGAGCCTTGTGACTTCCTTGTGCGGGCAGGGTAATGGAGCTGCTCTGGGGACTTACCGGGTTCCCTGTGTCCCGTAGTGCTGTGAGCTCCATCAGCCTTCTGGTAAGAGCGGAGGAGCGGGCTGAAGTTCAGCTGCTGCTGGTAAAAGAAGCTTGTCTGATTCCTCTTCTTGCAGTGTCATTTTGTGGTGTGCTATCTCATTCTATCTCATTCCGTGTATGCTTTCGCAGGTAGTATGTTAGCCAACGTGAATGATCAGAAGTGGCTTTCTCTTGCTTGTTTTTGCCTGACATTTAGGGGAAGCTGCTTGCAAGCACGTATCCTTCATTTTTACATTTCTGCATATCCAGAGTAGCGATGAAATGCAGGAAAAATAAATCTGATTGCTTTTGTAGTCTTTTAATATGTCTAGTAAAAGCATTCAGTTGAATAATTTTGTGGTGTTTCAGCTCAAGTCTCCTTTCCATAGCCATACGTGAACAGCTCCAGGAAATCTTTTGCTGCTTCAGGTACCTGAAAATCAATTAGATCATCTATTAACTCAGTTCAGCTGGCAACACCTTACTTTTTTTTTTAAAAAAAAAGAGTAAATTAGCAAGATGTTATTACTGATCTGAAGTAAAATAGATCAGCATCAGTTTGGAGATTGGCAACATGCTCGGCATTTTGTACCAATTCCCATGTGCAAAGTAAATCATGCAGTTGCAATCAATGTTAATGATTGTTTTGCCCCAATAATAAATTTCACTGAACAGATTTTTGTTTCTCTAGTATCATAAATGAAAGTAAAGCACTGACAATCCATAGGATTAAAAAAAGAAAAAAGAAATCGAAACAAAAAATAAAACCAGCTTTATAGCATAATGTATCCTTGACCTCTTCCTTTTTTTTTTTTTTTGCTAGGGTGGAGATGAAAAATATTTAGAACATAAATTCTGTCAAGACAAAATCTTCAGGAGTCTCAGTTCCTCCTCAAAGGAGAGTGACTAGGCAGAGAAATCAAAAAGATAGTATTTTGGATTATTCTCAAAATACGTCCAAATGATGCTTTTAAAACTTAATCCTGCATGTGTGTGTGAATGAGATGGCCTCATGAACTTTTCTTGTGTGTGTTTTTCCTGACAATGAGCTTCATACACGTTTTAGAGGGACCAGCTCTAGCAGTGATCTTTAAAGGATGCCTTTATATTGTGTCACTGTATCCAGTAATGCAGCAGAGCTGTGGAAAGGCAAGGCACAGAAGAGGATTCTGATCCATGGCCCCTTCCTTCTGCCTGAGTTTAATAAACGGGTTGCAGAGCTAGCATGGGAGGGGATTTCTGCTGTTAGGATGTCTGTAAAATGTGGGCCATTTGCATGCCCCTACATCGAAGTAACTTATTTTTCTGATAGTCATGTTTCATAAATGTGATATGATCTGTTACTTTGTAAGAACCCAAACACTAAGAAGACAATTGGGCTGTCAGAGTGGGTGGATCAAAATAGAGAGCCTGCTTAAATAAGATCTTGCATGTTTTAGGTTTTTTCCTTGATTACAGGGTGGAGGCTTCAGTACAGATTTAATAAGATTAAAATATGTTGAACTTAAAATGCTGTACTTTTTGGGGGGGGATTTTTTTGGGAAGTGAGGAGTGGGTGGTGGTTAGATGCTAGTATTAGACATGGATGGGGGTTGGAAGAGTTCAAGTTGCTCTGCTTTTTGGGTAAACAATTTAAGTACAGTGTCTCTTCAGCCACAATATTTTTTCCACTGGTACAGTAAGCATTCATTTTTGTGACAGAAAAATGAAATATTACGGTCTGACCGCAATCAATATGCATAAACAGACTTACTTGTGCTCTGTATCATACTGAACATTGTCCAGCTGGTCTGCTCTTCTCTCCTGGTGTTCAAAAGTCTTGGATTCAAATGCCAGTGAAGAAGGTGCTCAACATTCAGAATGGGTTTCTCAGGTATGTCAATGGACACTTCAGACACGGGTGATGGTGCTTTCACCAAGAGGAGGAAGCTTTGACAAGTAGCCCCAGCTTCAAATTGATCCTGCAAGTGTTGTGCAAAGTACTTATGGGAAGCGCTTAGGGATTGCTGTCTAAAATTATCATGAGCCAGGGTTAAAGTCATGCTCTGACTTTTTAAGTTCCTGGGGTTGTTTTTAGCACACGCTTTCCTGTCAAAGCTGAATTTTGAACTTGCTGTGATTTATCTTTAGGTAACTTCCTGACTTAAAAGTGGCTTCAGGAGCTCTAAATCAGAATTGTAAAACTGGACCCATGCACAGGCTTTTTCTTCTCTTGCTGTGAGTGTGGAAATTTTCAACTTTTTTTTTTTTAGCAGAGGAGTGTAACATGAAACAAGAATCCCTGTGTAGTCAGCCTTATTAGGTAGCACTTGTGATTGTCCTTTCACAGACCCTTGGAGTGCCGTGGACAGAAAAGTGATGAGTTTGGTATGACTCAGATGTGTGATAGTTGATTTTAATTTCAAGAAGGAATGGAAAAAGCTAATCTCTGTTTTTTTTTTCCTGCCTTTTGTAATAAAAACGTATGACATGCACTCCTAGACAATTCCCATATGCTATCCAGTTACTTCTAGTCTCTGTGGTAGAAAAGAGAAGAAAGAAGAAAGTGTCAAACCTGATATCTGTGGGCACGTGATAAATCTTTCTGCCTCTGTTTCCAAGGGTAGAGAGGCATTGAGAAAAATGTTCCCTTTCACGTTTCTTCGTGATACCTATCTTCCACTCCCCACTGTTTCCCGGTTCTAGTGCTTTAGAAAATCAGCTCTCCTTTTTTTTTTTTTTTCCCTTTTCTCAGAAATGTGCTCTGAAGTGCAGGGCTTTTACTTAAGTTGCCCTTTATTGGTCCATATTTTCATACATTTGCATACAAATTTAATGTATGTTAACATAATCCAATCTTTGTCATGTAAATTAAAAACAAACACTTGAATTGACAAATTGATTGGGAGAGAACCAACAGGTGCAGGTTCTTCATCAAGAAAAACACCTTGTCAGCTCTGAGCAGGCAGAAATCAAGGTAGTGAAGCTTTCTGAGGGTATCTGTCAATCCTTTCTCTGCATTTCCATCATTTAGACTTCTGCATGACTCTTTAAAGCTGCTGTTGTGGTTAGATGGAAATGAGGGGCTGGTACAGCTGCTAGTAGGAGTGATCTCTGTGGAGTCATAGAGAAGGGGGAAACGTGTGGCCAGCCAGAGTCCTGCCCTGCTGCAGGTCTTGCTTTTGGCTGAAGGTGTGCTCCATACCATTTACTGAAATAAAAGCTGCAAATCAAAAAGGCTCTTAAATGTGCTATTAAAAAAAAAAAGTTTGTAAAAACACATTGCAAAATGTGTGCATGCACAAATGTTGGCTTTGTGGGGAGAAGCCAAGGTATAGATACAAAATGTGCCAACTTAACTTTATATAGCAAGTTGAGCAGACTGGTTTATAGGATATAACAATATAGGTTAGAACAAGATCAGTTGATAGGGTCATTGCCCAGCCAGAATTCCTTCTAGTCATAGCATGGAAATCTTGTGTAAAAGCTGAATTTGAAATGCTTGGTTTTTAAGACTGACAGATACTCTCTCTGACTAACACGTTCGTGCTGTTTTTACTGGGTTTTATATTTCTTTGTCTTCCTGTAACTTGAAGTAGTCACTCTTTTAATCTACTAGTTTTTTTTTTTGATTAGGTAATGCTTGTAGATATTAACAATTTTAAATCCAGCCTTCTGACCTTCTTTTTACAGCCCTAAATATTGAAGGGGATTTACCAAACAGCATATAACATCTTTAAGTATTGTTGCATATCAAAATTGTGATTTTTGTACTAGACCTAATTGAGCCATGTGAGTAATAGCTTTGTAATACCGTACAGAATTGTTTTGACGTGAGCTGCTTATCAGCTGGGTCCTATAATAAAACTTACATTTAGATTTTGATCTACACAATAACACTAGTACAGCAGTCTATTGTAGGAAATGTCATACTTAAAATGCTTTACCTTTATAGGAATGTAGATTACCATATACTTTTAGATATGTTGTAGAATACCAGATCTGGTTTCTTCTGATGAAAGAGTAGGAGAAAAATCACTGTACTTACAACCTGAATACGTTTAATGCACCAAAATAGTTTAATGATTTTGAGGTGGATGGCATTTTAGTCTAGAATACATTGACAGCATTTGTGTTATACATCAAGTTCATATGAAACATTCCTTAATCTAGTGTGCACAAAATATTTGTTGCTCTGTACCTTTTGTTTTTTAAACATTTAACTTGATGTCTTCCAGCCTCAGGACGAGGCAGATAGGTACAGGATCATGGGGAGTTTTGCTGGTAAAGAGCACAGGTTTCCATCTTTCTGTCATAGTATTACGGCATACAGATGAACTTCTGCTAGGGGCTGTCATTGTTCCTTTTCAGAGGAGGGTGTGTTCAAGTAGTTATTTTGAGCTTACATTGCTGCACTTCATGTTGAGCATCTAATGCTGATAAAACCTGAAAGCTGCTGTTAACTTCAGTGGAGTCATCCGAGCAATTTTGTTCTTGAATTCCACCAAGACTCCAGCTTTGCCTAAAACTGTTGGTTAGCTCAGAGCTTTTGCCAATACAGCAATTGCATTAGACGGGATAAGTATCCTTTGGGATGCCAGGGATTTTACTGTGCTTGTGGCTTTATTGTGTGTTGGGAGTGTGATAAGTAGAAGTCAATTTTGCATGACTTCACAAAAATAAATGTGCATTTCCAGCTTTTTGTTCAGCTGTGCTTTATGGTGACTGAGCTGGGGGAGAAAGGGGAAAGATCAGTTGAGCAATCATTGGGTCCTACCCAACTGAAGGTGTTATGTGCTCTTTTGCAAGTTGTAGTACTACTGGTGTATTTGTAAAGCATAACTTTCTCACCCTATCTGTTCAGTTTTCACTTTGTTAATTTTAGTGCGTATGATTGTAAAGTGGTGCAAAGTTGAATTTCCATCTGAGTAAGGGATAGTATGAAATGTCATTAAAATATTCTTATGAAATATATTTTAGATGTGATCAGATAATGGCATAAGTCTTCTCAATATTAGACTTAATCCATTTAAAATTTACTTTTAAACAAGAAAATTTGGTAGATCTTACTAAGGAACTTCTTCAGCATCTTCCTTAAGTGAATCTGAAGTTCAAGGTGAGAAAGGTTTTAGATGGTACTTCCAGGAAGCTTCTAGACCAATACTGTAGCTTCTTAGAACCCTGTTAAAGAACAAGAGAAAGAAGACTTATTTTTTCTCTTGATTCCTTTTCCTCATGATACTGCAATTATTTTTCCCTGCAGAGGTGGGTTTATGTTTGTTTCCAAAATGAGTTGATACTGAGTTTTACTGCTGAAGGCTAGGAGACTCTCCTCCCCTTTATGAGCTTTCCTCAAACAAATATTTGGTTAGAATAGTAGAATTCAACTTGCACACCATTGTGCTTCTGATGCAAGTGAAAGTGAGGATACCAAGAGCACTTCTTTTTCTCAAACATCTCTGCCTGCCTTCATGTAACTTGCTTAAATTTCCCAGTGAGGAGTGCAAGTGCTTTGGGCTGAGAGTTTGAATGTGAAAGACCTGTTTTTCAACCAGAGGAGTGCTCTGTAGGAAAAGATGGGAGGAAGAGATGAAGGACATGTGAGTTATAAATGTTTTGGGGGTGTGTTTTTTGGGGTTTGCTTACACATGCTATACTTAACTGATATGAGTTCTCAAAATACATTGGAGCAGCTCGATCTGCAGTTCACTTGTTACAGTAACTAACAGTTAGAGTCCAATACTTGGGGTCTGCTGCCTCTAAACAGTAATGCAGATGAACATCCACCATGATTGCTGGCTTTTAATTGCAAGCAGCATCCTATTCTCCATTGCACCTCCTACTTTATAGCCTGTTGCCTTTATTAAGTTGTCCCAGCACAGAAATTATGCTAGGTTAACAATGAATCTTAAATGAGTTCTGCTGATTCACTGCTCTTCTTTTTTTTTTCTTCAAAAGATTTTGGCTTATGCAGTTTGATATTTAGCTTTTGACACTATTGCAGCCATTTTCCACTGATAAATATGTAACACCTGATAGAAATGCCGTTAAATTTTGCCTGCAGTATCTTTTCAAATGTTGATGCCATGTTTTCAGGCCCCTTGTGTGGAGGTGGTGAGTCTTATGAGAACAGGATGCAGGGAATGATCAAATGAACAAAAGTTGAACCCTCAGTGGGGAAAAAAGAGGGATATTTTCTGCATTATCAAATTCATACAAACCTTTCCTCCAGAGAGTGTTTAATTCAAATGGAAGGCAAGATTATTGCTATAAAACTAGTAACGGTTTTATTGCATCATGTCATAGAGATGATGCCTCTCCTTAAGGATGATCTTTCTGTAAAGTGGGAATATGCTTCACAAAAACTGGAGGTTTGTCTGTCTTCTACTCTGTTTTGTCTCATGGTGACTATTTCTTTGAAGAAAAAGCTGAGTTAATGCAGTTCAATAAAATTCAACTGTTGTGTCTTCAAGTGTGAGAACTTGAACTGCTAATTTCTAAAAGAAACATAACCACTTCAGAGCTTCCCCCAGACCCTTATTAATACAGAGAGCAGCAAAATGAGTATAATGAATGGCATCTATGCTAATAGTTATGTGCCCATAAAAACAACATGATGGTGTCCGAGTCTCTGTTCCAAAGAGCAATAAAGAATAAGTCAACAGCTGCATGTTAACTCTTTCAGGAATTTGTAAGAGTCTAAGCAGATTTGAGTGCAAAAATTGAAGTCGTCCTTTTTGGAATGGTTTGTTATGTAAAATTTTGTTTTATATATTCTTGGTTTGTTGTCTTTTCAAAAACATCCTCTGTTGATTGCTGGTAGAGACTACTAGATGAATCCTTGGTCTTAGAAGTAAAACTTGCTAATTTTGTACCTTTGTTCTTAAAAGTGTGGTACCTTCAGTAAGGAAAAACACTTCTAGTAAGCACATGTAACTGTAAGTAGGCATACTTAATAAGGTTGAAATGAAAATGAGAGCAGTGCAGTAGTTTAAGGATTTTTTTACTCATGTTTTTGTGCTTCCTTTGCTCTCCTCCCTTTTTCAATCCAACTTGCTGCTTTATTTTTACACATCTTGTTGCACTGGGGCCTTGCCTGAAGTCATCTGCGCTGTGCTTATTTTGACTTCAGAGCAAGGGGAAGGAGCCTTAAATGACTGAAAAGCTTGCAATGGTTTTGAAGCTATAGCATTCTCCGTACTTAGTGAAAGGTTTGGGGCAAAAGCAGAACTCTGCAGCAGGATCTGGTGGTAAGGTCTCAGCACCAACTCTTCCAGTTCAGGTCTCCCAAAGGTGGATAAAGACACCTGGGGTCTTTCACTGTGTTAATGAGGGCCAGTTTGTGCTTACAGCTCATCAAGATGAGTGTCTTGGCTACCTGACCACAGTGTTGTGTGCTGGGGGCTGTGGGCAGGGCTGGGGCAAGGTCTTCCCCATTTCCCATCAGAGGCACGCCTGAGGTGCTGCTGCCACTAGGGACCAAAGCATCCGACTGCTGTGATGATTTTTGACAGCTTGGCCAGGAAACAAGCCAGCTTTTCTCTTCAATCTGATTGCTGGTCTTCAGTTTTTTCCTCATCTCCAGTGTGTACAAGTCCTGATGTTCATAAAGCGTCCGTGTGGGAAGTATCTTATTTCTGAAATTGCTTGGTGAAAGCCGTAGGTGGGCTTAATTACATATCATCTCCGGCAGCAGCAACCATGTTGCAGGCCTGGCACCGCATGCCGTTCCTCTGTTCTCCACGCTGAGCTGCTCGCCCTGAGCTGTCCCTGCGGCCTCTTGGTCAGAGGGAAACAAGAAATTAAAGCACCCAGGTTTGCTTGAAAGGGCTCACTCAGGAACAGCTTTCGGCGAACAGCTGATGCAGTAGGGTTGATGCGACGCTGGCCTCAGGCCAAGGGCCCGGCAGTGTGCAGATGAGAACGACGACCTCTGTTGCTGGCCCATCTTTAGCTGAAAAAGGACATCCCCAGATTAGGTGCTCAGAACAAGTCCTTTGGTCACTTGTGAAATGCCTTGGGCTCGGACATCGTTCCAAGTGAAAAACCAGTGGCTGCCATTCGTACCTGAGAGCGGTCCCTCCAGTTTGGCAGCTGTCTGTGCCGCACAGGCCCCGGAGTTGTTAGCTATCGTTCTGTCAGGCCGGTATTAGCAATTAAAATAAAACCCGCTGCACAGAAATGAACACGTTCCTTATGTCAACACTTTTCCCCACTCTTATTTTGGTAATGTCTTAAATAGTTCTTTAGAGGCAGACTTTATTGGCTATACTTTTCAAGCAGGGTGGAATAATAAGTACTTGCAACTTAATCAGCCGTATAGCTTCAAGAGAGCTTTCTCTTCCAGATACTTTTATGTCCCATAATGAGCTGGTATTTTATAACTTCTGATGGTAATGTATTCCATATGCCTTCCATTGCTAGGATGAAGAGCTTTACTCCAGCATCCAAAGCAAGTGGGTGTGGGTATTTAGCAAGGTTTGAAGTCTTTGCACTAGGCAGGAGTCCAGTACGTTACGCACCCGTCGCTTCTCATGCTGTTCATGGCAAGGACTTAGTGTTTTAAGATCACGGGAGGGCGGCTGGTGTCCCATACATGCTTTCTGTGAATGGCTCATGGTTCTAGACAGCAGTCCTGCCGTTTCAGTCAAATTCCTTGCTTTTTTCTGTCCTTGTTCTAAATACCACTAGCTTCCCTCCAGGACTTTGGACAAACTAAAACCGAGAGGAATTCAACCATGAATGTCAAGATAGCCAAATGAGTGGTCTGTTCATAATTCCTTGAGGCATCTCCTCTAATGCCTCGTGCAGAACAAAAGTCCTGTTGTGGGTGTGCTTAGGAGTTGCTGTAGTCTTGGAGTCCTGACAAGAATGAAAAATAATCTTTTTATGGTTTCTTGCTAAAACACTTGAACTGTTCTGGTTGAGCTTAGCATTTGAAAAACATTTTCTGGTATGCAAGTCTTCTAGATGTTCTGGCATATTTGCCTCCACTCTGATCGAGGCAACAATAATTATCTTCAAGTTTTTGGCAGGATTTGAATTTGTGTTTCAAGTCACAAAGGATCATCGTTACCTTTTTTTATCTGCACAACTGTCAGCTTCAATGCAATATCACAGGCCCCACTGAAAACTTATCTGCTCCCTCTGGGTATAGTTAAAACTGAAGAAAAATCTGAATATGAACCTCACTATCTTCTGAATCTCAAGTGGGAGGTCTGCGAGACAGATTGAGGAAGGTAATTTCAGAGCTGCTGATCCTTTTACTGAAAACAGTATTTTCATCAGCACTGGTAGGTTACTTCAGTTATTGATTTTTAGCGGTGGCACTCCGGGTATGGCATAACTTGTGCTCTTCGATCCTTTGCCTGAAGGCATTCAGATGAAGTTCTGATGGTCCCATCCCTTGTAAATGTTCAAGGAAAAGGTCATTTATACCAATTGCTGATGCCTTTTCCTGTGGTTATTTTTCGAGTTGTAATATATGTAGGGGATGTTTACTCTTCTTTTTCTTCCTGCTCCCTCAGTGTCAGTGATGCACTCTCTTGTAGGAGCTGTGCTGTGGGGCAGCATGAGACTCTGCCACCTAATGCTCTCCTTAGTGAGGTGAGGAGCACTCAGTATTAGGATCACTTTGCACACTTCTCAAGTCATCTCTCTCTCCTGTTGTGGCAGTAGCTTCCTAACTTAGTGTCGTTTCAGCTTTGCTTCCCTATATGGTCTTCTGTCACCAAATTTCTGAGCTCTTTAACACTGCATTCTGTTTAGGTAAGCTTTCAGTAGACAAGGTTGCTTCTTGTCAAACAACCTTTGCTCTGAATAACATGCAAAACTTTAGTGGGTTTAGGGACCTTTACTTACAATTGAAATAAGTTGTCAGTTTTTGTTTTTGCATGATAAAATATTTTGATTCTATAAAATTTCAACGATTACAACCCTTTAACAGGAAGAAAACTGAATGAAATTGTGAGCAGATTGTGTGTTAGGCAACAATGTGATCCAATGTCAAATGTAGATTTTGCAAATTTTGTAGTGGTATAGAGAAGAATAGGAAGAGAATCCTTTTGCTTTTTTAAAATAGGCTCAATGTTTTAGTTTTGTATGTTCTCATTGGGAATCTTTTAGCTTTCATGTAGCTAGTGGCAGTACTTGCTAGGAAAAAGTGCCTTGCAATTAATCCTTGCAATTTGAAGGGGTTATTTTTAAAAAAAATCTTTGTAGGAATAGCTGAAGATTTTTACCCTGGTAATTTTTATATCAAATATGAGGTTTGAGAGAAAGTACAGTTCATACCTAGCATGAAGATTTAAAGTGACAGCTCTGTTCTTGTTTTTCTAGTACACGTTTACTAATGATACTAATTCTTACTGTGACTCACGACTTATGACCTCTGTGAATTTACCTGAAGTTTGAAGACCTGCCATTTAGAGATTACTGGGTAGTCTTACAGTTCCAGCTGTACCTAACTTCATGGATCTAATCCAGGAAAGTGAATTGTTTAGTCTGGTCCGAGGAAGCAGGCTTTTCAGGCTCCTGACTGTTTTCCTCGAGCTTTTCTGAAGATTTCCTAATTCTTCTGCACCCTCTGTGAAATGCGGGCACCTGGTACGGTATTCCAGTAATCATTTTGCCAGTACATTAGACAGGGTAACGTTAATTCTCTATTGCTTCTGAATGTTTTCATGTTTCGTGCCAAGGCTTTTGGCTGCAGCGCTAAAGTGGGATCTCATGCTCTTTGTTATCCACCATAATCCCAAAGAACTTCTGAGGGCTGGTATTTTCCAGGACATAGGTCTGCCCCTATTAAGTGTGAATTACTGTTTCTTTCTAGATGGGTAAGGTTGCGTTTGGCTGTAATAAAATACACGTTGCTAAATGAACTCTGCTTTATGAGGGATAATTGTGCTTCGCCATCCTAAAGAGTTTCATCAGCAATGGGCTGCGCTTTTCCAAGGAATTTAGGGAGCAGGTAGACAGAAACAGGCCCAGGGAGATAACCTTACTTAAAACATCACTTTCCAGGTGAAACTGGACACCTGACAGCTGTTTAATATACAACCATACTTTTTATACATAACAGGCACATTTTACTCCATTACAGAGATTTGATTGTGTGGGATTTTAGTCTGATTATTTAATCAATGCTTGGTGGTATGAAGTCTATTATTCTGCACAGACTAGATAAATAATTAGTTACTTCAGCAACCACACTTTTCATATTCCAAATATAAAGTTTGATAGGGCTTCTGTGTTTAATTAAGGCTGAGTTGCTCTATTCTACTCACTTGTATTCCCTATCAGTCCTGTGGCTTTGTAAGGAATGGATATTCTCTGTTCCTTCTGTTCTGTTGGGCATGAGAGAAGTGTTTATCTGCAGCTTCTGTTGTTGGATATGAATTTGTTTGGCAATGAAATTCCTGCTTTCTCGGAGCACCTATCTTTCACTAGACGCCAATACCCTGTGAGCATTGAAGTTTGTCTCTTAGCTTCAAGCAACAGTAACGTTCCTGCAGATCCAAACTGGCAGGCATTGGTAGCCTCAATGCTAGTGTTTATTAGAGCAGAGCAAGGCTTGAGGCTAACTATGCCAAGTCTTGGCTCATTAAACTGGCAGGAAGATTCAGGAAGGCTGCTTTTAAAGATAAGGGCAAGAATTGGCATGGGGTATGTGAGGGTGAGAGAACTACGGCGGGTAGGCCGTGTGGTAGGTGTCTTATGTCTGCACTTGGGTAATCTGGAGGCAAGAGCAGACTCATTGAGACAAATTGTTCTGAACTATTGGCGTTAGAAAACAGAATCAACTCCCAGCTTTTCTGGAGACCCAACCAGTTACTAGTTCATTGATTTCCGAAGAAATTTGTTTAAATATTAGTGTAGGAAAATGAATGATTTTTCTTGCCTCATGATCAGGAAGCTACCTGAAGTTATCGTAGCCTTTGGTTCTTCATCCAGGGGAACTCCATTCCGAAGTTTCACTAGCACTGGTGTTCTTGCAGAAATCCCTACTGGTTTAACTTGGACATGATTCCCTTTTGTCTCTGTTAGTATATTTGGATGAATTGGTTCTGGGCTGGGCTGTTCAGGGCTTGGTCCTGTCAGAACGAAGACGAGAGAAGTCCTTGTCTTTGTGTTGCCCTTGTTAATGACAGTTTCTATAGAGCAGAGTATAATTAATAGATTAGTAGAATCTGAGCCACTTAAAGATGAACAATCATTTAACAAATTTGGTGTAATTGTTAGTCTTGCTAATAATCTGAGTTAAAGTGAATTCATTGTAATACAGGCAGAAGTACTTTGCTGTTTCTGAAGCTCTACTCAGTCTGAAGCAGGGTCTCTGAGAGATTTCATCTGTCCACGTTGTGGCTTACATTGGGTACTGCCTCTGCTTTGGGGTTTAGACCGAACAGGGTGGGCTGGAAAAGGAGTAGGAACTGTATTCTTTAGGCAGCTACTGAAGCTATTCAAATCATGACCTTAAGGATGGCAGGAAGAGAAATGGAAGTGCAAAGGTGTGAATGAGCATGCAATACTTCCTCCTTTTGCAGTTACCAAAGGGTGGGCTTTGAACTCAGCAGTAACCATAGTTTCTTACTGTTGAGGATGAATGTTTCCAGGTCTGGGATAGAAGACTGGTACCACTGATTGGTACTTCTGTGACTATTGTGGATTACTTCACGAAGTGCAAGGCAGTTGTCTGTTCTGTGGTAGCAACTCATGTTCATATGACCCAGAAGTATATACTTCTACCTATGAAAGATACCCATACTAAAGTACCCATACTCCATTTCCTGCTTGCATGGTTCTGAACCTGTGTTTCATTTGTCTCGGTGTGACCCATACCTTAACAATTTGTTGATAAGTCTCGGGATGGCTTGAGTGAAAGAGGCAACGATTTTCTGTGATTAAGTGGATGCTTTTGTTTCCATTTCAGGAAAGCCCCACAGCACTGGCAGCTCCGAACGGATTCAGCTCTCAGGAATGTACAATGTTCGAAAAGGGAAAATACATTTGCCAGTCAACAGATGGACAAGACGTCAAGCTATCCTTTGTGGAACATGCCTAATTGTCTCATCAGTAAAAGAAAGCCAGACTGGAAAGATGCATGTCCTCCCTTTAATTGGTGGAAAAGTAAGATTTGATTTTTATTTTATGTATTTGGGTGCTTAATCCCTGCCTCTTTACATGGAGGAGATCTCATTCAATTATCGTGATTTCTAACCTCCCCAAATCTTGTTTCTGTTAAAGAGATAATCAGAGTATATAAATGACTTTTGATTGCAGTCAGATTCATACTTAACGATTTACAATGTTTGGACTGAAATACTAAGGGAAAGTGAGGGGAAGCACATTCAGTTTCCTTTTGTGTTCAGTGTTTTATATGCATAATTAGCATTTTATATGCATAACGGCACACAATCAAAGGATACACACATCTGTATTGTGTATGAAATGTACCATGCCTCTTCACCCAGTTTTTACCTATGCTGTGTTACTCTGTTCTCAGAAGTAAACAGTAAGGGGATGGTCTTATTTTGAGTATCAGTTTGGTTTGATTTTTTTGTTTGTTTGGTGGATTGTTCTTGTTTGTCGCGTGTTCTTGTTTTGGGGGGAAGGGGATTGTAAGAGTAGCAGTGGTCTAATGTAAGCTAACAGCAAGAAATGTTTTTAATTGCAAAAAGCTGAAACTAGATTTTTTTCTGATGAACTTTGTCTGAAACATAAGAGATTTTATCAGAACACAAGGAATTTTTTTTCCACTCAGTGAAATTACCACTTTAAAAGCTGTGTGGATGTGGTCCTGGGCAACTGGCTCTAGGTGGCCCTGCTTGTGCAGGGGTTTTGGACCAAATGGCCTCCAGCAGTCCCTTCCAACCTCAACTGCTCATTGGTCTGTGGAACTTTAATAAGACAGTAAGATTTACACCATTACTATTTCAGCCTAAATAGTGTTTCAGAACACTATTATTGGCTTGATTAGCCAAGGTAATGGGAAGAGAACCATTAGTCTGAGGATGAATTTACACCTGAAATACTGCTGTTTTACTTTGCATGCTGATAAATTTGATTCTTAAGAATTATTAGGAGAGGAAAAAGCTTGGTAATATATGCAGCCTGGAGTTGATGCATTAACATTCTGTACTGGTAGTGTGGAAAGCAGTAATTTCTAGGAGGTTTTTTTCCTATACACTTCCACGATTCTTTGACTCTTTCCTGGGCGTGCTAAAGTAGAGACACTTTCCTCTCTTTTAGTAGTAGCGTGTGAACTCTGACAGTGAATTGTATTCCTGGCTGCAGCGCCCTTGAGAGGGTCCCTGTTAACTTTCTCTGTAAGAGGAACAAGATTTTATTTAATTAAAAGAATTCTTTTTTTTAATTGCTTTACATAGATTTTATAAGTTATTTTTCACAGAAATGCCTCATGTAACATAAAATACGAAGACTGTTAAGCTGAAAGTTGATAGCAAGTTTTAAAAGAAAAGAACCAAGCTGAGAAAAAAATGTACTGAGGGCTTCTGCTGACAAAGCTTGGGTGGAGGATGCTTGGCACAGAATTAAGTGTGTTTTTAAATCATCACTCAAAAAATATTCTTCCTCAACCCCATAAATACACTGCACTTCCTGGTTTGAAAGGCTTTCCAGAATGCAGTGCTGAGACATTGAGACCATAAGTTGTGTGGGACTGCGCGTGTATGGTATCAGAATGATGTATTCTGGGGTGTTTTTAGCAAGTTGAGAAATGCCAAAAAATTGGGGTGTAAGAAAAGCATTTTGTTAAGCCTGGTTTTAATAATGAGTATAAATTGTGCTCCTTTAGGTTATATTAAAGACCGCCTTAGATACGTTTCCCTAGGAAACCTTTCATGGTGCTCAGTCTCTCTTAAAATGTTGTTCTTGGTGTTTTCCTTCTTTGAATGATTCTTTATATCTTGCATACTGAAGATAGCTACCCAGAAGAAGGTTGTAAATACCTGGGGGAAAAAAAATAAAAAAATTACAAGGAAACAACCCCCAGAGAAACCTTAAATACTGAAAATAGCAGCAATGTATTTTGTTTCAATATCACCATCAACTTTCAGTTCAAACTCGAATTGTTGCCAAATTTATCTGCCTGCAGCATCTCCAGTTTTTGCATACCTTTCATTTGCATGACATGAGCTTAAGTCATGTGGCTAGGAATTTTTGTCAGACGTGTTCTTTGTTTTAGAATTTTATTCAGGAAAATGGAGATGAGCAAGCTTAAAGGTTCTTGTTCTGTTCTTATGTCTTGCTTCTGTACATTTCATGGATTTTTTGACAGTCAAGACCTAGCTGAGTACTTGAGGGAGTTAGTACAATTCTACTTGAAGAGCTCCTCTTGAACACATTTTATCTTTTCCCTGAGGAGTTCTGTCGAGAGGTTCTAGATTATTTTTTGCTAACGGTTTTTATGCCTTTATTGTAGGTGGAAGAAGTGAAAAAGCACCAGCACTGTTTAGCATTTAGCTCCTCTGGACCTCAAAGCCAGACCTACTACATTTGTTTTGATAACTTCACTGAATACTTGCGATGGCTTCGACAAGCATCAAAGGTATGAAGAATATTAATTCCTGAATGGGATGTTGACAGTGTTACCCCCAGTTCTGTCCGCTGCTGCAGCGTAGTCCCTCTTCCAGGTTCACATTATTAGGAACTTGTGCTGCTGCTGTTAGTAGTGCACAAAAAGGCTCAATTTGGGAGTTCTTGATAACAGACAAGAGCGAGGTGATTTTTTTTTTGCGTTTATACTGAAACTTCTGTGTACTGAGGTTGTGTAAGCAAAGTTCTGTGTTAAACTTTCTCCCTTTTGTCATCTTGATCCAGCTGGATGGATGGAGTGAGATCATTACAACAGAACGGTGACAAATATAACTGTCAACATTAGAATTTAAAAGGCTGTGTCACCTAAAATCGTGTCGGATATTTTAATTAGCTCCCGACACAGAACCCAAAGCCTACGTTGCTAGAATTAAGGGGCTGTTTCCTTGCTTGGTAAATGTTGCTGAATCACTCTTTAGTTTTATAATCATTTTTTATAAGCAAACATGTCAGCCATTAAAAATTTTAGTTTAGGAAGGTATTAATTAGTAAACTTCATACCATGTTTCGAGCACCTTTTTTACTGGAATTTAGGTCCTGCATTATATCATTTAAATTTTCAGTTCTCCTATATGTTGTTGAAAGGCTGTTCTTGCAATTACCTGGTTTATCTCTTAATCCCTGCCACTTCTGGATAAATCCTCCCTTAAGTAATTTGTGTATCTTGACCCACTGATTTTTTTATTTTTACCACACAAGTTTTTGTTGTGTTGTCAGCACTCTGTTTTTCTAGTGGTGCCTAAACTGTCCATTAGTTTTTACTTGACAGGGCTGTTCATGTTCTTTGCTATGTTAAAGCAACTTGTTTTTATATAGTACTACTCAAAGATATTTATGACACACTAGAGCTGTTCTGTCTCTTTAGATCGCAGTAATGCATTATCCAGCCTACTGCCAGCGGTACAGCTGGGTTGCATGTTTTTTATTTTATTTTTTAAGAGGTTTAGTTATTATGTCAAACTTTCTTTGAGCAATAACTACTGCACCTCCCAACACATGCATCATTTAAAATGTCCTTTGTGTTTTCTCTACTAAGTTTTAAATTCTTCTTAAAGACTCAGTTTTGGCATCCCTACTCGTGTCTGTTAAGGCTCAAGGTAAAAATCCCCAGTGCGTGTTTTATGAGACGGTAAGGTATGGTCTGCCAGATTCTTGAGTTCTTGCAGCTTTGTGGCTCTGCCTGGGAGAGTAGTGTCCTTTCATCTCCAGAGGCTTTGACATTAGATAAATGAAAGGCAAATCTAATGAGTGAGAAAAACAGTGTAAAACAATGAACTTCAGAAGTAGAGATAAATGGGCAGAAAGTCCCTCTGAATTACTGGCAGCATAAGCTTATTCTGTGCCATGCTGTGCTTCTCTCTTTCTCTCTGGTTCACCCAAATGACTAACAGCATTGGGAAGGTAGCCAGCATGAGAACGTATCCCCATGCACTCATGAGATCCTCCTATTTTTCTTATGTAAGAGTAGAAAGGAAATACATAGTTTAAAGTGTCTTTTCAGACCCTCAGAACTGAGGAAACTTGCTCTACTTGTTGGTAAGACATGCTTCAAGGAAAAAATGAGGCTTAATTGTCCCCAACTCACCCCTCCTCCAACCCCCAAAATTGAGATTGGTGGTTTTGAGACTATATGTTACCACTTCAAGTTGCTTTTTTAATGTTTGGGTTTTCTATCCTTAGACTGAAAGACATGAGCACGATTGTATGCAAGGCAGTTGTGTGGGAAGCACTGTGCTGTAACAGTTTCTAAAGAATAGAAACAGAGAAACTACTAATGCTGCAAAGTAAGTCAAACTTCTTGCAGCAGATGCTATCTATCCATGTCCGAATTTTTAATTGTAAGGTAAATCATTCCTGATTTTCACATACAAATAAGAAAAGTTCGTTTTCAGTTCTGTAGTTCAGGCAAGTTAGAGTTCTCACGCGGAGGGTGGGGGAGAAAGCCATTTATATTAGGTAGTCTGAGCGTTGTGAATGCGCAAGCTACTTGAGTTCAGCGAAATTGAAATGTGCTTTCTAACCAAGAAAACACTGCATAAGGTGTTGTATGTCTAAAGGGAAGTAAACTTAGGAATGGAAACTTCCAATTTCTAGTTGCTTTCTATGGGCTGGGTTACATGATACAGGTTCTTGTTTAGTTGTGGTTCTGTATGTAACACTTGCACTTCTGTGAATCATATCTAGGAGCATATTTTAAACATAGTTGATATTTAATGGCATTTGTCTTGAAACTGGCACTTAAGTTAACTTAGTTATGTTCGTTGATAGCTTTTTTTGCAGTCCATCATGCTCCTGATTGACACATGCTGCTGAAAACTGAGGTTTCTAATACTTACAAGTGTAATTAAAGCTTTGATATGAATTTTAATACAGAAGGCAATCATGGGTAAAATGTTTCATTAAAACTTCTCAATTCAGTTTTTAAACTATGAAAAAGTGTATTTCATACACCTCAAAAGAGACAGATGATGTTATTTCAACTTTTAAATAACAAGCTTAATCTTAAAAGGAGATTTTGAAAAGAATGCTTGCTCTGCAGTCTTTTTCCCCACAGAATATTGGCAGTGTTGATTTTTTAGGAGTGTTCCAGAATGAGACAATTCTTAACACATCATTTCTACAATACATAAATGTATGCTAGAAAAGATTTGAATTCATGTTTGCAGAGACTCAGGCTTAGCTTAATTAAAAATGAACATCACTCATGTATAGTCTGATTCATTCTTACAGTCAAATATATCTTAGCCAAGATAGATCTGATGGGTTGCCCCAGTATATTTTTGGATGGGGCTTATGAATAGGTTTTTTTCCGCCAGGTTCTTTTGTATGAGTATGTGTCTTGAGGTGAACAGAACTCTTGTTTTCAGGGCTGACTAAAATTATTGCACAAATAGTGACCTAAATATCGAACTTGGTGACATACTTATTCCAAATAGGTCACTTTTAGATATGCTAATTTATCCTCAAACAGAATATTTTTAAAAGCTGGAAATGTGGCTTGTTCGTTAATATTGATAGTTTTCTGTACCACAGTGCATTTTCTTTCCTTTTAATTTCCAAATACTGGAGTCCTAATTAAGGAAGCTCAAAAGGAAAACAACAACAACAAATTTGGTCCTTTGTGATCTAATATGTTCATTCTGTTGCCAAATATTGAAAAATAAGCTTATGCAACCGTAGGGGGGAGTGGAGGGGAAGAAAGGGACATCTTCATGGCTTTAAAGAACTTTTTTTTCTGCATAAAGTTGGCATGATGGTGCTGGAACTCGCACAATTACTTGCAGAGTGATTCTGATCTGCCACTGTTTACTACTTGAATGTAAACTGCAGAAGGACGAAAGAAGAATGTGCAGTTAACAGTGAAGATGCATAATGAGGGCTTTCCTCATTTGCTACTTCCAAAATTGTTGAAGATGGGTGAGCGAACAAAAGAAAAAATCTATGCCCTTAATGTAGTAGAAGAAAGCTTTTTCCTGTATAAAGTGTAACTGAGTGGTGGAACTTGCTGTCACAAGGCTTGTATTTGTGGTGTGGTGACGTGTTCCTGCTGTTAGACACTTTGAACAGCTGAACTAAGTTTAACGTTTTTCAATATGTGAAATTGCTGTTTAAGAGTTGGCTACGTGACTAAGGACATGGATTATCTAGCTAGTGGAAAAAGGATTATCAGTCCTCCACGTTCCAAGGCATACAATTGAAAGGGGACATCGACATCTATCTCAGAAATGTAGTATTGCGTAGCTTGAGTAGAGATGTAGTATAGGATTTTCTTTTCTTGAAAACAGTGAGCACCACTATACATATTGAGATGGGTTATCTGACCGTGCAGAACTAACCCCACCTCTTCTCTGGGAGACCAGGAAGTGTGTTGACAGCTTCTTGCAACAATTATTTCCTGCTGTAGTGCTCTGCTCAGTGGGGCAAGTAGAGGAGGAGAGGTGATGAGAGACGAGGACTAAATAATGCACGACTGCTTCACGTAAGCTGCCTCTGCAAGGCCACATGAAATACAGGTAGATCACGATGTACAGGCACAAGCCACTTTACTGGTCCTTTGCTGAGTTCTTCTCAGGCTGAATTGTACAACAGCTGCTGTAGTGCAGCATGCTTAGTGGAGAATAAGCTCTTGTGTGTGGCTTAGATGCCAGGGTAGATTTGTACCTACACATGCACATACAAATAAAGGCTGTTTAAAAAATTACGAATGTCCAAAGCAATCCTTGATTAATAAAGATTCAAATTTATGAGTTTTCTCCTCTGTGCCTTTGTGTTTTCCCTTCTCTGTTTCAGTCACCTTTGTCTTCAAGTCTGCAGTGGAAATGTCTGTGCTGTTCCAGATGATCAAAGCCTGCTGTTAAAAAGGATAGAATAAATGATGATGTCAGTGTACATGATGTTTAAAAAGTTCTAAGAATAGCAAATTCAAGGGAGAAGGGCATGCTGCCATATTGGTCTTACTTTTTTCATGTCAGTGCAGAACATGCTGTTCATAAATTCATTTGCGCCGTGAAACTGGCAGAAAACAAACAAATTTCAATTTAATTTATCCTATGCAAATAAGTAGTGAAGGAACCCCTGTAGCCATCTTTCTTGAACTTACTGTAGAAACTTATCTGAAATAGCAGTACAGATTGAACTTTTTAGCATTTTTCTCTAAAGTTGTCCTGCTTTGACCAGCTGCCTTGCTCATTATTCTAGGTATTTTTTCAGTACAAAAGCTTCGAGATACGAGAGTACATTCTGCAGTGTGAGTCTGAGCTATGCGAAGAAGGCAAAATTGATCTATTACTCCAGAAATAAGATTTTATTTCTGCTGGGGAAAAATGGTTTGAGTTCTGAATACATGCAATCTTGGTGCTGTAGACAATATTTATATAAACAAGAAATTCTATAGAACCTAAAGAATAACTCTGAGCCTGGTTGCAATTCTGAAAATAAATTTCCAAAATAGGAGAACAAAATAATTGGTTTGTGTGAGTGTTTTACAGTTTACAGGAATGGTGCTGAGGACATGCAGTGAGCAGCAATTGAGGGTTGCTGAGAGACATACCCTCATCCACCTTTGAGGTACTGGAAGATAGTCAGTTGTGGGACTGCCTTTTCCTCCAGTGCAGAAATTTCTGTTCATTAATTAGTGATGTCTAATAAGCAACATCTGCTTGTGCATATAGCTCCATCTATTTCAGATACTGCCACCTGTTAACAGATGATTTGTTCATATAGGCGTGGTCAACCAGCAGAAAGTTTAAAGTGTGGATTCCAAATTCACGGTGGAAAACAGACTTTGCCGAGCTTTTTAATACAAAGCACGGCCTTCAGCCTGTAAAGACTTGAAGCCAGTAGTCTCATGGTTAAATTAGCCCTATGTTGTACCTTCTCTGGCTTGCCCACTCTGAATAACCTGTTTCATATGTGTTACTGGATCCTCCAAGGAGCTGTACCATCCTTACAGAATCCATCATTGGAGGGATTTTTATTACCAAACCTCAATTTTCTCTGTAGGTATTAAGGACAGGCATTTCTAACACTGTTCAGAAACAGCTCTGAATATACACATCTAAATATAGATGTGTATATATATATGGGGAACTCTACAGAGAACTGTTGTATGCAACAAACACTATTTTTTTTATTCCTTTCTGACTGTTTTTATAACTGTCTTCCTCCATGTGTTTGATTATACCATCATAATATGGGGTTACTATGTTCATGTGCATGCTGGGGATGGGTTGGACGTGAGGGGTGTGCCAGTCACTGAAAGGGCGACTGCTGTAGCTGGCTTCTTTCTTATGCTAGAAGTGCTTGGAGGCTTGAAAATGAGTCTTTCTACCCCTATGACGTAAGAGTAAGTGTAGTATAATGCCAACATCAGTGACCCATTGTGGAAATAGCCTTTCATGAAATCCAAGGCTCTGCAGAAGACTTGTTTTAAGAACAACTGTCTAGGTTTCTTTAAATTTGTGAGACTAAGTAGAGCATTAGTAACCTGTTTGTAAGTGTTCATTCAACTTATAGTGAATTAAAAAAATCCCTGAGAGATTTTCTCATTTTTTTGTTGTGGACAAGGGTTTTTGTTTTTTGTTTTCCCTTACTTACAGGAAATGTAATGACTTTTTGCAAAAAGGAAACCATTTTTTTCCTCTAATACCATAAAATGACAATATTGAGATAATGCCTTCTCTAAAAATAGATCCCTAAAAACAAAACCACAGCTTCCTTTTAGCAGTGATTACAACTACTGTATCATAAACAAACCTGGTTTCTGTGTGGAATTTGACTTCTTTTTTTGTGTGTACGTGTGAAATCTTCAATATTTAGGACCTTTGCTCTGCAGTGATATCTGGGCATTCGTGCTGTAGGTGGCCTCTAGTCAAAGTCTGAAAGCAGGTGAGGCAATGCAAACTTGAGGCCAGTTTGGTTTCCCTTTTGACTACAACACTTGAAAGTATTCCTCCTCCTCTTCCCCTGCAAAACCTATCCTTTTGTGCCTTTTATGGTTAGAGGTCAGTTGTGTTTTGGAAGTTAACTTCTGTTCATTGTAGCATCTCTTCTAATAGTTCAGGGGGGAGCTTTGTACCTGGGCTCTTCTGGTTATTTTTTCTGCATTAAAATAGTTGAGCTGACTCCAAAATGGTGTAACTAGTGACCAAGGTTTTCCATTAATTTTGGTTCTAGCCAAGCAATGGCTTAATTTTTGTTTCTTGCTGAAATTTAGAATCTGTGGTCCTTGTTTTAGACTTCAGTTAAGGGTATTGAAGTTTTGCAGCCACAAGTGAGAATGGAAAACTAGGTTTCACCCACACATCTGGAAATATCATTCAAGTAATGTCCTTTGAAGCCTCTAAATCAGGTTCTGATATTGAAGTTAATTTGTGACGTTCCTGCATAAATGCAGGGAAGTTTAACCATGGCTTACAGCTAGCAGCTCCATGAGGTGTTGCAGTTTCTACCTTTTAAGGTATATTCATTTCAGGAGGATCCCAAATTATTTTCAGTAGCCTCTTGTGGAAGGAGGTGGGAGTGAGCAGGGGAATGAAGCTCCCCAGAGTTTCATTAAGAGCAAAATGTCTGTGCTGAACAGATCCCATGAGACTGGGGGAGGCTGCAAGGACTGGCATACTGCGCAGTACTTCGTTACGTACAAGGTGATAACTGAGTTGGTTTTGAAATTGAATGACTCTAACACTGAAAGCATTTATGACCAAAGTCTATCAGGGAGGGGGAAGAAAGGAGAGGCATTACCAGCGAAAAGTAATCTTAGGGATGTTCGGTCGTCTTAGGTGGCTTATGCAGTTTGGGGAGAAAGAGGAAGGTCTCCACAGAGAAGATGGAATGAGTGCTGCAGACTAGTTTTAGGCACAGGGCCAAATAGAGCTATATTCATTGTTTGTATTACATAATACTTGGGTCAGAAGGCCTTTAAAAATTGCCATGAAATAATGGTGTGAGGAGAGTTCATCTTACTGTAGAATTAATCCATGTGATAGTGTTTGCAGCTATGTAGGAGAACCTATGTCAGAAAATGGCGGCCTAGCATAATGGCTTACTTGACAAACAAAACCCAACAACAAACCCAGCGAAGGCAAATGGCAAAGCCCTCTCCTTCTGGGACAGGAGAGATGCAGGCAAGTGAACTGTGGGAAGTGCTGGCAGTCCCACTGGCAAGTCAGAAATCTGTAGCAAACACTGGAAGAAAACCTTTGCTGGAGAGCTGTTCGTTGCATAGCCTGCTTACTGGTTGTACAGCTGTTTGTCCAGCTAAAAACTTAAGTCTAACACAAGTTATGTGGAGAAAATGAGGTATTTCTCAGTTTTGGTGAGAATGACCTGTTTTTTTTTGTTTGCAACATTTCTGATGAATAACAGATTGCTTTCAGTCAAGCTGTTTTAAGGATGTTAATATTCCTTGCTCCACCAAATGGAGATTCACATGCCTGAATTATAAGAAGCTTAATGCTACAGCTAATTACTGTCCCTTAACTCTGAGTCGCATCTTAAGCCTTGTCCTTGCCAGGGGTCTTATCAGTGTGAACATCCTGAGGTGACTTACCACCAAGGCAGCAGTGTTGATATCGCTGCCTGTGCAGTATTAGGGTCTCACAAGGAAAATGGCTCTTCTTTGAGAGGGAGCAAAAAATACTCATGCTGTGGAATAAATGACTTCAGACAGTCCCAAACATGTTGAAACGACAGGTGGCTAATGTCATCTCTCTGACAAATTCTCGCTTTCAAGATTATGACGCTTAACCTGGGTCATTGATTTCCACATCTAAGATTTTTTTCCTGGGCCTGTATCATGCAGGATAAAGGAATGCAGCTTCTGCTTCGTTATCTCCGAATAGCCTCCCTCCACGCACACTCAGGCTTGTTACTACTGCTTTCATTTAAGTTCCTACGGCTGTGCGTAACGTCCAGAAGTCAAAGCAAGCTGTTTCTGCATGCTGTATACGTCTTCGTTTAGAGGTAGGGAGAGGAGAGCAGGGGCAAGCAGAATGATTTTTGTGTCCCTGAGTCTCATCAGCACAAGGAGTTTGCTGGAGATTTCAGGCTGTGAGTTGTGCTGCCTCTCCCATCTGGATAGGCAGCTACTGCTCTTATCTATGCCATTGCCTGTTGGTTGGTAATGTGAATGATTGAGGGGTTGTCAAGCCTCTGCTGAGCTCCGTTTTCTCTTTCCAAGGCCCTTAGCTTGAGTCGATATGCATCTAGTTTGATGTCTGAAAGAAAACAAAAAGGACAGGCAAGAGAAGCTGTGACCTTCCCACCCTTTGGACTGCCTCGATTTTTCAAAGTTATCTCTTAAAAATGGAAGTGTAAGGGTTTAAAGCAAAAGAAAACCTTTTTATCAAACCCCTCGTTAAGGTTTTTGGCATGAGTTTGTTCGCCACTCTGCATGCTCCCCCAGCTCTTGGTGCAGCGGGGCACAGATCTGTTCCCTCGCTGTGCAGTCGGACCCGTGGGGCCTAGCAGCTGAGTGGGGCTGCGGCACTTGAGCAGGGAGGAGGATTAAGCTTTGAAACAAGGTCGGTTCTGAGGAGAACTTGTGTGCTCTAAGTGGTTAGTTGAGATACTTCGAGTGTACGTACCACTGTTTAGTTAAGCCTTATGCATGTGTTGGTGGGGTGTGACGGTTATCAAGCTGTTCAAAAACAAATCCTCGAGGAGAAAAATTATACTACTTCTGTATTAGCATGTCTATAGCAGGTGTAATTTAACATCATCAACTCTGTTCAAAACAGACTGAGAATTTGGCTGCCTTTACAGTGTGGGCTGTTTAGTTATTTTAATTGTCTTCTGTTGAAGTCCTAAATAGTAATTTCTTATCTGAATAGAGCTGTAGGGAATGGGCTGAGGGTAAACAGGAAAAAGACATAATTACATTGGTTTAAATTCGCACCACAGGTCACACCAAAAGATGGGCTTGTATAAACAAGGCTTGTGTTTGTCCATACAGCTGGGTTCAGCTGCTCCACTGCTGAAATCCATTGTCAGCGACAGATCATTTTTGTAATAAAGCCAAAGCTTTAAAACAAAGGCTTTAATAAGACTTGTTGCGTAGCTCGGTGACAGAGGTAGTATTATACTGTTGGACAAAGCAAAGCAGTTTTTTAGCCCTGTGTAGCCAGAAGGGGTGAGAATATCGGTTGATACAAATATTTTTCTGTATTTTTATTGCCAGCTGCTAAAGAATCACAGTAAACCCATACTACATTTTTGTCAATTCTGAAATAGTTTATATTTTTTAAAATAATAAAATAAATACCTTGAAACCTTTTGCCTTTAAGGTACTGTTGGCGTATGTGAGTTGCTGTTCATACTCATAAGCACCATTGTGACACAAATAACATGTTTAAAAATGAGTTTTTGTACCTGGGAGGCTCCCAGTTCTTTTCCACTTCTGCAGATCTCAGATGGGCAGCAGCAGGACACATGCAGCAGGCAGAGTTCTCCAGCAGCATTACCTGCAGTGGTATTTGTAGAATAAAGCTGCACCTGAGTGCTGCTGGAGGAAATCTAAGATCGTGACAACAGGTTTTCTTGATAGTTGCAGTGGGTGGATACAAGGCTCTGTCATACAGGTACTGTAGGTTTATACCACTTATTTGAAACTCTATTTCAGTATGCTGGACTCACATGAAGACCCAAAAAAGAACTTTAAATACTGAAGGCCAGGGCTGCACAACTGAGGCTGCGCTTGGCCATACCATATTACTACTACTCCAGTATTAAAATGTGAGAATTCACAATGAAATGATTGACTGTAGTGTTTAAAATCAGATTCAGCAAATGGAGAAGAGCCACGTGTTTGCTCCTGTTTCTTTGTATTTTCAACGATGAAAAATCAACAGAAAACTGGTACTTCAGAAGCACAGATCTTGCTATGTGTTCAGGCTACGCTGTTGTGAAGCTGTTGCAAGTCTTCCTTTTCTGGCAGACAGACAAGGATTCTACAGCTTCTCTGGTACAGTGACTGAGATGCTGTCACACGCCATCATCAAGGTCATTCCCCCAGCCACCTTCCCCATTTTATTAGTATAGGAAATGCAACAGAGATTTCATGTGAAAACAAGTGTCAAGGATGTATTCAGATTTGGATGTGTTTAGATGGCATTCCAGAGGGGTTGGTCTGGACAGTGGCTTCACCCTGCTTGGGGAAGCTATGAACTGTGCTTCTTGTGTTGGTGTTGCTTATTTTTGTGCCTGTATGTGTACGCATGCATCAAGTGTATAAAACAGTTATACTTTTATTCTTATTTTTTTCCCAAAGAAAACACCTAACAAGCCATAATGAGAGCTTGGTGTTTGCTCCGCATCGATCCAGAAAGTACTTCTCTCACATCTTGCTACCACACTGACTCCAGTGCTTTTGTTAGAGCGCAGGCCTGTTGAACTCAGCCCAGATAAATTGTTGGTGTATTTATTTACAGTGGAATGTCTCCTTTTTCTTTCTTCTAGAAAAAACCCTACTTGCTGCAGATAATGTCCCTTCCTAAGGATGCTCTTTATTCTTTGACTGTGAGGGGTATTCTAGCCAGAGATTTCTTACCTATTATCAGTGGTTCTCTGCAGCGATTCCCCACAGTGAGCTGGAGAAACGCAATGCTTTATTATACACTCTACTATGTTGTAGAAGAACGCTTTGCAATAAACAATAGCAAACAAACACATGTGCTCTGAATAAACGATAGCAAACGCATGCATAGTCTTGCTGCGTTTAAGTCAGTTTAAAAGCAAGATTGAAATATCCATTTATTGTTTTTTTTGCCACTCTTCTTTGTTTTTCATCTTTTTCCTCTATTCTCTAGGAATTTGTTACAGAGCAGTACTGAGCAATGAGAAGAGTAAAGACTTTATCCGTGCCTATGAGAATAGCTGTATTTGTTTATATGACTGTTCCTTGTAATGATTCAGAAGTTGATTCTTAGCATACTGCCTTGGTAACAAAAAAGACTGCAATAAAATTACAGTTGATTTCAGAACTAACTCGTTTTAACACATATTTAACTTTCACAATTATCTGTGGTAGGGCCACCGTGGAATATGTATCAGTTTTATGATTAATGAAATTCTTTGTATAATAAGGTGATTGCTTTGAAAAACAAAACCAACAAAAATAAAACCACACACACAAACAGAAGCTATAACTTGTAAAAACAAAATTACTTTTAACAGTTTTTTTTTTTTTCCACAGATGTGGAAGGCTTTAACAAAGTACGTGCATTCTTTTTTTGAGACCACAGCAGAATTTGGGTTTGTTGGCTCACTTGGAGTTATCAGCTCTGGTATTTTAAACATTTTAGTGTGACAGGCCTTGCTGAGCTCTGCTGGGTTGCTTATTACTGTTCACACTGCATTCCAAACAAGCAGTTGAAGCAACAGTATGTGTAAACATCACACCTGAAATTACATGTTCTCCTTTTTAATTTAATGGGTGTCAGTGCTTTTTCATCAGTTGTTTTCTGTGTGAGGAGAAGCATGCCCTACTGGGCAGGTTCTGGCACCATAAATAGACCGAATACCTAACTTTCAGAAATGACTGCTGAGAATAGCCTATGAATAATTTTTGTCTAATACTACAAGAGGAAGAAAAATAGTAGCTACGGTGACAAAAGGACTGAACTAATTGAGTAGCAGAAATTCAAGCATTTTAATGGATGTGGGAGGACTGGATTATTAACGGTCACATTAGAGAAAAACACTGCACCGTCTGTTCCTCTTGAAGCTTATGGCTGTGTGTTTGTAATAGAGACCACTTATCCTGAGCCTTGTGTAGCTTACATTAGAGAGGAAAAAAAAAAGGGGGAAGAAAAGGAGTCCTTGGCCTTCCTTTCAGTGGCAAGCTACTTCACTTATGCCAGCAAAAAAAAAATAAATAAAAATCTGTTTCTGTGTTCAGGGCCCTTCATAGAAAAGGCTGCATCTCTGCCCAGAAGATTAGATGCTATCTCCTTCACTGGAGTTCAGAGGCTCTTATAAACTGCCACTGGGCTTTGTTTGAGGATTTCTTGTTTGTTTTTCTTTCTTGTCCCTTAGATGTGGTGTTTGTACTTCCAGAATCATAGCATGCGAGGCCAATCAAAGTGCCAGTGGCAAAAATGATTGCTTCTCTTGCAGTGAGCAGCCAACAGAACACGTCACTGTTTGAGCACTGTTTGTGCGGCCCGACAAGTCTAAGATGGTAGTGAACTTGTTTGCTTTCTCTCCTTTGATCTAAGCCATGTCTGCTCCAAAAACATCTTTTACTCTTCTAGCAGTTGATCGCTCCTCCTTGCCCACCATCCTCACTGTATTGTATTGCGTACTTTCTGGTGGAGGTAACTCCATGGCTCCCAAGACTTTGAAAGAATTTGCTTAATAGTATTGGACAGAAAATACAAGTAACAATTCTCAATGGCAGTGGTTTTTTTGTTTGTTTGTTTGTTTTAATTAAGTAAATAAAGTGGCAGGTTGTAGTTCACTCAGTTGGAGATTTGGTAAGGTGCAGAGTTTGTTTGAATTTGCTGTCTATAGATCTGTGTGGAATGATGTATGTATGAAGCCCTTTCATAGAGTGATTTCTTTGGCACCTGCAGACTTCTTTCTGGAGGAGTGGTAAGCTCCCAGATCTCAGTTTTGTCCTCATCACATTTTTATCAGTTACCCTTGGCCAGTTTTCTAATTTAGCAAGAAGAACAGTATGCTCAGTGCTTTGCTGCTGGTCAGATACTTTTTCCCAGTAAGATGTAAATGTGACAAATTATTTTTTTTCTGACGTGTAATACTGAGATAGGTTGATGGCTGTTATCCCCTTACCTCTGCTCACCTTTTGCCTTGATATACTGACCAACCATACCACGATATAGAGGATTAGTGCACTTATATTTTTGCTGCTGTTACTTGCTAACCAAAGGACTAAACTAAAGTTTATGTGAGATCTCTTACCTATTTTTCTGGTTACAGAGTATCGCATAACTTTCATAGATGAAAATGAATTTACTTTGCATAGTAGTTTGACAAACCTTTGCGCTTTCCCCCTGCTGGCCATCTGTGGACCTGGTTTTAGCACTGAGTTGGAACAAGATTGTGGGTTAACTTCTACAAGTGATGTAAACGGCATTGAATTAGCTGCATATGCTGACACGGACTTGTGCTGTGGTTAAAAACAGTTTATCTCATGCTAGTAGGGCTGAAGGAAATGCTCTTGATTTATTACAGTATTAATGTATTGGTGTACCTCTTGACTTCCAGGTTGCATCACAGCGCATAAGCTCAGTGGATCTTTCATGCTGCAGCCTGGAGCAACTGCCTGCCAACCTGTTTTATAGCCAAGACCTCACTCATCTCAATTTAAAGCAGAACTTCCTGAGGCTAAACCCTAGCCCATCTACAAGTAGAGCGCTTAATGAATTGCAAAGGTAAGGTCTGCTGGTTCTACTGGTCTTCCTCTGCCCTTGGAGCCAAATAACCACTGGTCTGCAAGAACTTTCCTAAAGTGATGCTGGTTTAAAAAAAGATTACCTCCTCTTGTGAAGGAATAGATAGACTGTAACGCTTCAGAAATGGGTTAACTGTCTGCTGGCTAGAAACAGACCAGCTTTCATATGAAACTCAATGTTTTTCTTTTTTTATGAAAACTATTTTTGATCTAAAATGCAGTGTTCAGAATGCATTACTTTACACCTACCTACTGAGGCTAGGCTGTAATCCTTCAATCTGTTACTCGTGCGAGAGAATGACTTGCTGAGTTGCCCATCAGCAGCTTTCTAGGTAGGGACAATGCTGTGTGTGAGTTCACTTCAGAGTTTGTTTTCTCTCAAGCAAAGAAAGCCCTGATTTAATAAATTAAGCCAGATTCCTGTCATCTGTCTTCTCTGTTCAAACCTCATCTTTTCCGAGTAACTGTGACCTTCCAGGTGTTCTGTCCATTGCAGCTCATCAAGAATGTAAGAAATGGATGGACAGGAGCCCTGTAAGTGATCTGAATGATTTAAGGTGTGAGTCCCAGAATTGTGAAGTCAGCAGTCTTTCTGTATGCTGGAAGATTTATGTTTCCATAGAAAATATAAGCCTGTTATTTTAATTTCAGTAGTAACTGAATTGCAGAGTACCTCTGGATTGTATTTGTGCATAGTCCTGTTCAAATGAAATGTTTTCAACCACGTTTCTACATCCCTTTATCTTAGAAAAACAACCAAAAAATGCAAGATGAATTATGTCGGCTGTTGTATTTTATATAATTCCAATTTTCTTCTAGAAAAACAAAAATTTGGCATAATGGAAGATGAATGAACCCAGCAGGTCTGCTTTACAAACAAAGCAGGCAGTGCTTCCAAGAGTTTTTGAACAGTCTGGAGAGGAATACTGGATTAAATGTTCTGTGAATATTGGTGTAGATCTCCAAACAACAAATAGAATTTTAGCAGAAGTCAGATGATGAGCACAGACAATTAATGAATATTTTAATTTTTATCACTTTCCTTTTTTAAGTATTAGAAAGTGTACAGGAGATACTTAAATATTTTTGTCCGTGTACATACAGCTAACTCTGTCTGGGATTTGAAAGCATTTATAAATAACATGGTGGGTGATGTTCTTTGTTTAACATTCTCTTGGTGCTGCAATTGTAGGAACAGCAAATAAGTCTTGCTGAAAGCATTAATAAATTATTAACATTTTCATTGCTAATGTGGGCCTAAATGTGTAAGTGTGAAGGAGTTCAGTTTACCAAAAAAACTCCTGTTTTCTGCAATTCTGCATAAGGAAATTCTGGGGAAGTAGCAAAACAGGTAGCATGAAACAGATGAGCCTCTTTTTTTTTTTTAAAAAAAAAAAAAAAAAAAAAGAACTGGTCCTATTCTGTCAGTGACTGAGTCTCCTCTACCTCCACTGCTTTGACCTTGCTAAGAAGGCACTGGAAGGTCCATGAACTTCTGGAGCAAAGGTCTGAGTGATTAGGAAGGATAGCTGGGAGCATTTCAGTGGATCAGAGCAGTGCCTCACAAGCTCTTACCCTTTGGCTCTGACCTTCCCTTTAGCACTGCTGATGTTCTCCAGCCTTATCTTCATCCAGCACAGGTGGCAGGAAGTAAGTTTGGAAGCTATTTACCCAGGAAGTAAGTAGCTGGAAGCTGCTGCTGCTGTTCCCATTGCTCTGCAAGTGGAAATGATTTTGTAAGATGGTAGCTCCTGCTGAGCGCTAAAAACACTTTTCCAATTCTTTCAGAGCCCCATCAGTTGTCTTTTGCCTCCTAACAACAGCAAAACCTCAGACCTGGCCCTGGAGCGTTTTCCCTAGCTATGTTCTTTTCTGTCTTAAGAAACACAATCCTGGCTTCTCCTCTCTGGGGTGGAAAAACTTGAGTTTTCCTTGTACTGCAAAAAAGCTTTGAGCCAGCTTGACTACTGCTATAAGTCTACTTTAAATCAATGAGTAAAACCACAAATATCTAGCAAGAAAGGAGCACTGCCTTTGAAATTATTAGTGAGTCCTAATAGTGAAAGCCTGCACAAAACAAGGGAAAGTCAATCATTCATGGAAACACAGGTTGCTAGTTGTCTGACATTGTTTTCCACTTTTTCCTCTAATAATATAATTTTCAAAACTTTGGGGGTTTTATGAGGTAAAAGTAGACTGGATAAACCAAAAAACCATTTTTTTCACCCATGTTCTTTCAAACCACTGCAAAGCAACTGTAAAATCTCTGTTGTTCTGATCTGTTACTGTTGGCTTTTATAGAAAATTGTCAGTTTTAATTGCAGCCACACACGGGGCACAGCACCAGTGAATCAAGCCCAGAAGTATTTAAGGCTCTAGAAATATCCATGTGCTTAGATGTTGTGAACAAAATGTATCGGCATTTCATATACCTAGCCTTCCTGTACAATTTTTAATAGAATCTGGTTGGCAAGGCAGTCTAGGAAAACTTGTCTTGCTATAACCAGCTCTCAGTGCTAGCTGTTCCTCTTAATAAATCACTTTAGGTGGTAATTTAATAGATGTGCAGGGATGCTAAATGTCAAAACAAAAGGCATGTCAAAGAAGAAAATACCAGCTTTTCAACGACCCACTGAGTAGACTCTTAGAAGCAGCTTGGTCATAGTAGTGAGGTGCTGTGAATTTCTGTGCTGAAATTTCTGTGCTGAACTGTCTGAATGTTGAGAAGTATATACAGCATCTGTATTTTTTTTCTTACCAGGGAAAATACATATTTCATAGTACATGTGAAAGTAGTCTGAAAATTCCTGTGTTTGAAGAACAACACAGGAGATGTTGGTCCTTGTTCTCCCTCACTGTAGCTTTTATAAAAGGAAAGCAACGGGGATTTTTGGGGGGCGAGAGGGATCTTAGTTGAAAGATTGCCCAATTGGTGGCTTACTAGAAGATGATGACACATTCTGTGATAATATCCCAATAGAGTCAGAATTTGTCTTAAAGCCCTTGGGGTTTTAGCCACTGTATACTACAAATGGAACAACTGAAGACATTCTGTTGTCTTAAGTTGTCAAAAACTTTATTGGTTACACTTTTTTGTTTGTTGATAACATTTTTAGCCATAAAGTTGAGAGTTGTGTACACTGTTTCCAAAGCTTGTTCCCTTATCTACAGTGAAACTTCATCTCTTTCTGAAATGTAAACAAGAATTCAGGAGTAGTAGTTTTGCAGAGTACTATCAATTTAGGTTTGAAGCAAATTAATAAATTGTAGTCTTTACTTACTGTTGCTCTGTTTCAATGGGCTAGGCCCATTTTATTCATAATTGTTTCAGTCAGTGCTGTTGGAAAAAGCTGTTTACATCAAGAGTACTGTTTCCTTGTTAATATTGAAAAGGAAGTTGCCAGCATGTGGATTTTCAATATAAGCCTATCACAGACTTCAGAGCTAATTAAAAAAAAAAAAAAAGAAAAACAGGGGGATGTAATAAACCAAAAAGTTTGCTTTAACAATAGCAAAATGATGCTTGCCAATTTTATCTGAATAACAAGTTATTCTTCTGATTGTGGCTGTTAATTACTAACAGTGATTATATGGGTTTTTATCTCAAGATCAATGGGTATCTTTTCTTTCCTACAGCCCCTTTAGAAATCAGCTGTTTTCTCTGGCATCTCAGCTGGGATTCTTCTGGGCTGCTGGCAGTAATTTGAAGTTGCTTCCATAGGGTATGAGAAGGCTAGCGAAATTTGAGATATCGATACAAGTTTCTGAAATTCTTTGCTACTTCCAGCCATAAGATAGCTGCTTTTAATCTGAAAACCCATAACTCGGGCATCCCCATGCTCTCCTTACAAACTTAGAGTGCAGTAAATAGGTGTTTGAAATGCAGTCATCACTCGGAGAACGTTCATGTTCCCAGACAGTGAGGCAGGAGCAGTGTCAGTGACCTGACTGGTGTGAACCCAGCAGCTAGGCTTATCGTAAGTCAGGGTGGGGTGTAGTTAATTCCTAGCTCGACCCTACAGGTTGAGGAATAGGGAAGAACGTCTCCAGCCTGCCAGTTGCTTGGTCTTAAAGTGCAGTGAAGTGCTGCTTGAGATTATCACATTTAGTGTGTGAAACTGAGGTTACAGAATAGTCGAATGGTTTAATGATGTGACATTTATGAAGGTGGAAACTCGTAGTTCAGTGCCAATACTTGCCAGGGTGTTGCTGGGCAAGCGAGTGCAATAGTTGTGCTAGTAAGCGATGCTGGAGCTGAGGGACAGTGGTGTTGCTGCTTGAAATGGTGTTCAACTGCCACCACGCCCCAAATACTGGAGATAGTACTGGGAAAGCAATTGCTTTCCTTTCCTTTGGCTGAGCTCCTTACTGAGCCATGCGTTCTGGTTTTGGTGCAGTAATCACCAATGTTTAAATGCTCTTGGTAAGAGTGAGGCAAGACTGGTTTTGTCAGGCTAGGCCTTATGGCCTAGTAGCTCCAGTAGCTGTGTATGGCCATTTCAAGCGTGCGTTTTCCCCCCTCCAAGCATACTGGCACACAAGTGCTGTACTGCGTGATTGCTCTCTGGTGTACACCAAGTAGATCTGAATTTGAAGTTGGCATATCAGCACATTGCTTTGCCATGACAGGAACTGCTCTTGTTAGCCCCTCTCCTCATTTTGCATATGTCAAACTAAAACCACTCCTGAAGTGGCAGCTTCAGGATTAAGTTGGTGGGCTTTTTTGGTCTCAATTATGGCAATTAGTGTTCAGTCATGTTGCATGTTTAAAGGAAAGGGTTGACGTGTCAACAATTTGCTCTGCCTTAAAATAGGACTCTTTTTTGCTAGGGAAGTGAGTATTTCTGTACTGGTCATTACAATAGAAGGTCTGGCAAGCTAACTGAACGTAGCGTGTCAAGCAGTGCTGTTCTTTTTTTTGAAGGTTAACAAAATGTAGAACTAAGGAAGGTGGAAGGTTACACTGTCATGCCTCAAACAAGCAATTCTTTCCCACAGGACGTGGGGACAACATCGATGTGTTCCCCTGCTTCTGGGAGGAATCAAGATCTGGGGGTGAGAAAACAGCAGGGATGTTGTTCTGTAAGATGTTTGAAGCCTGACACTGCAAACTCAGCAGCAACAGAAAACTGGAGTCTGTAAAATACTTTTTCTCGTACCTTATTTATATCCATGCTACAAGTGCTACTGGTGCTACTGACTATAAATCTATCCAGATAGAAGAAGCGCTATAAACAATTGAGAATTTTAATATGCGGCATGGCAGTGCTCCATAATGGGACTACACTGCTCTGTTTGTGGTGTGGATAGCATGAAGTGAGTGACCAGAGATGAGAGGCAGACTAAAGACTTTAACTTCGGGCACGTACCTGCATGTTCTGCCTAGAATAATTTTGTAATTATTATCTCCATGAGAAGAAATGTGACTTTGACATCTTGCAAGTGAACATGTTTGCAGAGTAGGAAGAAAATGTCCTGTCAGTTGTCTTAAACCAGCCATTTAATACTAACCAAGTTTAAATGTCTGTCTTTCAGATTTTCTTTAAATATTATTTAACAAGTCAGCTGTGTGGATTATTTGACAGGAGCATTATATGTGTGTTTTCAGTGAATACCCAGTACTGGTACTACTGCGCATCCTCCCTTACATGTTATATAGATCAGTTGACCAGTCTGGTTCATGTCCTTAGTAATCAGATTAGCTAAAAGTTTAACATACAAATTAACTCACAAAAGACCCTTAATAAACACATGTTAAAACATACCCTAGAATAGTAAAGATGTAATACACAGACAAGTAATTTTTTCCCTTTGACATAAGACAATTTTCTACAAGAATGCAGAAAATCTTGAAGCTGAACACTGCATTGGAATTTCTTGATGTAAACAAACTTCTTTAGCTTCCACCCTTCCTATCTCCCCACCCCAAATCCTCTTTCCTCTATCTAACAGCTTGATCTTTGGTAATTTTATCTCGAGATTGTATTTGGAGTCTTCTAGTAGCTTGTGGTTTTCACTTGTTTAGTGAGCAAAAGCCCTGAACTCTTCTTGAGGCTCTAGAGTGGCACGAGTAAAGCCTCTAGCCTATGTGCTGGTTATTAAATCGGTTAATTCTTTTTTTCATGGTTGACTTGAAAGCTGGAATGTTTGCATTTTGCGGCTTCTCCAGCAGCTTTTACTTATTTTTGACCTCGTGTTCACCACTACTTTAGCACTTACTTAAATTCTGAAAATTTCTCATTTGAAACGCCATTTCTATAGGCCTTCGCTTCTCCTGCTTGGAGCACTTATACTGTATTCGCACTTGACTTTGAGGAAGCTGTGGGACAGCTGTTCCACCACAGAGTCACCCCCGGTTTCAAAGCAATGATGCATCTTTGGCTGAACTCTACAGTTGTCTTCAAGATAAATGCAGTACTGTGAGTTTTAGTTCCAGGTTCAGGATTTTTAAGCCCCTTCTCTAAAATAGAGGAATAGGAAGGTATTTTATTCAAAATGGTGTTTTTTCTTTTTTTTTCTTTTTTTTTCTTTTTTTCTGGCTAGTACCCCTCATTAACATTAGCTGGCTTACCCTAGCCTTTTTTTTATATAGTTCTCCCTCTAGAGATGCATTAGTCATTGTTTCTGCACAGTAGCATTTTTTTTTTTCCCTGCAGCAGTAATTTGATTGCAGGATTTCATTTAGTTTCTGTCTAACTCTGTTCCAAACTTCTGCCTCCAGCATAGCACAGTTTGTTCAAAATCTGTGATAACTGGCCATGATTTTTCGTTATTTTCTTCTCCCATCTTTGCACCAAAATAGCAATAGAGAGCACAGCAATCCCATGTTTGTTGGAAGGCTCTGTAAATATTACGTGTATTTACAGTCTGTACTTTGGGGTTAAATCCACACCCCCATTGATATGAGATCCAAAAGCAATAATTAACATTTTAATGCTGAGTTTTATTCAGTGGCATGAGTTTGATTTGGCTGATACTGAAGGTTGTGTACCAGTTAATTGAAATAGCTGGTGAGGGTTTTTAAGAGTCTTCTTGTGTTAAAGCTTTGTAACCTGTTCAACGCTTGATGTGTTTTCTGTCCTTCTTTTCTGGCTGGGCAAAGTCCTTTGAGGTGAGAATATGTTGGGCTTTGAGGTGAGAATATGTTGGGCAATGCAGAGGCTATGAATGCATTGGCACCTACTATCAGAGATCACTTTCAGGAAACAAAAATGTTCATAGGTGCAGTTTTGCTTCCATGACTGTGTTATATAAAAGCCTGCTCGCAGAAATAAAGGACTTGAGAGTTAATGAAGGGAAAATTAAATCTAAATAAAATGTCCTGGCATAAACCATGCCAGAGAATAAACTTCCTCCCATCTATCGGAACCCGACACAGACCTTTTCATTCATCCATTTACTTGCCTTAGGCATACCTCCCAGTGGTTGTTAGGCAACCATAATAATGTTGCTGAACATTCGGGCTGGCTAATTGGATTGCCCTCTTCTTGTATGTGGTTTGGTTTTTTTTTTTGGTTCAAACAGTCTTTTGGTCATTTCTAATAAGGCGAGCACATGCAAGTTATTTCTTTGGCTGACTAGATAAATCAAGGAGATCTTAAGAGTTCTGAGGCACGTCGAGGACAGAATTTTGGAATTAGTGTGACATCCCAACAAATAGTATCTAATCAAAACCCTGAGGATTTGTCTTGATTACTATAGAAGTCTTGCTAATTATTGCTTTAATTCAGTACACTTTCCATTTCTGTTCAAACCAACCTATTTTGATGACGTTTTTGGTTGAAAGGCAGTATCTATTTTCACAAATGGAGCTGAACTGAACCAGAAAAAGGTACTGTTCAGCTTGGTGGAAAAGTTCCTGCACCTTGTAACCAGTGTTACTAGGGTGGCCTTACTAGCAAGGAATGTGTTCAGAGATACAGCAGCGTTTCAGTACGGGATCAGGTGCAACAGAAGACCTCTTCAGAAATGGCATATATCGTACGGATGGCAAGGGTCTGTTCTGTGTTACTTGTAGACATTTAGTTCAGGAGGGCCTGTTTCTCCCATGCCAGTTTCACGAGTGAACTCTTGCAAGGTGCGTTGAACTCGAGTGTCTAGAAGTTTCCACGCTTGTTCTGAGTACATAAATAAAAAAGACATGCATTTTTAGTTTAAATTACCAAACTTACCTTGTATTAATTATTGCAAGGCAACCTGGTATGTTTTATGCTCCACTTCTTTCTCTTTTTTTTTCTTATCTCTCTGTAGATTCACTAAGTTGAAGAGCCTTAACCTCTCCAATAATAATTTAGGAGACTTCCCACTGGCAGTCTGCAGCATCCCAACCCTGACTGAACTCAACGTGTCCTGCAATGCCCTTAGAAATGTTCCAGCAGCTGTAGGCGAGATGCACAAGCAAGTACTTTCTTAAAACTTTACATACACTGCCTGATAGTGAAGGCAACAAACACTTTCATGACTCTGTATGTCATCTTGCTATGAAAAGTGATTTAAACTTAACTGGGTTGTGTCACAGCAAACTGTCTTGTAGATCTGTGTTGAAGCACTTGTGAGCTGCAGGTAGAGGGGAAGCACCTTTTGTGTCTTGAAGCTCTTCCAGTCCCCAGTATTTGGTACAAGGGTCAGCTTTTATGGTGAAGAGGATCTTTAAATGTCCTTGATGATGTCCTTCAGTCATCACATGAGCCACAGTTGTGGAGATGTTTGAAGATGTGATGTTCCTACTAGTGTGGCCTGCATTTCGTAGTTACCAAGGCTTTTAATTGTGCAGTATTTTCTGTAGCAGATGTTAAAGCAGTATTCCTTTGTTTTTATTTCTTCTGCCTTTTTGTATATTTTATTTCACTGTAACCACAGCAGATTTGTGTGTTTATAGGAAGGAAATGGGATTTAACAGGTCACTCACTTTCTTTGTTCTCCCTTTCCCTCTCCTGCCTGTAATAGCTTGCAGACATTTTTGCTGGATGGTAACTTTCTCCAGTCCCTTCCTGATGAATTGGAGCATATGCATCAGCTCAGCTATGTGAGTCTGTCCTTCAATGAATTCACTGACATTCCAGGAGTATTAGAAAAGCTGACTGCCATGGATAAACTCTGCATGTCAGGAAACTGTGTGGATACCCTCAACTTACAAGCATTAAAAAGGATGCCTCATATTAAACATGTGGACCTAAGGTAGGTATTTGAAAATGGGGCAGAATAAGTGAATCTACATTATAGGTGTTGAAACAGTTTCTCCTATGTCATAATATCCCCTGGGTATGAACCTGTTGTGTTAATCCATTGAACCATGGACTGTGCTGTTAACTCACAGTACTTGCAGAGACAGCACTCTTCTTTGAGGAACAGGTAACATGTAGGTTAGGAAAACAATGTTACCTGTTCCTCTTCTTTGATGAACAGGTAGCATTGATGGTTAGGAAAGTGAGTTTTGGAGGAAATTAATATTTACAACAAGAGTTCAAAATGAAACAGCCTGGGACACTGGTGACTCCTGCATTTCTAGTTGGTGCTGTACTAGCATAGTATAAATGATAGCCCCTGACCCCAAAAGCTTCTGTTTGAAATATTACAGATGTGCAAGATGATGAAAAGGTAAACTCAGAGGACAAAACCAGATAGTTTAATGTTTCTTGGTATGTTACAAAGCTTAGTCCACAATTAGTAACATTATTTTATCAATGTTTTCAGCAGATTGTGAAGAGATTCTTATTGCATGTGGCTCTGGTCTGTGTTGGTTATTTCTTTTTACTGTCCTTGGACAAACCAGATTCTGTAATCAGCTCAGCGAGGCTCAGCCTGGACCCTGAGGTCCAAATAATAACGGATCTTGGAACTGTTTAGTTAAATTAAGCTGTTGAACCTAAAACTTAGTGTACTGTACTGTTGCGTAGCTGTTAGACTTTGGATTCAAGGAAAGGCCAGCATAAACATGTGCTAGTTAAGAAAATAGCTAAGCTAGATTAATGAATTCTCAAGTGTGTTTGGTGGGGTTAAAACCTGTCTGTGAGTTTGTATGTTATCAGAAAAGACAGAGACAACGCCCATACAATTTTAGCTTTTTTTTTTTTTTGATTCACTTTCTCAAGTCCTTCATTAAAGTCCAAAATTTAATTGATGCAGTTCAGCACTGTGAAGGCCATACATTATGAAAGTATAAAGCCATAAAAGCAGGGCTATGACTTCTTCAAGGTGTCAGCCACCTGATTCTAGAGCCTGATCTCAATGGTCAGGAGATGCATAGAAGAAAAAAAACAAGAAACCTCGATTTTTATCTTTAAGTTATCTTTGTTGTCTTTCTAGTCAAAATTAATCCATGTATGTTTTAGTTCATTTTGGATATGTTCAGTGACATGCATGTTTTTAATCACTTTTTTCTTTTTACAAGCTGTTGTTTGAGGAACAAGGGAAAAGACAAGAAGCCCCTGATCACAGAAGGGAAACAGAAGCTTTCACATTCTAGGCCCATAGTGGCACTGTGGTGTTGGTGCTTTTTTCAAAGATCTTCTGCTTCCCATTTGTGTGGGGTCTGAAGGCTGTAAAAAGTAAAGAGAATCTTGAAATCTACACCAGCTATTTCAGTGGTTCAGCTTTTAGTTAATGTAGCAGTACCGATCGGGGTTTCAATAGCATTAGCTTTTGGCCTTGGAGTAGAGATGCTGTGGTTGAGATTGCCTTGAGTTCCAGCTGTGCAGTTTATAGAGCCCTTTCATTGTCTGCCACATCCTTTCTGCACCAAGCAGTGAACATTAGTTCTTTGTAAAGCTGCCCTGGCTATTTCATGTCAGATATGTTTGTAAACTGTACTTGCTGTACTGTGAAGTGTTTTTGCTTCAGTGAAATCAGAAGCAAGCACTGTCTTGTAAATTGCAAGCAGAAAAAGAAGCCTGTGATGGTGGAGGGCGCAAATCCCTGATTTATTTTAATGGAAAAATGTAGTTACTTTGAAAATAGAAAGCTGTTATGCAGAGGACAACTTCTGAAAGAATGAGCAACAGCAAAACCTTAGGTAGGTGCCCTCATCCTCACTAGGGAGGCATAATGGGCCAACAGAAGTTGATAGACTGATTTTAGTGTTTTGATCAGGCCTGAGAATTTGAAACTGAACTCGTTGAAGTGCTCTACCATCTCAAATATTGCTGTTACAAATAGTACTATTTCACTTGTAACTTCCCCAGAAATTGCTGACTATTGGCAGCTTTAAAGCACTGCCGTAAAGCTGTGATAAAACCTATTCACTCTGACAGCCTTCTCTTGGGTTTTTGCTTTGTTTTCTTTCAACCCCCTTTTTCAGGTCTCTGAATTTGCTCACTGTGGAACATGGTGAAGCAAGAGGCAAGTATGGGAATTCATAAATCTCAGTTTGGCCTTTCAATAAGGCAGGAGACACCAATATTTGCAGATTTCTCATATCTATCAGACCTTTCCAGCTGACGCTCATGATACGCCTGCAGTTTTATTTTCTTTTCCATACTGTCAGGCACAAGTAACAGCCAGGTCATCTTTTATTTTTACAGACACAATAAAAATAATACTTACCTTCTTGCAGAGCTTTTTATCAATGTTTTTCAAAGTAGTTTAGAAAGGAACTCAGTGTCATCGTTCCTTTTGTCATGATGGATAAAACAACAGAACCGATCCATCTGGCTTTTAAAACTCACAGGATGTAGAGAAAAATATGTACAGTCAAACTTGATCAGAACCTTGAAGCATGCTAGTTTAATCCAATGCAACCGATTGTAGAGTGAGCATTAGTTTGTCAGCAGGGTCCTGTCATGTAACTATATTTAATCTCCCTTTTTGTCTGCAAGATTAAATTCAATTAGGAGATTGGAGGCTAATGAAACAGACTTTCTGCACCATGTGACCCAATTGGATCTCAGAGACAACAAACTTGGAGAGCTGGATGCAACAGTTTTTAACAATGTTGAAGTGTTACACTGTGAACGAAATCAACTGGTAACTCTCAAAATCAGCGGATATTTTCTTAAAGCCCTGTATGCTTCCTCGAATGGTAAGTGTGTTTCCAGGGCAGCTGTCTTGTCAGACAATTTCTGGGTCTCTCTAACTGGTTCTCAGTGGGATGCTCATGGAGTACAATGCACGTAATTGAGAGGAGTCAGGAGGCTCTTGACATGACTCCAGGATAAAAGTTTTACATATGGTGTGTGATGACTTTTGAATAACACTATGCTACTGATTTGGAGCTCTCAAAATTGTGAAATCTTAAAATTTGGACTGAAATTCCCCTCTTTGTCAGCAGGGAGGGGTCTTGAAATTGTCGTTTCTTTGGGCTATATTAATATGTTGCTTTACCAAGGATAATAAGGAATTTGCTTCCCTCTGGACTTAGTTTGTACAAGTGGCTGTTTTTGAGACAAACAAAAACCATGTATTTTTGCTACTACTTTTAGATACTTACTCTGGCCAGAAAGCTACAAATTCTATAATGAGTAACTTCATTTGTATTGTATAATAAAAATTACATGGCCTTCTCCAGTTGAATAAGTCCTGTGTTCCATTAATAGGATTTGTTTAATCTGTCTGTAGAAGCTGCTGTTACTTAAAATACTCGGTTTTCACCACCATTTTTATTGTTTGGACTAGTTTGGTGTGGAATAAACAAAACACAAGCTCAGAGAGCTGTGAATTTGCTGAACAGTCTGCACTGTCTTTAAAAGGCTGTCATCCTAACGATATCCAGGCCTGTGCCTTCATTAACTATTCATGCCAGGATCTTTGTAGCTAAGAAAAGTGAACATAATCTGAGCATGTGCTGTGCAATGTGAGCTGAGAACCCAAGCTGGTCTGGATCTTGCAAGCAACAGCCTGTTTGGTCGGGTAGCCGGCAGGAAGAGCAAGGCACTCTCTTCTTTGCACCCTCAGCCACCATGTTTTAATCTCAACATCCATAGGGACTGTGACGTTTGTTCCATTTTCACTATGGTGAATTTTCTGTAGGCTTAAATACATGTCTGCTGGATTTATTTCAAGCTCAACGCTAAGCATTAGCTACCTAAAAGCTTAGGACATGAAACATTGAAGCAATCAAAACATATTATTACTAGCTGTAGATGAGAAGCTGTGAGAACTCTGTAGGGCTACTTGAGTGCAGAAGCTCCACAGCAATGCAAAGGCTTGTATAGTGTGTGGAAAAATCCTCCATGTCTTGCCATGACCTGGAGGACTTCTGTAGCCTGTAGTTCCAGAGGGGGGGAATCTTCCTTAATCTTCCTTCTTTGTCTGTACTATTGGTGACCTGGTGAAAAAAACAGAGTACTGACTGTTCTGGCTGAAGAAGACAAAGCAGGGTGACAGAGGTGAAGTTACACCGCTGGGACAAAAATGGAGAAATAAAAATTTGCTGTGAATTTTTTTTAATTCTCCATTTTCTCTTTTCTGTTCAGTTACGTAGTGTCTGTCATAGCAAGTGCAACCTGATGTAGCTAGCGTACCCAGATATAATAAAGAGGAAAAAAAGGCCCGAATCTTGAGAAGCATTTTTAGTTTACTGACTGACTCAGAAATCTATGGCTGTTAGCTGCTTGAAATACTTAGTACAGAATAGCAAAAGTGAAAAGCTTTATCATCACATTTATTTGTTTTTTCGCCCCCTAGAACTTGCTCACCTTGATGTGTATCCAGTTCCTAATTACTTGGCTTACATGGATATCTCTAGGTAAGAGTTGTTTACTATTATTTTTATTTTTTAAACATAATGAAGTTTATGGAATAAGAAGGTTCACTGGTGTTTTACTGAGTGGAAGTGGAAGCAGGAAATGGACCTTGATATATGAGAGTGCTGATTCTCAAAGTCAGTCCTTGGGCTTTTTCCTACTGGCCAGCTCTTCCCTGTTTCCTTTTTATTTATTTTTATTTTTAGCATTAAAAGCATTGTGCCTTTATAGTTATTGGAAAATAATTGTCCTGTTTTAAAGATTTCCTGTCTTATACAGGCAACACGGGATTATTCAACCATGCACTGATATGAGACATGTAGAGAAGTACTTTTTTGGACATGTCTGTATCAGTCCCAGTGTATGTGACAGTTCGTTGGTCTACTTACCAGTTGTGCACCTCCTGCAGTTCATAGTTGTCCACAGCCCTGGCTGTCCCAGGGATGTCTGCAGTTGCCATTTCAATGTATCCATAAATCTCAGCTTCAAAAGGGAGGTGAAGTAAGGAAAGAAATGCAAAAGGAGCTGTTTTAATTTGTGGCTTCTTTTTTTTTTTTTTTTAGGAAAGCATTTTATACGTGTGCTTAATGTCTCTTTTATTTAAGGAATTACTCATCTGCATATTGTAGTGGTGTAATTCCATTCATTAAAAGCCTGCTTAAAGCACTCTAACTGTTCAAGGTGATTGTAGCAATTACTGAGTTAACCTGGGTTAGTGGCCATCAGCTTCAAAGTTTCATTAACCATGAGTTACTCTTATTGTGCACCTAAATGTAACATACAGGTGTGGCTAAATAAGTTGTTTTAAGTGTTCTTTGTTAAAGCTGTGTTCTCCATGTAGTTATAAATGAAAATGGAGCAGAATGTGTGATGTTGATCACAAAACCATTTCTGTGCTTTGATGGCATTGTAGCTAAGTGGCTGGGGTGTCTAGCTTCTAGGCTCACTTGGAATTGGGGAAATGTTTTTAAGTTTAAAAAGGAAGCTATTTGAGGATAAGAGGGATTTGGTTACTGTCACACGTTTTGGTGGATGGCTATTGTATGACTAATCCAGAGGATACAAGTTACATGAATGAGCAAGGATGACAATTTATGTTCATGCTGTGTAAGGGTCCTATTTGTGAACTTCAAATCTGCAAGTGCCTGATCATGACTTGATGCCCAGGTTTGTATCTGTGTATGCTTACTTTACGTCTGGATTATAGCTTAGTATACCTCGTTGTGTTCTTTACTCATAGAAATCGCCTGGAAAACCTACCTGAGTGGGTATGTGACAGCAGAAAACTGGAAGTGTTAGATGTTGGCCACAATCGGATACGTGAGCTGCCTGCCCGGTGAGTCTTGCAGACCAGTTGCAAGATTTGGAATAGGATAAGCAATTCAGAAATAATTGCTGATTCAGTGTTTAGCTTGTTCCAGTGATTGTCAGGCCCATTTTATCTTCTGTTTTGATTTTCTTTTTACCTTGTGGAGTGTCATCATACCACAAGCTTCCACCCAGCCTTTCTTCTTTTACTTTTATGCAAAGAAATCAGTGCCTTTGAACTCAGGTTGGAAATTTTGAAGCTGTTCAAAGAGGAAAGCCCTTCATTTTTAACACTGAATATTAAATATTTACAGCCATAACTTTGCACGACAGTTTAGAGATCCAGGAGTCGTGACTTATTTCTGTTTCAGTGGTGCCTAGACATTCTGCTTCATAAGCTCCATTTGAGTTTCAGATAAGAAAAAGGATTGAGAGTAGAAAGTAAAGCTGCATAAAGCAAGTAAGGCAATTGCTCTACTTGCAAAACCTTTACTATGAGGATGATCTCCCTTCCAGGAGTCTGAACTTTAAATTGATAAAGTGGTAGGACAGCAAGATAGTAGGAAGGAAAATAGGAGTTGGGTTTAAATAATGAAGGACTGTTAGCAATTTTTGTCTAGAAAGACCCAGTCCACATACCAGTCAGGTGGTAGTATTGAGATTTTTTTAAGTGCCTGACTTCACTGGAAGAGAGCTGTCACTTCTGGTTGCTCAGTATGTTTCAAAAGACATGTTGTGAAGGAGGGAGAACATGCTGGCCACAAATAGGTAAATTACATGGGGATGTACAGAGCTACTGAAAATTGTGGACAGCTACTATATGGTGAGCTATTAAATATTTTCCTTCCAAAGCTGTACAGAGTATCAGAAACCAAAAAGAATAGTTTTGTCTGGGTCTGGGGATTTAGTGTTGGAGATGGAAAGAGAATAGATTTCAAAAATACGGGCAGAACAGGATGTGAGGAGACTTACTGAGCAAGTTAACGGCATTACATGCAGACTTAATCCCTCTCTTTTTTCCACACAAAATGAAACTTGCACCTACTCAGAAGTGGGGGGAGCCAAAGTTCATTTGCCTTTCATTTGCACTTCATAACAGCAAGGAGTATCAAGGCATACCGGATATCTTTGGGAGATTAATGATTAGCTTGAAATTAGGTACAGTCAACATCCCACTTGTCTCTCCTGCCATCTTATCATTAACCTCAGGAAACAGCTTATCTTTGAAAGCTCTTCTTTGTAGTATGTGTCTAGATAGCTTAGCTCCTAATAAGTCAGCTCAGTTTTAGGGCCCAGTTCAAAACACAGGCTTTGAACATCCATTAATCTTTAGAGAAACTTGGGTCTGGATTCAAATGCGAATGGCTCAGGCGTACGGACTTACTGTAAGTATCAAAACTAAAACCCAAAAAACTAGTGCCCAATATGTGGATTCACATGCACTGTTTCTTGCTTCTGTATAGAATAGCACTCTGAAAATCTGTCAAGTAAATGAAAAGCACTTTCCTAGGAGAATGCTTGCAACCCGAACCACAAATGTTCAAGCCTTGACCAGCAGTGTCCTGGAAGGCTGAAGGTTGTACCTAATCTAAACAGACTACAGTTGAGGCTGTATTTGCTTCTTAAACAGAAAAGCAGCCTTGAAGCCCAAAAGTTGAAGCACTTTGAGATAAAGGACTATGTACTAATATTTTCCTCAAAGAAAATGGGAACAATGTACACCATTGGACTGTAATGCAGCCATTTCTGCTTTAACAGTACTGAAGAACAACAAAAAGGCTACTTAAGTCTCAGCTATACAGAATAAACTCATTATCATAAAACTGACATTGCCAGAGGACTTCCCAAAGAAAATGTAAATGCTTCAATTAAAGGTTGCCAAAATGACCTTGTTGCCACCAATGAGCAGATGTTTGTATGTGTTTTTGTTTCTCTTTTGTCAATTTTTTGAACAGATCTATTTGTATGCAACATGGTGTTTTCTTTAACAGTTGCTTACTAGAGGAATTGGTTGAGTGTTTTCACTAAACCATGTTTTCCCCTAAGATGCTGATGCTAAGCGGCATGCCTGCCCTTCGAAATCTTGATCCCATCAAAGCTTCCAGTGGGAGTCAGGCAAGTGGGAAAGCTGCCCATAGGGGAGAGAAGTCCTGGTGTCCTGGTTCCCTACCAAGCCCGATCACCAAGTGTCCCAGGCTCATCAGGAGCTTGTTTGGTTGAACACTGGTGGTTCAAGATTTCTTCAGGGAGCCCAGTTCCTCTGGTGCTTGTGTAACTTGGAAAACAAGAAGAAAAAAACAAACAAACAAAAACAAAAAACAAACACCACCTCCTAAGGACTCATTAGGTTTTTCTAAATTATTTATACAATGCATTTCCATAGAAAAGTGGCCTGTTAAGGTTTTCACCATGATTTGTACTTCTCTGATTTCAAAATGTCACTGCCCCATCATATCCAAAAAACCCTAAATGTGATTTTTTTTTTTGGAGGTGTTCGCATCTAACTCTGCTTTTCCTTTAACGTTTGGTTTGATGATACTGGCCAGTCTCGATTAGGAAAGAAAGTAGAATAGAAGGCAAATCCATAGATGAGAGAGATTTTCAAGCAAATGCAGAAAGAAAGAAAAAATGGCCAAATACCAAACATGCAATAGTTATGCTTATCACTGGATGATAAATCTTTTTACCCTGTGTTGAGTCTTCTGGAATGATATGGCTGGCTGTTGACCTGTATCCATGGTCATAGTGCAGATGATTGAGCCAACTGAGATAACTGTTAACGCTGGCACACAGATACAGAGTATGACTGCATCTGTCAAGGGGAAAATAGTCAGCATACTTCATTGATTATTTTGGCACAATAATCTAATGACCTCTGATGTATTGTAGGGCAGAGGAAGGGGGTTCTTTATGTGTATATAGTTCATTGTAACAAAGGGAAGGAGATTTTTTGCATTAATGCTGAGTAATTTGAAAATCTTTGATTGAAACTGGTCAGCAATATGCACAGGCTCGCCAGATTAAATGGTGCAGTAGCAAGAATGTAAGATGGGTGGCAGATGAAGAATGAGCTTTTTTCGTAATGTATTGAAAGGGCTTTCTCTTCAAAATAGAGACTTGTTCCTTTTTTGAGGTCATTGAGTGAAGGTTTTTAAACTCCTTACTAAGTTCTTTGTACTGCAAATGTTAGCTTTACTATTTGATTAAAATAGCCGTTCTTTCCTTTCTCCTTATATTGCTCTTTTCTTCCATCTCTCCCACTATATTCCCACCTCCTGCAGAAAGGAGCAGGGGGATGGGACCATGGGTCATCTATCATTTGTAAAAGCTCAAGAAAGGAAAGCCGATTAGATAAATTTCATTCACTGTAGAACTGGAAAGGAGGCTTTATGCTAGTCTGGTATTAAGGGAAAAGGAAAATGGGGGGTGGGGAATTGCATTGGATTGAATCAGCACGTGATGAATAAAGTACAGTGAAGTTTGTGAGGTGACTGGTGATTTCACCCACAATTCCTAAGTTCTTCAGCTATCTTGAGGGATCCCACAAGTGCCATTTTCTGCAGCCATTGTTAGTAATCACCTACTTCATAGTTGTGTTTCAATATTCATGTCTTATGCACTGCAATAAGATAACCCTTTCTCGCTACTTTCCCTCCTCAATTATCCTTAAGTCTCCTTCCCTGTCTCTGAACAACCTTTTTAAGAAGTTGGTGGAGAGTGGGAAGATGTTCTCAGATCCGTGCGTAACTAATACCGTGTCTGCTAATCAGTTGGCTGAATCACTTTCTGGTAATGAACTGTGATATCACACCTAAATTCACAAAGCATATCTTCACCTGAGGTTTTTCTTATTTTTGGTGTCTTTTTCTTTTTCTCAGGTTGTTTTACAATAGTAGCTTGCGTAAGCTGCTGGCAGGACATAACTTGTTAGGAAGGCTACCAGATCGGCTTGAACGAACGCAAGTGGAGGTCCTGGATGTACAACACAACCAGCTACTTGAACTGCCATCTAACCTGCTTTTGAAAGCAGACAGGTAAATGTACAGGAATTTGACTTCAACTCGTATGTGAGAAACCTTGCTTTGTGTTTTATTTCCTAGTTGAAAGGGTAATTTGAGGTTCCCCTAATTTGAAAGTTGTCAAACCTTGTGTGATAAGAACAGATGTCTGCCCAACTCACCAAAACACAAATTCTTTTTATTCTGGTTTTGTTGCCTTATATGGTTCCTTTTTTTCCCCACCAAGCTCCTGCTGTACACCTACTTCTTGAAATCTAGCTGTAAAGTGAAGCACATGCTATTTTCTACTACATACACTAAGATGAGTTAGTGGCAGTTTCTTTAAATATCTAAGGTTTGCTTGATGAAGTGTGAAAGCTTCCCCTCCCCCCCCCTTCAGTCATAGGCTAGAATTTATTTATACCTGTCAAACAAAACAAAATCTGTACATAAGGCTGTCAGAATAACTCAGTTATTCCTGTGTCCTTGCTTTGTGAATTTCTTATGCCTTTCAAATGTTTGTCGCTAATTTAGCTGGTGTCACTGCTTGATCTGATTTTTGGCTTCTTATTTTTATACTGCTGTTCCTTTAGTCTCAAAGTCTTCATAATCTTTCTTCCTTGATCTAAACATATCCTGTAAAGTGACTGTGATTAAAATACCAGGGATTCACAGCATTGCTGGGGTGGTGGATGGGCTTGCCACGCTTGATGTCAGTGTTCCTTGCACCTCTGCACTTCAACAAATTGTTGTGGGGTTTCTGAATGTTTTAACCCATGTATAATTTAACAGACAGGGAGCTTTTCTGCTGTGGGGTTTTATTTCTAATCTTAAGGGTGACAAAGTGAACACAGAGCTCCCAGATTTCTTGAGAGGTGAAGAAGCAAGAGGACTGGTGATCTGTCACAGACCATCACCTAGTTAAAAACAGTATAAAACTCCTGCTTTTATACTGTTCATTCTGTTGTGAATCTCTGTTTAAACTTCCTGAGATTCAGGGCATCACAGCTGCAGAATTAGGTTGGTTGAGATGGTTTCTATGTAAACTTGCCTTTTGAACAGTATCTTGTTCAAAGAGTAAGAAAGAAATTATCTTTTAGTTGAAAAATTGTCTTCTGAAGGATGGATTTTACTAGGACAAGGTTTTGGTCCTCCCGGTGTGGCATTGCAGTCTTGATTTGGAAGACTGAAACTTTGACGTAATTTTTGTACTTTGATTTTTATTTTATTTTAAACTATTACATACCTGTCCGCATTGAGCTGTGGGTAGGGTACCACCTTTGGAAGAAAAATGATTATCAGCAAAGTTGTTCTGATATTAGTTACTGTTGCAGTTGGGACTTTACATAAAAATGCAATCAAAACGATCAAATTTAGCAATGCTGCTGCTGTAATAATTGCAATTACCGGTTATGTTTCTGTTTAAATGTGATGAAAGTCATATGGGAAAGATGTTTAACATCTTTCAGCAGCCGTAATTGTCTTGTGGATGACTTTCTCAAGCTCTTGCACATGAGATATTGTATGAGCTTCAGAAGTCAAGCCTTGTAGAAGTTTTTTCATGAAGGCTGCAAAATCAGGTCAATTTAAAATAAAACAATCCTATTCACAGGTCCCAAGTTGAAATTCCTGTCAACTCGGAAAGAAACCTTTAAGTAAGATTCAGAAAACTACTGGCATCTGAGAAAGCAAAGAGAGCCATACTTCCGTAAATTTCTTTACAGGTTGTAGGTCTTGAATGCAGATTAGTGCAACTCTGGCAGGGAGAGAGAGAACCTGGATAAAATTTCTTGGGCTGCAACTCACCTTTTTAAACTGCGCTACCGAACTGTAGACAGCTTTTCTTTTCTCCCCCCTCTCCTTTTTTCATGATGCCAAAAGGAACAAGCACAGGCTAAAACTAGAATTGGGGCTAGACTTTCAGAAGTTGGCAAAATGTTAGCTGAAAAGAGGCAGAATCTAAAACCTGCTTTAAATAGCATATTAAATGGCTGCTTCCGACTTGCAGATGGGAAAAATCTCCAACTTTGATGTGATGCAGCTTCCAAGCAGTGCAGGGAATGTGTTTAAACTTTTCTACAGGTATTAACAAAGCAGGAGGTGAACACAGCTTACCGTTCTGGGATTTTGTCACCGCTGCAGCCTCCCCTATTTGTGATGGTAACAGAAGCAGTTAGTTTGTGGGGCTTTCCCATGTTGCCTACCCCGTTACTGCTTTAGAAGACTTGGCTTAAAAATGGTTTGTCCATGCTGGTGCTCCTATTACTGCTGCAAAAGTGATACCCATGAAGGAAAATAGCAGTCCACAATGAAAGAGTTTTAACTTTGGAATTTCCTATAGCAAACATCTTTCTCTTCGCTTTGCTTTCAAATGTTTGCTTCTGTCAGCAGCTAAGGGTCTGGACCGGGGAAAGGTGTTTAGGGGTTTTGTTTGTTTTTTAGAAAAGGTAAAATGTTTCTCTTCTCAAAGCATTCCCTGGGAAGCACAATCTGTGCTGCCAGACATGTCAAGAGAACTGGGTTCCCTGAGCAGTCTGCTATGATCTTTTCCCAGTGAGTAACGTTGGACAAATCACTTTACTTTACAGAACCCTTCTCTCTCCATAAAACGACTTACCTTCTGCAACATGAAAAGATTAGTTTATTTGGGGGGAAAGGTACTCAGGTCTGTGCAGTTGGCAGATGATATCTTGTCTTGATATGAAGTCTCACATTGTGAATTATAAACACTTTCTCCTTCTCAGTGCTGAATATTTGAGTACGTGTCTCTGAAGTGCATTGGGCAAATGTCAGTGCAAACACTGGTGAGCTTTGACATCTAGAAGACCTGAGAAAGGCAGGGAAACCAGGGCATTGGTGTGCATAGAGGGAATATCACTTTCACCAAAACAACAACAACAACAAAAAAGAAACAAACAAAAACCCTCTGTTCTCTTCATAAAATGTATGGGCATCAGTTTTTCTCTCTTAATCCTTCAAAGCCAATTAAAAAGTTTGGTTCTCTGATGAAGAGCGTAATTTACAGTTACTTCGTCTGTTTTTTTTTTTTAAATTTTTCTTCTGTTTAAACTGTTATTTGAGAAGAAATAGAGGACTTTCTGTGAAATATTGCTCTGACCAAGACTGAACTTGGTTCTGTTTATTCTGCTGAAAGTATGCACATCTTGATCATGTTAGCAAGGATTTCTCTTGTTGGGTGGGGATTTTCTTGGCAAGACGAGCGCCACAGAGACAGCCAGATAATCTGTTCATTTTTCATTACCAGATGCTGCGAAAATAGAGAACTCATGCAAGTGCTATAGCTGATGGGAAAAACTCCCAAGCAGAGTCCTTAACCTTTCTTTTTTTTTGCACACCTGCAATCCCACAGCCTTTTGTTTCTACTTGCTGCTTCATTTGCTGTGTTGGCAGATGCCTTTCCCGCTCTGTCCAGTTCTCGTACAGCCTTGTTGCTGCCTTCCTCGTCCAGCTTGCAGCAAAGCTCACAGTGTGAGGCCATGAAAGCAGTTCCACAAAATGTCCTTCAGACAAGATGGGCAGGCATTTAAGAGCTTCGCTGAGTTTAGTAGAAAAACAGTGGCAGTGAGTCAGGTGGGTTTAAAGGTGGAGAGACAGTGATGAAGGTCGAGGGTTTTGCTTCTTGCCTAAACTTCCTTTCCAGTTGCTGTGAATGTTGTAGCTATAGGCAGACCTTTAAAAGAGCCCCTGGATTATTTAAAGCAGTTCTGTGGTGAAGATCTGAGATCTGCCTGGATTAAATCTTGAGCTTTCTGTTGGGTTGTAGTGTCCGGCAGTGGCTAGCAGTGGAGGCTAAGTCAGAGTCAGCTATTCAGAGCCCATCCTCTAGGCTCTTTTTCTGCACGATTCTTGTTTTCAGCTTTGTTCAGCTGTTCTTACCTGTTTTGATTTTGGTGGTGGTGGTGGTGGTTTTGATCTGATTTTTTTTCCAGAGTTCTGGAAGGTGACCCAGTTAAACTTGTTTGATATTTGCCATTTCCACCCACTGTGGCTGCTGCCTTTTTATGCAAGTACTCATACATATCGTGGATACAACAAAAGTGAGAGAGGAAACAAATTCAAATGAATGCAGAGAGTGTTTGACGCACGTACTTTGGTTGCAGAAATGCTTACCTGCAGTTGTTTCATTGTTGGTAGGTCAGGGTTTGCAAGCACATATATTAGAAGCTGGGGATGTCTCAGTTAATGAAACAGCTGAAGATAGGTTAGAAAGTAAGAGCCGAGGTGGCAAAAGCACTCAAACATAGTTGGCTTGCTTTTTTGGCAGTTCATCAACAGGAAGGGGATTCACTTGAGTGTTTTTGTCCTTTTTTTTAAAGGAGCAGAAGTTCTTTGCATCGGTTCGCAAAACTTCCTTGGTCATTTTTTCCCCCAGACACACCAATCTTAAAGGTTTCTTCCTCTCACACACTTGCTACTGCAGTCATAAATTATTTCAGGATTAGATGATGAGAAAATGAGGGCATGCCTCTGCAGAAGGGACTGAAGAAGAAATTTTCTGTTTTGATTGCTCTGTGCTGATGGAGATCTCGGGGCACAGGCCAAACTGGAGATCTTGATTTCTCCGCATATTTTACAGCTGCAACATTCTTTCCAACATTTATCAATAGTTTCAAGCTAAGCTCAGTGGTTTTGACTTGCTGCTGCTTCGTCATTGGATACAGTTGTCTGTGTTGCTCTTACTAATGTTGAACATTCGTAAGCATTTTGGAGTACTTAAATTATTCCTGTGGTGGCTGTGTCTGAATGGCAAGCCAAGTTTGCCAAGCTACCTCAGAAGATGTTGAGGAATTGGGAGATGCTATACAAGTGAGACCGAACAATTGGCTATATTTAGCCTTTGCGTGTGCTAGAGGTAGACATCGGTGTTGCAGGGAAAAAAAAAGATTTTGAACCTTTCGCAGCTTCCCATAGATTTTCTTCCTCTGCTTTTGGAAGTTCAAGTTCAGTTCAGAGTCCTCTGGATTTAAATAGGGAAGGCATGTGAACGCTGCATGCATATTAGGTCTGTTCTCTTGAATTAGATCCATGCCCTTGATTCTGGTGTATTCTTTGGGACAGTCTTTATTTTCTCTTGGAGAAGTTAAGTCTAGCAAGGGAGCAAGGGATTTTACTTTAATACGCCATAAAACTGAAGGTGACTTATTCCAGCCAGAGTTCAATGTTTATGTTATTACTCCAGAGGAGAATTTGCACCTTGTCAAAGCTGACGAATTCTGGCATCTTCCTGCCAATGCTTTTCTTTCTTTCTTAATCCCTGACACTCTTCTAGTACTTGTTAATTCATGCTCCCCTCGCTATATTATACTCCGGTATGTGCCCGGGCTGCTGAATTCAGGCTTTTGTAGTGATGCTGTACTTTTTTCATGAGCTTGTGGTATAGTGTGTGGGTGGAATTGGAAGGGGAAACAATTAATTTTGGACTGAGCTTTAATACTTGACGCTCTGCTTCCATCTGATAGCAATACGAGTGGGATATCTTGAAGGAACATGAATCAGTTAAGGTCCATGCACAAGAGAGATGGGAACCAATTGTGCCCGAGTAAATTTCCTCTCCTCCAGAGGGCATTTGTAAGATGTGCCTTCTGAGCTGGTGGCTGGCACGGTGCATGAGGATAAAGAAACAGGGGAGTGGAAATAACCTGGTGGAGGACTTTTGTGTTACATCAGAGGGAAAAACTGATGGGCAAGTATAGATTTTTTGGACAGAAGAATCTAGCACAGAATCAACAAAGCTTTATGCAGCAGCAATCTGCTAGTTCATTCTGTTCTGTGCCCAAAGAATGGTGTCTCTTTTTTAATCAAGAGAATGTTTTGAAAAAAGGATCTTTGGAGAATGTGTTTTTTTTTTTTGTTTTTTTTTACCATTTTAATGTAACAGCTGGTCAAAAGGAACATGTAAATAAGCAGCATACTCTTTTCTCAAAAGATAGCTGATATCATTAGAGTTAAGCTACAGATGGAGATTACTGTGTGACTATCCTGAATCCGAGTGCTGCATGGCTCTGAGTGTGCACATGGAGGTGTTTGCTAGGTGTGGTGAGGGTGAAATGCCCCGCTGCCACTAGAAGGGTTCCCCTTCTAGACTGCTGGCAAGATTTTGCTAGCCACGTAAGCATTGTTGACATCAAGGGACTAAACGCTATGTCCGGCTGCTGGGGATTTATTTCCAGTGGTGTCATATCACTCTCTGGAAGACTGGCAAAAGGTGGGGAGCTGGAAGGATACAGGGCAACAACTCTCCTCTGTGCTTTCCCCATTGGAAAATGTGTTCAAAACCTGTTTCTGGCAGGAATATGCAAATTTCAACCACTTTTAATGCAAGTGAAGGAGAACAGCTTGAGATTTCTCGTTGTATTTTACCAATGATGAAAATCTATCAGAAACAGAACACTTCTTGATTAATTTTTCTTTAGAATTTAGGATGACTTCTGTATAGTAGATTGTATCAATGTCAGCATCATCAGAGCAATGTACGCTTTCTTGAAGATTTCAGCTGTTTAGGAATAGGTGTATCTGAGCAAACCTAAATTCTTCGGTGCATTAAGAGCCTCATAGCCATAGGATGCTCTATCCATTAGGCTCCTTTTGGTAATTAAAGGAAGGTACCTGTCAACCACTGCACTTTATTCTGCTGCATCCTACAGGAACGTAAGGAAAATGCAGATTCCTCTTCAAGTGGAAAATCTCTTTCCTTGAGAGGTTTTCCTGTTTGTGTGTTTTGGTGTTTTGCTATTACCTCCTCGTCCCTGTCATGTTCCTGGGAAAGGTCATTCTTCCCTGCAGCCTTTTTATTACTTAAACCTTTCCAGACTGAGCTGAAGATGACCATTTTGTACTGTGAGCAGTACAAAAGGCACCATGGCTTTAATGTTAATGAAAGTGCCTTTTTGTGGAGAGAGAGAGATTGTCGTGGATATTAGAATGAAGTTGCTCAAGTAATAATTGTCTACACTTCAGCAATAGGTGTGCTTGCTGGTGTGTAATTAAGTACAGGAACTGTTGATGTGGTATGCTTCAGTTTAGTAATCCAACTTTGAAAGAGCCTAATATATTTTTAGTCTATACCTAAAGGGCAAAACTGAGCATCCTCTTTTTAGAATAAGTAAATAATGTTAAAAACCCTTTCAAATGCTTATTCCCTTCTCTATTAATCCTCCCTCTCCTCCCCTCCTCCTCTGGAGTTTTACCACCCTTGTGAATAATGAATGAGCCTCAGGATTAAACTGTTTCTCCGTAGTGGACTCCTCGGTCTGTGTAGAACAGCTAACCTAGTTTCAGTTCTGTGCAGCGCTGAGAGATTTTTGCTTCTAATGGAAATATTTTTAAATCCTTTGACATCCCACGTGACTTCCCTGTAGCATGCCTGACCCTTATTTGCTGCTGAGCAAGTTGCAACCAGCTGCAACTCATGCAAATCCATCTCATTCATTAGTAGACCTTAAAGGTCAGCATGAATTCCCGTGCACTTAGGCGAAGCGGGGGAAGAGCCATCAATATTTTATCACTTTTTCTCGGAAGATCGATGACAAGAACGCACATACCTTTTGTGTCCTGATCGCTGGCATCATAGGTTTCAGCCAGCTCATTTTGAGTCCTGTGTCTTGAATGCAACTGACTGTTGCAGCTGCCTTTTGCTGTTCGTTGGTAGAGCAGTGCAGCCTGACTTCAACATGCTCACTGCAGGCTGGCAGGCACACATTTACTTCTGTATCACAAGTTCTCTAAGGCAGCCTTTTCTGAAACAGGGAGGAAGGAAGAGAAGTTTTATTCTCTTGAAAAGGCACGCTCATGCCAGAGTTGGTTACTAAAGGCTAGATGGCCTTATTTTCCCATTTCTTTGCAATTGCCTGTGTGAATTCTAGCTCTCGATGCTAACAGCACGCGCCTTTCCAGTTCTGCAGTCACAAAACTCCCTCAAAGGGCCGTGAATCGTCCGTGTGCAGAACATCACTGGCTAGACTGGGTAGTGCCTATTCTTTAGCAGGTCTTGTTCCCACCGTGGCAAGGATCCTCTGAGGGAGAAAGAGTAACTTCATTTCTATGCATCTTCCGTCCTTGCTGCTTGTAGTGGAGTTGCAGAAAATATTGACAAGGGCTTCTGCTAGGGGAAGGACACTCAGGATCTATAGAGGGATCTGGCTTGCTTGCTGCATAGATCAGCAAGCATCTAACTTCCTTAATTTAATTGAACGTTGGCTCTGTTTCTCTCTAAAACATAAGAGGTAAATTACTGCCTGGGTCTCCGGGTGTGGTTTTTTGTGTGTGTGATTGGTATGTCTTTAGTTGTCCAAATATTCACAGAGAACTCTTTCATATTTTGTAAGTGTTTCAGGCCTGCAGGTTAAAACAAACAAACAAAAACTCTCTGTATCCTAGCCAGTATTTAAAACACTGAAAAATTGGCTGGCCTTTTTACCAGTGACTTTTTTTAGTCATTTGAAGGGCAGCTATGCTCTCATGGCTCATTGATAATGAGTTCAGAATTCATTTTTGTGTGGAACAAATACGGAAATGATGTGGCTTGTTATTGCTGTTAGCAGTAGGTACTTCTGTAGTAATGTCAGCAGTATGAGGTTTTCATAAAAGGACAGAGGCATTTTGACATACTTATTTTGCTGATGTTATTTATGTTCATAGAAATGGGTTAATTTCAAAATGGGATCAGAAGCTTTGTTTGTATAATACTAGACTTCTGGTCTTTCTGTCCATCGTTGTGCACTTGCTGCTTTTGATCTTTACTTTATAAGTATCTTATAAATAGAAATTTTATTTATAATTTTAGACAAAACCTGCAGGATGTTTCACTGATCTCCCTTATGCAACGTTTCTTTGCAGCCTGAGATTTCTTAATGCCTCTGCCAACAAACTGGAAATGCTTCCTCCAGCCACTCTTTCTGAAGAGACCCATAGCATCTTACAGGAGTTGTATTTGACCAATAACAACCTCACAGATAAATGTGTACCCTTGTTAACAGGCCATCCACACCTGAAGATCTTGCACATGGCCTACAATCGCCTACAGAGCTTCCCTGCAAGGTAAGCAACTGGTTTTACTGCCACGGGCCCACCAGTGGGCCATGTGAAATATTTTCACAGTGAGAACTAAGTTGCACAGAAATCTGGCGGCGCAGGTTGTATTTTGAGTGTAGTGACACTGCAGTGGGTGGATGCATCTGCTCTGCCCTGTTGTACGTTGCTACCCTCTCGCGCGTTGCGCAGTGCTGTTGGTGCCTTCTGATTGCACTTGGAATTCTTTTTCAACTAGATTAATTCAGCATGGCTGCAGTATGCTTTTGAAGTCAATCAAGGAGATCTGTTTTTCCCAGTTTGGTCACGTTGCTCACACCTGATGGATCTCTCCTTACAGGAGATTTGTAAGCATAACGGTCTGAAAATGTCCTTTGGCAGTGGACTAAGCTACACTGGGAAAAAATCCTCTCTCTCCCGAAGGAGATTCTCCCTTGGCAGCAATTTAGATGAACTACTGTACTTTCAATTCACTCTGGTTTAATCAGAAATCTTTCAAGTGTAAGATGTGCTGTAAAGCTGATGGGGTACAACCTTGGAAAGGAGATGCCAATAAATAAAGGAAGGGACATCTCTGTCCTTGTGGGATGTTCTGAGCAACTGGGCTTCAGTGGCAAGGAGAGAAGGAGAGGGAGGGAGATGAATAAGGGGGTGGGGCTGAGCAGGATGCCAGAAGGTGGAGGGGAAAATCTGGGATGAAGTGGAAAGTTAGGGTTGGAAGAAAGGAGGAAAAAGTGAAAGCGAGCTGGTTAGCAGAAAGAATGTAAGCGAAATAAGTCACTTCAAAAGAAAAGTAGAATTAACACAAATTGGCAGAAGCAGCACAGATTTTGGTTCCACAGCTGTTAGCATCTGATGGGAGGAGAGGTGACAGGCACTGCTGTGAACAAGGGCCAAAGTCTGCCATTGTATTTTCTTAAAATAATGAAAACCACTGCTCTTATCACCATTTCAAAATAAAACATGCATGCATATTAACAGCAAAATTCTCAAACTCTTGTAGTAAAATGGCCAAGCTGGAAGAGTTGGAGGAAATCGATATTAGTGGGAACAAACTGAAAGCCATTCCAACAACCATCATGAACTGTAGACGCATGCATACTGTAATTGCTCATTCCAACTGCATCGAAGTCTTCCCAGAAGTCATGCAGCTTTCTGAAATAAAGGTAAGGCATGAATGTGCTGTGAAAGATGCAAAGTAATGCATGCTTTACCAATTCTGTTCTCCCCTCAGGTCTGTCATTGCTGCAGGATAGTATATTCTCAGAAATCGTGGAGATCTGACAGCTGCTTTTTTGCCTGAGGTCATATGCAAAGCATTCACCCCAGTGCTGCCTCATAGTGGAAGGGAGGAAGGTCCTCAAAATCTGGTTTTACACTCACCTTCACCACATCCCATTTTCTTTGCCAAATAAGTGTTAATTGTCTTCCTGTGGCAGTCTGTTATCATACGACTTAAACATTTGCCAAGAGCTATACACAATTAACTCTTGCTGCCTTGGCAGTTGGTTAATTCTGTAGGAATGGACTTTGTTTTCAGCATGTGTCTAAAAACTGCTGAAGCTGCAAAATAGGATAGGCCTTGGGGACAGAGATAAATTCCAGGAGTGCAGGATTTGGGTAGTTAGGCAAGCTACTTCAGTTTTCCTAATTGCAGTCATATTTTGCACAACTGGAGGAATGCTTAATCCATCTTGTGTGTGTTACCAGAAATAATTCTGAGCTTTTCCTGACGGTTCTTTTTAGTGAGACACGTTCTTTGCTTGACTGTGCCGAGAGCAATACCGCTTAGCTTTTGTAAATCAAGTCTGTGTCCCTCCTGGCCACAATGCAGAGTATTTCTGATTGCATGCTATTTCCACTGCTTGGAGCTGGGAGATGGTTAATTCAGAGCATACGAATCTTGTGGTATGATTGAAAAAATCTACCTTTCATTCCCTGAGTTTGAGAACTGATTACCTATTCACGGGATCAAAACAACTTGTGTGTGTCCTTCGCGCACTCTGCGGAGTCAAAAGGCTAAGTTCCCAGACTGGTCGCTGCGCTGCAGTGTCTGGGGTCATGCAGAGCCGCAGGAGGAATACTTTCTTTGGACAGTGAGTACACGTAAAGATGAGCTTTGTGGTTATAGCCAGGAAATCTCAAACAAACTTGTGCCTTTTTGAATACTCCTCCCTCTTCGGAACAATGGCCAGAGGAAACTGAGGGCCATTTAGAATCGATTAGAAGTAAAGCTTTTCTTCTTAGAGGAAGAATTGGGGTGGGGGAGTGAGGCTCTGCACAGTAAACATTTCTTTAAAATATGAGGGCATTTTTAACCAGAAAAGGAGGATAATGTAAACATGTGGATAAGGAATAACCAACTTTCTCCTTTTTGTTCCCACATATTGGGGATAGCTGAATGTTTTTTTTTGTTTGTTTGTTTGTTTTTTAGAAATAGCACTATTTAGAGTGTCTCTCTGCTACAAAGCTTAGCAGAAAAATGTTCATGGAAGACCTGCTGTTTTTTTCTTCCTAAGTTATTTAGTTCCTATAGTTATTTAGCTCTTTCTAGAAAAAGAAAGGCATGGATGTCACTAACTGCTTTGCAACTGGAGGAATAATGTGCATGCCTTCATCGGAGAAGGTGCAGTGCTCTTGGACTTCATCTTTGTGGAACGAAAATGCCTTGTCAGTTCTCACGTCTGGTTTTGACTTCAGTGAAACTTAGGAGTTCTTACAGTTGCCAGATACCGGTGCCGTAGCCTTGGAGGGCACAGGGCTTCTTCTGGCCTCTGGGTCAGGGCTTGGGGCTCAAACTTGTGCAGCCTGGCTATCCATTACTTAGTGTGCCTGGAGATTCTCCTTAGATGTTTGAAAGCATTCAAAATGTGCCAAAGCAAGGTAAGAAATTGGAGTTTGAGTTAGGGGGTTGGTAGTTCGGTGAAATAAGCTTGCTTGTAGCTAAGCACGGAGTTGCATAGTCTCATGTTAATGATTGTCATACTTAATCATTAATCTTAATTGAGGTGGCATTCATATACTCTAAATTTCTTACCTGGGGTAATAGCTGCTCTGCTTTGTATTTAATTAGCCTGAGAGGCTGACATATTACATTTTTTGAGTCAGTGATAGTGGAATGGTTAGCAGTGGTAGTTCTGATGTTGTCTGAAATAATTTCAGAGGGACAGCTAATATAGGAGGTGATGCATTTGTACTTAGAGTAACTTCAAGATTTCCAAGCAAAAGGTCATTTTAGGCTATACAGTTGTCTCTAAGCTGATTTTACATGGTACTCTTAAGGCTACAGAAGTTTTGTGGTGTTCTGTGCATTAAAAAGCCCAGCGGATATCCCTGAGGTAACTTGTATAATACGTTTTTAATTTTTTTCCCTAAAATTAAATTTTGAAAAGGCTACCGTTTTGTATACATTCTTGTGTGTTAAAAGATTGTTAAGGGTACAAAGTGAACCAGGAAGACCTGGTAGCAATAGCATCTTAAGGATGAAGCTCTCTGTATTTGATAGTTTTTATCTTAGCTAGATGAGTTTCGGTATTCCCACCTTCAGTCTCAGCTGGAGATAACTCAAGCCTCCGTCAGCTACGGACAGGGCAGTTGCAACGCCATAAATGCAGTGTAAGCAAATGCTGAATATTAAACTCTGTTTACCACCTGGTCTGCGTCCTGTGTGCAGTTGCAGTTGTTCTTCTGGTGCTGCCCGGGTGGGGCTAGCCAGCTTACATTAAAATGACGCACAAGGAAACCAGGACCAGTTAGGAAATACGCTTTCCTGCTTGCCTGGGGAGTAGAATAAGGACTAAATTTAACATAGATACGCAGAAAGTCCCTGCTAACCTATTCTTCAAGCAGTATAAATGAAATCTGAGAAACCCTGACCTGATGAATAAACTGTATTCCCTAGTACCTAGGGACCAAGGGATCTGCCCTAGACTGTTGCTGCCTTTAGCATATTGGGCATCTACTGAGAGCAATGAGATGATTTTACTGATTTTTGTGCTCCTTATTCCAGCATTCTCTTCCGTCAAATTTGCAGTGGCATTGGGGTGCTGAACTCAGCAAGGCCTGCTGTTAGCTTCGTTAATCTGAGAATTAATTACTGCCTCTCTGGAAGCAGCAAGGAGTAGTGCAGAAGGAAAAACAACTCGCTGGAATAACTCTTCTGTCAAGCTGTCTACTATTTAGTTTGTATGATGAATTTAAATTCTGATTTCTTTATCAGGCTTAGGTAATGTCAGCAGTTTGTTCTTCCTAGATAATGAGGCCTCCATAGCAGACCATGTAGGGATTCAAGGCGTCATTATCTGCGTTGCATATATCTAACCAAGTGTTAGATTTTTCTTTTCTAAATATTACTGGGTTATCTTATGTCTTCGTCCAGCTCAGAACCCATTACATAAAAGTCTCTCGCTTGTATCAATGGAAACTACGCATTGGTCAAAGCATGCAGCTAGGAAAGTTGTTCCGCGCCCCCCCTTCCCCAGCCTACCCTAGCTATTCAGACTTGGGTTTTACTAGAATTTTTGAAGTCTCTTTTTTCAGGGTTGAAACTAGGAAGCTCCTTTCTAAAGGGTGAGGATAATTCTTCTGTCCTCAGTTAAATATCAAGTGGTGCGTGCTCTATTTTTTTTTTACTGTTTTTGGTATGTGCTACACCTGTGGTTCTGTAATAGGGTTTGAAGAGTTGGTTTTGTTCTAAAATGCCGTGGTTTTGTGTACTGACTTTTGTCTGGATATGCAGCTTTAACTATGTTTGACTTGGGATTTTGTCATTCTAGGGCACTTGTTCTATCTAGTTTGTGCTTAGCTGGAGGATAGCCAGCGTGTTTTTCTGCTGGTTTAGTATCACATTTTTTCCTGAAATACTTCAGCGTTAGGTTTTTTTTTTTTTGCTTGCTTTAATTCAGATTTAAATACGAATCCTTCTAAGATGATACAGATTAAAACCATGTTGAAAACTGCTCTGATACGTCTTTCCTTTTCCTCCCTCTACTCCTTCCTGCCCTATGCATTCCTAAGTGCTTATTTTTGATATCCCTCAGTAAGTATCAAATTCCTGAGTGTGTTCATACTTCTGCTGGTTTAGATGGACTTCAGAGGAGGGACTGCTGTGACAACTTTTTAGAATCCCTAACCTCATTTTTCTGTTTCTTTTATCTATTAAAAGGCAACTGTTTTCATCAGTAAAGTTTTCTTTTAATAGTTATTTGTTAATGCAAATAGTGACCATCTTTCTATCTGCAAAGAGCAGACAAACCTTACTAGTTTTGCAGCGTGATTACACCTGGCTAGAAATGGAAATGTGATGAACATCTTTCTAGATGTCCCAGACATCTGTGAAGAAGGCTAAATGCCAATGAAGAACCACTTAAATGAATAATTTTCGGTCTTGGCTGCAGGCTCCCTTATTCATGAAACATGCATTGTTACATTTAATCACAGTTTGATCTTAATGACATCTGAATTCTCTTGCTTATTTAGTTGCTTTCTTTTTGCAGTGTGTGGATCTAAGCTGCAACGAGCTGAGTGAAATCACATTGCCTGAAAACCTGCCTCCAAAACTGCAAGAGCTGGACCTGACTGGAAATCCCAGATTAGCCTTGGATCACAAAACCCTGGAGCTGCTGAAGTAAGTTAACTTACAGAGTAGAGAGGGTGCAGAACGACTCGTGTCATTAATGTGTGACAGTATACACGAGTGTAGTTTTCTGTAAGACATATGACTCCTTGTTGACAGTGGATCAAAAAATAAGGCTATATAGTTTGGAAATTAATACTCATCTTCTTTAAAGAGCATGACTAACCTACTTCAGTGCGGTTGCTTCCAGCTGTAACTCCTGAAGGGGTCTGTTGGGCCAGTGGGATCTCTGTTTTACTTCTGACATTAGATTCAACCAAAATGTTCCACTGTTGAGATGCCAATAGCTGCTCATTAAGATTTTTTTCTTACATTCATCTGTGAATTTCATTCACTGTGATCCTTGTTACTTCTTCACGTAACATTTTTTGTTATCCATCGTACCTCTCTGTGTTTGTCCTTTTTTCTTTTGTTGTATGTTAAAACCTGTCCTGAAGGCTTGCACCTCCCACTCTGCTTGCAGCAAGCCGGTTACCTAGCTTTGAGATGCTCTCTTTCCTTCCTGTCTGCCTGTTTGTTTCCTGCTCCAGGACTCAAGTGCCATCCATAACTGAAATTCTCCAAGTGCCTTCTGCTGCCTCCCGTAGCGTTTTGTGATATTGTTGCAGTCAAACAGATAATCTGTGGATAGTGGTGCTGCCTTAAGCCTTTCTTATTTCCTGGAGGGAACTGCACCAGCTCTGGGTTTCATTCTGAGCCCCTTTGATGCTTAAATACTGAATGATTCCAAGAAGGGCTGATATCCTTCTAAGGGCTGAGCAGTTGATTCATGTGGTTTGCTTTTAAATGGTTAAGATCCAGCACTGAAGTATTAAATCTCAGCTCTTGTGAAAGCAAGGGGAACTTAGTGTGAGTTTGCTTCTAGATTGAATCAATGGATATTATAAAATTTAAATGGAAATGTGAATAATGAGTTTTTACAGATAAAAAGCAAGTTTATTTCGCAGCATAGGAGGAGGAAAAAAGCAAGAGGGGTGTTTGTCTTTTTTAAGAGCTGCTGATTGTGTGTAGGAAACCTTCCTGAAGAAGCAGTGTGTAATGCTGCTCTGATTTGTAGAGTGTGTGTCTTTATATATATAATCAAAGCTAACTGAATGGCGCCTGAACTTAAAGTGAAAGATCAGCTTTTCGTGTGTATGATCAGCAGACAAGGCAGGCAAACTAATCTCTTGCCCATTCAGTGTTGAGGCTTCATGCCTCATAGCAGTATTGCACAAATTTCAGTCCTAAGTAGCAGAAGAGTAGTGTGGCCCAGTGGCACACTGTTTTCACGTATGCACGTATGCATTGTCTTTAATTCACAGAAAACTTTTTTCTTCTTGTGTATTTTTTTTTTTTAATAAACAATTTATTGTCACAATTTCATGTCTATTCTCATCCTTGTAAAATACTCTTTAGCTGTGGTCAGGAGTATCAGGTCTCCTTCGGGACTTCTTAGGGGATATCTATATTGTCACTACGGTGACTTCCACAGTGTACTGCCACAGCTGAATGTGAGGAAGGAGGTGCTCCTTACATTTCTTTTTGTGGAAGGCACGAAAATACTTGTGCACTTGGTGCTTTTTATATCTTCCTTCTGCATGTGAAAGGCAGCTCTCCATCTGTGCCCTGGCAGGATTTAAGCAGGTAGTAGGTTAATATGTGGTCTCCGTTCTGCTGAGAAGAGTTCTGTCGTGCATGCTTGCTTTTTTTCATATGTATGGAGGTCTTAAGGGAGGCTTGCATGCTTAGGAGGATGTTGCCAAGTGATTTATAGGATGTAAGAATTTCAGTAGCAATTACAATGAAAAAAGGAAAATCTGTGGTTGCTAGCTACTGTGATTTTTTTTTAGGAAAGAGCATCTGGTCCAATTATAACATTATAAATTAGGAGGAAAGTAACCCATGCAGAATGGAAGCCCTAGCCCATCTTCCTCGTATAGGATGTGCTGCTGGATATCATTTCTTTCTGGGCGCGTGGTCTAGTAGTGTAATTGTACCACTGAGGAAGCTGAAGGCAATGCATTGAGGTAGCTTTATTCGCCACTGCTGGGAAGTGTTGAGACATCTCCGGGTCCTTGACCTGCCCAGGAACAAGGGGTCAGTCAACCCAGTTAAAAAAGAAACAGAAAAAAACCTTTTGATCCAAGTTCCTTTGCCCTGGAGGATAAATGCCTTGTACAAGAAGCCTGTGAAGAAAGTGTCTTTGCTTGTGTGTGGCAGTATTTTGCGTGACAAATTTAAAATCTCTGCTACTTTAGAACAGATCCAGTTTTCCAGTTTGATTCAAGCTTCTTTTGTAATGCTCTTGGTGAGGTGTCTGCCTTATATTTGTCTCACAGAGAGCTGCAAAACCATGGGCTTGAAACACCAACGGTTCTAACGTTATCTATGTAATTTGTTTGCTTGTAATGTGCCCTAGCTGATGTACGTCCTGACTGTTAGCATTAAAAGAAATCAATCTGGATGTGACGGTTCTTCGGGTTGTTTAAGGAAGGCTGTGAAATGCGGAAAAGACTTTCTTGTGTGTTCAGGTCAGCTGGGGGGTTGGACAGAGAAAAAATGAATCCTCGGAGCACACATTTAGACCTTTCTGCCTGTGTCCTTTTATGATTCATTCAGTTCATGAAAGGTTTGGGTGCCTTTGAAGTTGCTACAGCTTGTGGGGAGCTTGCTTTTGCTGCCTTTGGAAGAGAGCAGTGGGGAGCGCAGGGGAGGTCATCCCTCCCCACCAAAGCAGGGCTATGAAGAGAAGCACATAAACAGATAGGGTTGGTCCCTTTTTAAGCCTTTACTGTGCTGTGTGAGATATTTGAAATTCAGGCTAAAGGCCATGTTGGTAGTAAATTGGAGGGTAGAGGATCAAGGGCCTAGGTAAAAACCCGACTGCAAAATTGCAGAAGGGCTGTGCTCGCTGCCTGGACTGCAGACCTGCTTTTGCAAGTCAGAGCAGCCCTAGGATAGAGCTGATTTCTGACTCGTGGGCATTTTCATGGAAGTCTGTTATTACATGTTGCTGTTTCTGAAGACTTCTTTTAATTTAGGGGATGGTGTGGCTCACAGAGTAGGTTTCATTTGAGTATAATGAAAAGAGCCCAGAGACTTATTCTTAACATGGGTGGGGGAGACATGTTAGCTGGAAGATCACTCCCCATACCGGCTTCCATCAAGTCAGTGACAAATTTGCCTTGTATTCCCACTGGGCCAGGGTGGAAATAAATAGCTCAGGGGTGAGGGAAGGGAGAAGAAAAGCTGGGTAAGCAAAAGAGTGCAGCTGACACCCTCATAGAGGCTGTTATTTATTGCTTTTTTGTTCTTTGTGTACAGGCACATAAAAGTAAACCACTTTGGATGTCCTGCTTTTGAATGTGTTGCTAAAGAACTGGGAGGAAAAAAAGCTTCTCTCTTTTCTCTCTTTACGTTTTATGCTGGATCATGTCAGTATGTTAATCTGGTGCATCTTTCCCTTTTCGTTTCTCTTTACAGCAATATCCGTTGTTTCAAGATCGACCAGCCCTCGGCTGGTGATGCTTCAGGAGCTCCAGCAGTGTGGAGTCATGGTTACACAGAAGCATCAGGAGTTAAGAACAAGTAAGACCTGGCGTTCTTATTATACAAGCATCCTAGCAGCAGAGCGCCTCAAAGAAACCCTTTTTTTTTTTTTTCAGTGAAAGTCTGGGGACATTTTGGGCCTCACAAAGGCAGAGGCCATGCCATGACTCTATATTTGTATACTGGGCCCCTGCCTGGCTCTCAACTTTTTTCTTTGTTAGGAATGTTGCTAAGATACAAGTGTAACCGACACATTTTGTCTGTGCGAGCCTCCAGTACTTGCAAAAGATCTGAGTGTTTAAAAGCATTTTCCTCTTTGCAAAGCTTCTTTATCTTCAGCTAAAGGATGTTTACCAAGCAAATCGGAGATACTAAAGGAAGAGGTAGAATGGCCAAAACTCTGAATATTCATAGTATGTGGAGCTTCTGTGACTAAGGCAGCACTTGACAAATAATGTACCAAGAGTCTGCTAGTCTCTGTGTCGCTGGCAATGTGATGAATCTTTCTTTGTTCCCTAAATACCTCTTCAGAAATCTTCAGCTACCTAGGTTTCCCTAGCAAGCGCCAGCAAACTTTTGCTTACTCTTAAGTAATTTAACTCAACTTGTTCATCAGCACATTAAATCATAAAGATGGCTCTTGGAGGGGCAAGTGCCCCTCAACTGCTGTTGTTTTGCACATACTTTTCTCCCCTAAGCTTGTTCCCCTCTCTCTAGAAATAGATTTGTTCGCATGCTGAAAAGGAGGAAGATTCCTTAGGGCTTGGCTTGAATTTCCAGCGCAGCTCTCTCCACATTTTTCACTGTTAGGTGGGCCTGACTCTTCTCCACAGCTCAGAAAGCAATTTTGGAGACCTTGGAAGAGAGATGGTTAAAACTGTCTCTCAGACCAGGCTGCACCTTTTTTTTTTTCCTGAATTATATGAGAAATTAATACTGGGTAACAATCTTGATGTTCTCCTGCTTGCCTTTACCAGGCTGTGTGTGGCAGCACTCTCGGCCAATAACTTCTGCGACAACAGGGAGGCACTTTATGGCGTTTTTGACGGTGACCGCAATGTGGAAGTGCCGTATCTCCTGCAATGCACTATGAGTGACATCTTGGCAGAAGAGCTACAGAAAACAAAAAACGAAGAGGAATACATGATCAACACGTTCATCGTTATGCAGAGGTAAGTCTTGGATCTGAAGCGTTTTTTTTTAACCTCCTGTATGCTTCCTGAGCAGTTCACTTTCAGGTTGGGCACTTGCTCTTTTCTTGCTTCAGAAATGGGAGTGGAGGGGGCAAGCCTTAGTATCTGGCAATTGTGTATTCTTTTATTGCTTGCTTTGTGAAAATTGCCCACTGTTCCTTTCAGCTGTGAGGAGAAAACCCCAACCCTTTCTCACCTATCTAAACAAACAAACAAAATAACAAACAACACCCTCAAAATTACTGAATGTTTATCTGGTATCTTCTTTAAGTCTTATGACTCAGAACTTGCAGTAGCCAAGGCAGTAGTGTAAACTTCTTGATCATCTTTTAAACTTCCCTTATTACTATTCCCTGTAAAACCGGGGCTGATCCTTGCTGTTTTTTCTGTACCAATTCAGGTTATTTAAGGCCACGCAAATATTTTAAAATATATATTCTGGCTGCCTGAAAAATATCTGTTTCATGTCATTCCTTTGACCTTAGAATATTATTTGTGCAAGATTCATCCAAAGAGATTGTGATACAATAGCTGTAAGTGTAATAGCAGCTGTGTGTGGTGGTTTTGGAGATCTGTGTGTATGCGTGCTCTTCTTGACAGAACAAGAAATTGTGCCTGGGGAGACACTGAGTGAGGAAGGAGTATGAAGGGAACTGAACAAAAGTGAACAAAGAGGTCAGGGAAACAAAGGAGAAAGCAAAAAAGCAGCTCAGAGATGAAGGAAATGGATCAAGTTGAAAGTAGGATCGCTAGTCGTTCAATGGCTGCAACTTTGGAAAGGAAAATATTCCAACTCTGATATTGGGGAAGAGAAGCATTAGGATGGTATTGAACCTTACAGACACAAGAGAAAAAAAAAATGCCTATTTCCCATAATTACTTAGTGCCTTGCTTAGACTAGTAGCTGAGAAGAAGGTTGCTGTATACTTAAAATCATCAAAAATGATATAAATTTACATATCGAAAGTACTTATTATGTTGGCTGTTTTTTTACTACTCATGGACTTTCACAGGAGTGTGGTATTCCTGGGGAAAAAAAAAAACTGCATTTGAAGGGGAGTGCGAGGGGAGATTCAAGTCAAAATAAGCTAATCACTCCTTTGGAGAAACAGAAATAATACTTACTCTAGTTGCATGTAAGCATTCATTGAGGATTACTACAGATACTATGCAACATTCTTGAAGTGCCTTTGAAAAAATAGAAAAGCATATTGAAGCCTTGGTGCAAGTTCATTTGTGCATTTTTTCCACACCATTTTGAATCAAAACTTCTTGCTAGCTAGACCTAGCCTTAACATAAATTTTAGTAGCCTCTGTAATCAGCTTTCTAATTGCTCTAGTTCTTAATTACCGTAGGTGGAGGCCCTGATAAACAAGAAACTGGGAAGGACAGAACTTTCTTCACGGTCCTATTTCAATTTAAACAAGTAAAACGAATAGTATTAGAATAAGTGTACATTCTAATGACAAAATTCTGAAAACTTTAGTTTTATCCATTTTTTTGTTTTTACTGTGACCCCTGGTAAAACATCAGACTTAAATATTTTGAAGAACCTGTTTTACGTGATAAATGAAAAGTCTGCCTTCTTTTAGGGGAATTAAACAGCTACTGTGGTTTTTTAGTCATTGTTTTATACTTTAAAAGCATTATTCTGAAGGCATCACAAAACAACCTCTAATGTCTATTTTTGCTCAAAACTGGAATTTCTAGAGTTAAAATTACTGTTTGGCTCCTGAAGCTAAAGATTTTACAATTCCAAAGCTCTATCTGGATAATATGACCCCCTTTTTAAGCCCTACCTGTACTCACTCACTTAATAGCTTTCAATACTTTTCTAACCCTCTTTGCTTCCCTCCAGCTGATCTTTAAATCAGACTTCTTTAAGATGTAGAGAAAGAGCGCTGACTGTGTGACTCTTACAATTGCAGATTTTTCTTGCTAAAATTGAGTAGATTTGAGTATCTGCATCTTGCTGTAAATAGCACACTGCCTGAGAGTTGTACGTGATTACTCTGCAGTGTTGCTATCGTGTTGCAGCCTTCAGTGAAGACGTTTGTCTCTGTCCCAGTGATCCAGTAGAGTCAATGCCCTGAGTGCTTGTGGTTGCAGAGCAGCAGTTGTTTCTCCTTAGTACCCATAACACTTGTTTTTCAATTAAAGAACAATCACTGTTTTGTTTAAATTCCAGGAAACTTGGAACAGCTGGACAAAAACTTGGAGGCTCTGCTGTTCTTTGCCATATAAAACATGATCCCATGGACCCTGGAGGATGCTTCACGTTAACCTCAGCAAATGTGGGGAAGTGCCAAACTGTTCTCTGCCGGAACGGGAAACCTTTGTCTTTGTCCAGGTGTTATGTGATGAGTTGTGAAGAAGAACTGAAGAGGATTAAGCAGCATAAGGCCATTATCACAGAGGTTAGAGAACTCAGACGTTGATATGAAAGGAGGACTGCTCCAAGTTGCAGCTTCCTTTGAGGACATTTGCATGGTGGTATATGAAATTACACGACTGTATGAGAAACCTCTAAGAGGCGTTGTTAATAGCATGGGTTCCAGAGTAGCACTTTTCCTTTCAAGGTGATTCATATCATGCTATCAAGTTGTTTTTCCATCCCATTGCCATGCTAGATTTCAGTTAGCTTCAGAGCCTGAGCAGCTGTCAGCGTGCTGTGGTGAAACAGGAAAGCTGAGGCCCTCCTCCTGTTGTGGGGAGTAACTGCTGTGTTGGTGCTGTCACGAAGAGCCCCTCCAGTCCAGAAAGAGCAGGGCTGAGCACTCGCAACAATGCCGTCCTTCCCTTGGGAGGCTTCTTAATCCTGGCAGGATGACTTTGCTGTCTGAGCTCCTGTGTTCTCAGAGCTGTCCTCTGACAGACCGCTCTTGAAGAGAGCAGTTGCCCCGAAGGAAAACCCGTCCTATGCTCAGCTGAAGGGCCATGAGAGGAGGAATCTATTTGCTCCCTTCCTACAAGCTTAAAGCCACTACTGTCAGCTGTGCTTTGCCTTGTGTGACACATGCATAGGAGCAGATAAATATTGTATCCTCTTAATGGGGGAGGAAAGGGCAGAATACTCACTGCTGTACACCCGTGAGGAGGTTTGTGTGTGTGTAATAAATCGTGCGCCTATTAATCTTGCCAGGAAAAGGTGATGATTGGAATCTCAAATGTGACAAGTTAGAAGGGAGTCACTCCGACATAGCGTGCATCACTGAGGCACGCTCGTTATGTTGTTCTGTAAAGGAAAAGGGAAATTTCTGCACAGAATCTTAAGATGACTCACTGATTTCATGCATGTTGATGGCTTATCACTTCTGTCAGGCTCCTAATGGGGAAGTTAACAAGCCGACAAGGTTTTTTTCTTTTGAGTGGTTTTAAAGGGGAAGCTTTTTTACTCTTCGTTTCTGTGTTTTTTGCTTTTCTGTATAATAACTACTGCTGTCATCAGCTGGACCAAATGAGCATAAATCCTCACCTTTGTTGTTGGTCTCCAACACACAATTAGTAGGCTGCAGCTATCCCCAGCAGGCTGACAGATAACCAGACTTGCCGTTTCAGATGCTTGCTCTGCTTATTCTGGCAGCTCAGCTTCTACCAGGACAGGAGCCTGGGATTTGGATGTGCAGGGGATTTACTTCTCAAATATGCCCATTTTTACTGGTGTTTTCCCTTCAGATATTACTCCTCCTCCCCTTGGAAATGTCATATCCAAGTGGAAGCATAGTAAGTAATTGGGGCATGTAAAACATTTCACTACAGTGCAGCTGACTGAGAAATGCAGACTTGCTCTCTGCTGCATTTGACTTGCATGCTTCATTTAAAGCCTTTTTTTTAAAAAAAAAAAAAAAAAAAAGATGAACTTTTGTTTCCAGAGTGATGAGCCAAGATGAAACCTACAATTGTTACAGCTGCAAGAGAAGAGTCATAACTGAATGACCTGCCCCTATATCAAGTGGAGCTGTGTGTGACTTTGCCCTGTATAAAGCCAGATATCGTGGGTGGAGGAGGGATAAGTCTGACTCATGGGTAAAACATTAGTCCAGTTGGCTCGCACAGCTGCAGAAGCAGAATAGATGTTTCTTTGTTGCAGGCTTCTGCTTTGTTGGTCTGGATAGGTGATGCTGATGACAAATCAGTAGGGTGTAGGAGGCTCAGTGCAAGACTGGAAACCAGCCATTGCTGTGTCCTGATCCCAGCTCTGTCACCTTCTTGCAAGTCACCTCTTCCATTTTCTTATCTGTAAATGGCTGTGTCTGGGGTACTGCAGAACAAACACCGGTAAAACCCGTGGAGGAGATGTGAGTGCCACGTGTCTTTGTCTGCGTTGTTTTCAGTTTTGTCTCCTCTCCTTTCAGGATGGCAAAGTGAATGGTGTGACGGATTCAACAAGAATCCTGGGGTACACGTTCCTTCACCCGAGTGTTGTGCCGCGTCCTCACGTCCAGTCCATTACCTTAACTCCGCAAGATGAGTTCTTCATTCTGGGGAGCAAGGGGCTGTGGGACAGCCTGTCGATGGATGAGGCAGTGGAAGCAGTCAGAAACGTGCCTGATGCGCTGGCAGCTGCGAAGAAGCTTTGCACTTTGGCCCAGAGTTACGGCTGCAACGACAGTATCAGCGCTGTCGTGGTCCAGCTCAATGTGACGGAGGACAGCTTCTGCTGCTGTGAGCTTAATGGGGTCCCACCCCCCAGCCCCGGCATTTTCCCCCAGTCCGTCAACGTGGTCATCAAGGACAGGCCCGCGGATGCTCTTGGGATGCCGTCTTCAAGCAGCGGCATGGCTTCCGAGATCAGCAGCGAGATCTCCACCTCAGAGATGAGCAGCGAGGTGGGGTCCACAGCCTCCGACGAGCCTCCGCAGGTAGCCATGAACGAGAACAGCCCAGCCTACCCCGGGGAGCAGCGCTGCATGCTGCACCCCGTCTGCCTGTCCAATTCTTTCCAGCGGCAGCTCTCCAGCGCCACTTTCTCCAGCGCCTTCTCTGACAACGGCCTTGACAGCGACGATGAGGAGCCCATAGAGGGGGTGTTCACCAACGGCAGCCGCGTGGAAGTGGAGGTGGACATCCACTGCAGCCGAGCGAAGGAGAAGCAGCTTCTCCAAGTGCCTGTGGAAGCCAGCGACGAAGGTATCGTCATCAGTGCCAACGAGGATGAGCCCGGCCTTCCCAGGAAAGCTGAGTATTCTGCCACGGGCACAATAGGGCGCCGACGGGGCAACGGTTCTGTGGCGCCGCAAGAGAGGAGCCATAACTTGATCGAAGTCGCAACGGATGCGCCTCTCAGAAAAACAGGGGGCTACTTTGCTGCTCCGGCACAGCCAGATCCGGATGACCAGTTCATCATCCCCCCAGAGCTTGAAGAAGAAGTGAAGGAGATCATGAAACAGCACCAGGAGCAGCAGCAGCAGCAACAGCAGCAGCAGCAGCAGCGGCAGTATCAGATGGACCACCTGGCAGACTATTACGACACACCACTATGACCCACTCTACTGCTCGCAATTAAACTAACAAACAAGGAGACTTGAGTGCGGGACCCAGTGGGCTCACGCTACAGCAGGGGTTTTCCTTCTCCTTTTCCTTTATACACTTCCTTTTCCTTATCCTGCCACTACAGATAACTGCAGCTTTTCAGTTTCTTAGGTTTAATATTCATGGACTTTCTTCTAGAGAGGCTTTACCAGTAAAGTTTAAAATAGTTAATATTCCCTTAACATATCAAGTGTAAAAACAAAAAACAAAAAAAAAAAAATAAAAATAATAAAAAGGTTTAATATATTGCTGAGAAACAGATGATGATGTAATATTTTTTAAAATGGCTTGTTTGTTTTGTTTGAAAAGCAGGGCAGTAGCCAGTGCTAAATGATTTAAGTAATATTGTAATACTGTATTTCTTTGAGAGAAAAGGCTTTTTTTGGTCTTGAAAATGATAGACATTTGTAGAATATGGAGACTAACTCCTAGGAGTTGCTTTACTCTTTCAGGTGACTTAAGTCACTGAGATTCACTAATTTTCTCTGAGAGAACAGTTGATTGGGAAACTACTGTAAATAGCTCAGTGTTGTATAGTGATGCTTACATGTTTTGTAGCCTTGGCATTAAGGACACAACCTGAAAAACTGACCTTTTTCTTAAGCAACTCTTTGGGCCATGGTCATTAAACATAACGGACTGAGTGACTGCGTACAAGTTAGCTAGAGTTTAGATGGTATAGACCATTGAAAGAAACCCACGTTTTCCTCCGGTCTCTTTCTTTCCTTACTTTTGCAGACATGTTTTATTTGTGTTCCTTATTGCTGCCACAACCAGCATGATTGTATAGAGCTCATTTGCTGTAGAACATTTACATACCAAGAGTTATATTAAAGCCGAATGCACAAATGAACATGTCATAATTTTTGTTATAATAAATACGAAATTTACAAACAGTGTCTGCTTTTGTCTGAATAGCTGAGCAGCAGCTTTCAAACAGCTTGCTGTGCTTTGTCGGCATGCTGCCGTCTGTTTAAACTGCAAAGTGTTAAAACTTTTTCAACTTGGTACGCATTTTTACACTAACTGCAGAAGCTCACGTGTACTCTTGGAATTTTTAGTAAGCAAAATGCTCAAAATGTCAAATGCTTTTTAAAAGATACTAAACACCGAGGAATTAACGTGCTTTTTTTCTTTCTCAGTATGAATTTTCAGCACTATTGATTTGCCCTTCACTGTGGTATTGACAATGCCAGAAGATTGAAGAGGAGCGGTGCTCTGACTCTGCCACTGCGACTGAACGACTGAGGGTAGAAATGATGAAGGGATGATGTGGGCTAACAAAAGGGAAAACACTGAATTTGAACAGAAGAGGAAAAATGTAAAGAGAAGGTGGAAAAGTGAACTCAGAGCTACCTGCATAAACTAAGATGTGGTTGAACACGTTAAATGAACATGAATTTAATGGCAGTTTGACTTTGGTAGCAAAAGGGTGTGTTTTTCTCACTCCTCTGGGAAAGGACCCACACCCGTTCGCAGTATTGCCTCCAACCAATTGCTTCATTTTCCTTGTCAGTCTCTAAAAAGCTGAATTAGTGCCTGATCACAACAACGTCTCGTTCCTTCATAACATTTGGTCTGTATTTTGGGAGCAGGCTATGGTAACAGGCAGTTGTCCGTACTCTGTTCCAGGATGCAACGGCCAAGTTAGGGCAGGATTGTCATTGACAGGAGATTCTGAGGTTCTTAAATAGTAACAGCAGAGGAGCAAACACAAAAATACATGGTTTGGTAAATGTTTATAGTACTTCCTACTATAGAGCTAGAAGATTGTATTGTTACTTGAGCTTCAAAATACGAGTTTCTTAAAGAAAATTCATTAAATAATATATTGGAAAAAAATTATTTGCAAGTAATTCAGGTGTTCTTTAGTAACAGTTTCTATATTGCTAATTTTATTGAATGATTCCTTTTTCCTTGATGTCCATGGAAAGTGTTTTTTTCTTTGTCTTTTCAGTTGTTTTTTAGACTGAAGGTGATAATTAGCACGGATACTACCGTGGCCTCGGCAAGTGATTACAAGTTTAGGGTTTTCTGAGCAAGCTGGAAAATTCTGTGTAGCACGCACTGCTAGTAGAGGAGTAATCTTCCTGCAGCTGTGTCTCTTCATGCTAACATGCCTCTGGTGTACTGAATTTGTGGTGCTTCTGGGGCACCATGTCATGTGAGGTAAGGTTTGTCCCCCTGCAGAGACATCAGTGAGAATTCTTACTCCTGCTGTATGCCTTCCTTGTTTGAAAAGGAACATACATATGTACATGGGCAGGATTCATAAAGACTTTCCCTTCCCTTCATTTTAAGGACAAACATCAACCACAGCAGTAGCAGGTTACAGGCAGCAATTCAGTTTTTCTCCTTGTTGCCTTTTGTTGAAGTGTAGATGGTCAAAACTCAGAGTCCATCAGAGCCTGCCACTTTCAGCATGGTCCCTTTTATAAAGTTAGCAACTGGTAACCGCATTCTGGACTCAGAGCTTTCATAGCATCCAAGTGACAGGATTTTGGCCAAGGACCTGTACATTTTGGATTTCTGGTTTGTCTGAAGATGTTTGCATTAGTAGCCTTCCTTAACAAGTCATAATGTGAGGGATTAATGCATTCACGGGTACATTTTGTTCCCCCTACTGGGCCCCCCATAACCAACTGAACAGGATCAGTAGGTTGACTGGTTGGGAGCATCTTTGAAAAGTTTAGCATTTAGTTTTAAACCAAGGGTAAAGGTTATTTTGTTCTCGTTTTAAACTAGGACTTGGAAAGCAAGGTACAGTTTTTGCAACTCGTGACTTTTCTGGACATCTCTGTCCTCTCACAAAGGGTGTTAGCATGCTCTTACCTCGTGAGGACTGAAGCTGAAGTCATTGACTTCATTTTGGTGCATTACTATCACACATGAGTTTATGATTAAGTGCATGGTATATTTTACACAATTTTGCCCAACCAGGAACTATCTGACTCAAAAAGAGAAGTGGATTTGTTTGCAGAATTTGACAGCTGTAGCAGGGGCAAAGGCTGGGGACTAAAATGAAAGGAAGGCTTTTAACTGAAGAAAAAAGAGAAGAGCCACACTACCTTTATAATCCAACCTTTCATGTCCTTTGAAACTTGCTGATAGCCATATCTGTGACTAGCAGAAATGCATGAACAGGGGGAGGTAGATAGCTGGTGGCAGAAAAATGAACGTATTTACATTGTTTTCTGGAAGATAACTTCAAATAGGAAGCTATGATGGTATTGAGGAATAACTCGGATGCTTAAATGCAAGCCTTTTTGGTGGCATAAAAGCTTTTTTTACTTTGCTTTCTGCCATAGTGCTCTTTCATAATGCATTTTGTTGTGCATGAGCAACCCATTGGCATTCTGCTTGTGCATTCAGAGCATGGCACAACCTCCTCATTGGTAACCAGTGCTGTAGTGTTGCTGCCTTCCTGTGGGTTATTGCTTTTAGAATGAGCCAAATGTCCATGTAGCTCATCTCCCTCACTAACAGGATGCTGTCACGGTGCCACTGCAATGTCCCATAAGTTACCTTTAAAGCATTTCCTTCATAATGATCTCAGCCTGATCGCTAGCTGTCGTGCTTTCAACTCGTACACAATTTTCTAGCAAACTGTATGTATATATTTTCTGAAGTATGACTTTCACTTCGGAAGCCTGTCCAGGTGGGGGTAGGTGTTAATGGAGTATTGCATCCACCTTTGGAAGTTATTTCTAAGAATTCCCCTGGCAGTCAGCTGTCCCTTAGTTATATTTAAGTAGTTAGCCTCTCTTTTGTGGTGAGAGACACGTTCCCTGAATCGTTTCATTTAGCCCCACCAAGCCAAGACGAAGTAAAATCTGGATTCTGACATAACATTGGAGAACAGTGGCATCCACCCATCTCTGTAAAAGGGTGTCCTTCCAGATGTAGTTACAGAGAAGCACACAGACAGTGTCCCTTTAGTGACCCTGTGCCTCTGCCTGCATCTCAGCACTGCTCATGGGTGGTGTCTTTTGGGTTTGGCCTTGCAAGTCCAGCTTGAAAATGCTCGCTTGTGTAGGTTGGTTGGAATAACCTAGTAACCAGCTTACAGATCAGGGCCTGAGTTATTTCTAGCAGAGCAAAGGGTTTTAAAGGAGTAAACAAAACAGTAACTTCAGCCTAGTCAGCCTGATTTGCCTGCAGTCGATGAAGAGATGAGCTTTTCTAAGAGGAGTAGGCCATCAAGTCTTAAGCTGAGCAGGTCTGAGCTCTGCTCTGCAGTTAGGTCTCTCAGAACTTTGGCTAGAGGGAGAGCTGCATGGCCAGAAGTTGGCCAAAAAAAATGAAATAAAATCTTTTGCTGGCAGCTGCAACCAGGACTTCAAAGTGGCTGTTAAATGACTAAGTTTATGCTTTTCTTGGTTAACCTGCATTACTCTCCTGCCTCGTTAATTGAATTGAGTTGCTTCAGGGCCGATTTATTGCAGTATTGCTGGATTAACTGATTTGTTTCTCACTGATTTAGTTGCTACCTGCATGCTGGCACATGCTTGCAGTGAGGATCCTGTGGGGTGCTGCCTGAACCCGCCTTCCTCTGGTTTGCCTGTGCTTTGGTGGAGGTTGAGCTGCATCCTATGCTGATGGCATAAATGTCCAAATGCCCTTCCTAACCAGACTGATGCTTCTATGGAAAGATAAAAGTTAAAATTCAGTTACTTCCTGAGGGCAAGTAAAACCCTCATAGCTATTTAAATCAAAAGGTTGGGGGGGGGAAGCCTAAATACTATTTTGATTAACAGCAGCCCCAGGTCAGAACTGGTATACTGTTTATCTAGTACTTCAGCGGGGAAAAGGGGTTTAGATAATTGATCCCTCCTTTTTCCAGTCTTTTGTTTATACTTCCCCTCCTGTTGAGTTCAACAGTTCATCCTTTGCACCTTCCTTTCTCAATATCAAAAGTTGAGAATCTCCTTCTGTTGACTCAGATACTTCCTCCTACCTCTACTGCATTTATCTCATGTGGTCAGCTGAGCCTGTCCTCTAGGTTATGACTGAGGCAGGACCTGAATGGGGAGGATGCCATTCTATCTTCTGTATTACCTTAATGCTGTGAGCTTGAGGGAGATGATTACAAGAGCTGGTCAGGAGCTTGATGGCACCGCATTGCTGAGGAAGCTGTTGTGTGGTAAATGGGATGAGATCAAGACCTGTTATGTGCAAGGCAGGGCTCCCCAGCAGGGACACCTGAGAGAAGATGAGGGTGGTGAGGCCCTGGCACAGGCTGCCCAGAGAAGCTGTGGATGCCCCATCCCTGGAGGTGTTCGCAGCCAGGCTGGATGGGGCTTTGGGCAACCTGGTCTGGTGGGAGGTGTCCCTGCCCCTGGCAGGGGGGTGGAACTAGGTGATCTTTAAGATCCTTTCCAACCCAAACCATTCTGTGACCCTGTGAGCCACTGAGGCTTTCTGCTGTAGGGGAACTGAAGAGCGTGGCTTCCTGCACCTCAGGCTATGGGGTGGTTGTAGTCGGCAGTGCCAAGGCTGGGGCCTAGTGCCTGCCATTGCGGCCCCCTTCCCCTTTGGTGTCTCGGTCCCGGTGCCGTGGAGTTTGTCGAGAGATGGTGCTCTGAGCACAGCAGGCCCTTCTCCTCTCCTGTCAGATTAAGCACAGCTGCACTGGGAGACATCAGTGCGTTTTAACAGTGAAGTTGTCAGTATTGACTCACGGAGCAGATGGAGCTGTTTCGCTAATTAAATATATGCTGTGGAGTGCTTTAAAATTAGGACACAGAACTATGGAGGAAACAGAAGTGCACAAGTCAGTGACTTGCAAGATGCTTTTTCAGTGTAATCCCTACAAAGGAAAGGGGAAACGTTTCAGTCAGTGCTTATCTTGATCCTGGAAAACTTGAACATATAGAAATATAATGGGGTACTCTCTATTGAAAACTGGATGGTGAGGGAGAGCAAAAAATGCTGCCTCTTTTCAGAGATGAAAACAAATAGATACTCATGCCCCAGGGGCTAAAACTCTCCTCTTGAATGCAAGCAAAGGTCTCTGAAATATAGGGTTCAGAGCCCTGTTGACACATCTCCTGTAGTAAAGTCATTTAATGAGAGGTAAAGGGATCGTCCCATTCCCTCACAGTGGCCAAAATTTGACCGTGAGGCCACTCAGAGTTAACTTGGGTATCAACAAAGTCTTTCCATGAGACTCTTGTGGTGCCTTGAAGGAACAAATTAGGTAAGAACAGGGAAAAATGAGACACAAGTCCAGCCTGTCCCTTTTTGAACCAGAAGTGGTCTCCTTGTGAAGAGGGTAAGAAATGGCTTTAAGGCCTCTCTCTTTTTCCTGATTGGAGACTGAGCCTTTTCACTTGGGGTAGAAAAACCCGTACTACGGCCGCCTTTGTTACTTGAAAACTCCACGGGCTCCCCCTTGCGTTACCGCAGGCCAGGAAGATGATGGCTACAGCCATCACCGACCCAAGTGAAATTAGCGATCTTGCACACACCATCCAGGAGGAAAAAAAAAAAAAAAAAAAAAAAGCGTCGTCTTTTTGTTTGGGTTAATAAATTGCCTGATCTTGACCACCAGGGCTGATCCGCAACAGTGTAAGAAGCTGAATCTAATTCAAGTTGCCAAGGACACGGGGCCGTCTCGTGGGTGAGCTATTTCTGTGATCTGAAGGAAGGAAAAACACCCTTTCAGCTGTGCGCCCCTATGGTGACTACACATGGCAGCTAATTTCCCATCACCGGCTCTTCTAGTGTCATGTGGCTTCCATTGCTCTGTGCTGAGAATCCTGCCCCAAAATATTTAGGATCGGGAAGTCACCGTGTTGGGTCCTTTGCAGATAAGGGCTGCTGTGGTGTGGGCGAGAAGTGTCGTGGGTGTGCAGATGATAGATTTAGGCACAGCTTTGTACTGTAAATCTGGGTACGGTGGGAAGCCTATGAATAATGTATATGCAATGCACACAGTGTCTTCGCAGCTAATGAAATTCCAATTTTCAATAATTAGCTGGGCAATGGAAGCTCTTAAATTTTTTCCTCCTGCACTTCAACTGTCCATATTTAACTCTGAAGACAGTATGGGATAGCTAAAAATTCAAGGTTTTCATATCTGCATAAATGTCTGAACAACTCTGCTATACAGTTTCTCTTGTAAGATTGAAAATAATATACCCAAGCCATATCTGAGCTTTTCCAAGCCTGTTTAAAGCATATGGTCCTTTCCTGGGTGTACCTGTCTCCTGAGCCTTTTTACATTCTGTTGAAAGACTAATTACCTGTAAAATGGCTGGATGCCTTTCTCTCACTTAAGCTTTTCCACATGCCCTGTGAGTTTCACAAAGTCCAGTAGCAGGTGTGGGTCTGGATGCAAATGGCGTGGCTGGAAATCAATAGCCCATTTGTAGCAATGAAGGGCATCCTGCGACTTGCCAGTTCTGCACTGTCACACGCCAAAACCAATTACATCAAACACACTGATGATCCGCAGACCTTGCAAGGAGCCTAATGTTTTATTTATGATGGGTGATGGTGAGCATCTGTGACACTTTTATGCTGTGCTGGCATTAAGCTGCTGTAATGTATTGAATGCCACCTTTTCTCGGAGGTGGATGTTGTGAAAGAGGTGAGTAATGACGGGTGTCACGGCTGTCATAAACAATGTGGTTGTAGTCCCATTTAATAACTTACCAGGGCCTTAGAAAAGGAGACATACAAGTTCTGCAAACGTAACTGAGAGATCAGGGTTACAGAAGGTCCGCTTTGTATTTAGAGCTCAATTTACGGTCAATCCAAGTTGCAGTGGAAAACTACAGGAAGGCAATTTTAATGAAGACAAATCTGCACTGGGAGTAAAATGCATGGATTACAAAGAACAATTTCCATTCAAACTGTTCTTTGGAACTCTAATCCCCATATGTATTCTCATCACTTTGAAGCATTTTCTCACGTAAACTGAGATCCCAGGTTTTCTTAAAACTAAGCTTTGACTTTGGTTTCTGCTGTTGCACAACCTGTTTGTGTTCGTAGTTTTTTTCTCCACATCAGATATGTTTAAACTGCTCTGAGAGGCGGAAAGAGGAAAAAAAGGCTGAATCGTGGTAAAAGTTAATATATTCTGGGAACATTTTCTTAAACTTATTAAGAAAATATGAAAACTCATTGTTTGTACCTGAAAATTTCCGTTCTGTGGGTGGATACAAAAGTTGTTCCTCTGTGTAGCTGGTCAGAAGCAGGAGGGTAATGCCCTAACATGAGCAGCGGTGGTTTTATGCTTCCAGGTGACTGAACTAATTGGTAAATGTAAAGGTTATGTGTATTTGGAGGAATAAATATCCTCTTCCTCCACTGGCCCTATCCCCCACAGTTTTACCTTTATGCTGAAAGAGAAGAAGCCTGCATCTTGGGATGCTAATTTGCTCTGTTTTGGAAAAGATTTTCCCCAGACTGAATTACTTTATTCAAATAATAGTTCATAAAAGAAGGCATTCAGGAAAATGTGTGTTCAGAGAGATAAAGCCTACCACGATGAAAATTTCACTGCAGTTTATGAAGCAGTGGGCTGCAGAATCAATGGTGTTTGTGTTTGTTTCTTTGTTTTTAACATAGTCATCCTAAACATCTCATGCCCTCCATTTCCCCCTCAGAACTAAGGCGTGGAGAGGCATTTTGTCAAAAAAAGGCTTCACATTTCTTTGCTTTGATTGAGTCTCTCTCCAAGGCCGCGAGGCAGGGGTTCCTCCATGGGTGATGAATGCCTGGTGGGCTCAGCTGGAGTTTTTGCTCTTGGACTGACTGCAGCTTGTTTGCTCCCGCAGCAGCGGCAGGTGCAAATGGATGGTTTAAACCCAAGAGGGGGCAGCAGGTAACTAAGATAAATGAGCTACTGAAATCAGCCCAGCACCTTGCACTGGTGGCCATCCGCAGGGGGGCTTGTCTCCAGCTGGTCAGCTCCAGCTCACCCTGCCACCTGCATCTCCAGAGGTCGGGATAGCGGTTATTTTAATCCTCTTTTCTGAAGCTTCTGAATAGGCTTGGCTTGCCAGAAGGCTTCCTACTGTATCGGGGGTGCTGTCCTCAAGGCTTTTAGGTTGAGAGACGCCGTACTGCTTACCCACAACTGCCTCTGAGAAGTGCAGGTTTGACCTTTGCTATCAGCGTAGGAGGTGAGAAGCTGGTGGTGGTCACAACAGGCAGGCTGGATGTGCCCTGAACATCCATCATACGAGAGGGACGTGGAGCAATGGCCACGTGCAGTCCTCGAGTTGCTAAAGGCCTGGCTACTTCAGGCAAAACTTGGCTGCAGGGGCAGCTCCAAAGCAATGAAGTGGAAGGGGTGATTTTACCCCAGTGCTGACCTTGGAAGCTTCACGCAGGCTTTGCACGCATGCACGGAGCAGAGAAAGGCTAAAAGAAATGATGGGGCTGGCAGGAGCCCCGTGCCCTGCTTTATTTACTGGTTCTCCTGTGGTTTCTTGTCCTGTACCAGCTGGCAGTCACTGTGCTGAAGCAGCAGGAGGCGGGGAAACTCATCTGACCCAGAGGACACGACCACCTGCAGCAGCAGCTGGGGATGACAGCCTGTTGCAGCCTTTGTCATCTGTGTGAGGCAGAAAATCCCCCTCCCGTATGACACCTTCCCAAGCCTGCACGGCGAGGATTGTCAGGGCGCTTACAGACCGCCGAGGCTCAGCTTGTTGCAGACAGGGTTGTTTGGTTCCTCTGGTGGTATATGGCTCACCCCGAGGGGAAGGAAAGCTTCCCCTTCCCTGCCATAGTCCTCTGAGGAGAGTTTCTGGGATTTTCCACTTTGCCACACATCTCTCCACGAAGGCGAGCGGAGGACACAGAGCTGGTGTTTGTTTCCTCTTTGGCATTACTTCATAGTGGTCTCTCTTCATGGTGCCGAGGTCTCCAGGCCTCTGTCGGGGGCACTTTCCTGCCGTGGGGACCTGGGAGGCCCCGAGTGACCCGTCCTCGTTCGTGAGTTACCGGGTACTGCTGGGGCTGCTCGCGGGGCATGCTGCTTGCTGCAGCAGTGCTGCCTGCAATCTGCTTCTTAGAAGGGATGATAGAGGTTTTGTGGAGAAAGTCTACTCAAAACAGATTGCGTGTCCTGGGACACGGGACACAGTGAGCCAAACTGGGTCTAGAAATTTGGGCTGAGACTCGAGAGGCATCCCCAGGCAAGTTCTGCATCCAAGGGAGCCACCAGTCCCTGCAAATGCCATGAAAAATGGAGGGAACTGGGACATTGGGTATTCCCTGGGCTAGAGAAAGAGGCAATCACGTGGTGGCATTAATGAATTTACTGTAGAAAGTGGGAGTACAGCCAGAGCTGACAGGCATTGTCAACCAGGTTGAAGGTAACTATTAAAAGTTGGTTCTCATTTGTTTAAGAGTTCAGCAGACCAAATCATTTGGACTTTTGTTTTCAGTAGGTCTGGATAAATGAGTTTTACTAAGGGTTTGTTACTTCTGATCAGAAAGCTGGATGAATAATGTTTGTCAGATTAAAAAATAATAATAATACAAAAAAAAATCAAACAGTAGCAACTTTGCTTTATGAAGAAATGTAGTGTTCCGTGTTTGTGCACATACAGGAGTGAGGACTGGGAGAAAAGACAGATATACAGCTAAATTGACAGCACAATTGGGATTAGGATTCAGGTTCCCTCAGTTGGGAACTTGAGGCACGCTGAGCCTGGTTAAGCAAGAGGCCTGGAAGCTGGTGTCCCAGGGAGCTTTATCACTTCCCACCTCTTGCTCTTTGAAAGGAGGCATCGGGGCTGGACTACTTGCAGCAGATTGAGTCCTGAGATTTGAAACGTGGGGAGTGGCGAGTGCGAGGAAGGAGCTGGTCAAGGAGCTGAGCAAATGTGACTGGGACTGACAGGATGCTTGAGGCGGGAGCCACCAGCCCAGCACCTACAAGCAGGCTAGGAGCTCCTTTCTGACTCTTCATAAAATGCATCAAATTGTTCCTGTTATTAACAGGACGGGGATGTGAAATTGATTGTCTGTGGCGAACGCAATGGTCCCAGGGAGAGACGCTACAGAAAAATCCCTGGGGAAATTCTTCACACCTTTATCTAAAGACTGAATTAACTTGCAACAAATGAAGCCTTTATCACATAGACAAGAAAAAACAAAACAAAACAAAAAAACTGTGCTCATGGAGGACTGCTTCTATTGGACAGAGATGGCAGGCAAGCTGTCAGAAATTAAATGGGGCTGAGTAAGAAGCCCCAAGAGTAAGGTTCATAACATACATGTATTTAAGGGCTGCATTAAGATTTATACATTCTTTTCTGCAGCCTTTTCTAACCTTTTGAACGTGTCACTTCACAGTGCTTTTTTTTGTTTGTTCTTAAGTTAGTCTGTCATGTAACTAAGCCTGCACTCAAAACGTGGAAGACGTGGAAGTGGTGCAGGAACAAGCGTGCAGGCAGTAACACCTAGCATTATTCTGAACCGCTAGCAGTCAGCTGTGGCTCTAGCTGCATGCCAGACACGCCTGTAACACACTCCCCAGCCCGTTAGGGCTTACCAGTGAAGGCCTGGTTCTGGGCAGACCTGGAAACCGAAGCCTCTATTGCTAACGTGGGTCACAGCAAGTTTTGGAAACATTTTCACTCATGTCTCCTTATAAGCACAGTAACGCTCTGAAGCTTGTTTATGTTCAAATTATTAAAGATATGTTTACAGTATTATATCAGTGCCAAATACTTAGTGTAATCACATTTTCTTGTTAGGCTTATATAACCTCAAATGTCATCCTTGGAGATATGTTTGTGTGTGTGTGTATACATATACATATATAAAGTATACAGCAAACAAGCTCTGTTATGGTTCAAAAGAGCCTCATCTGGGCAATGATTCTGAGCAGACAAAACTGAAAGGCCACAGCCAGAATCAAAATTGCCTCTTCCCTCCCCACAAGCTGAAAAATATGAGGTACTTCATGAATACCTTTTTCTCCTCGTTCTCTCACCTATGAAGTCCAGTGACCTATTTCATCTGCCTCAAACAAAGGACTCTTAAAAGATCTTCTCTTAAATTTATTTTCTCAACCCTGGGACCATAAAATTACTGCTGCTCACCCATGCTTTACGTGTTTAGATACTGCAAGGATGCATATATTTTTTGTTATTGTTGCAACATTCCCATGAAAAATCAGTGGCAGCCAGCATGTTCCTGTCTTGGGTTCTGCTCATGGTCAGCTGTAGTCAGCCAGTCGAACCTTCTTGAGATGGCTACAGAAGCAAGTTGTATCTTCATCAAGCTGACAACTGACAAACGTGCTGCCTCTCAGGTTCTGATCTGTGCTCAGATCAAAACATAGCAGAGACCTGGAGCAGGACCCAGGTGCTGCTTTTGAAGTTGCACCTAGTTCCTCTCAGCAACGTTCCTCAAGGAGTGCATGATCACCATGTGATGACCCCCATGACTAAATAGGTAAAACACTTCATTATGCCAAGAGAAACAGGTCACAGGCGTAGCTCAGGTTGAGATTCAGAGAGGCACTTGAGTGTCCCCTGCTTTGTGAGCATTGTGGCTTAAGTCAGTAGGACGCATCAACAGGCACAGGATCTGTCCAAGGACGTCTCTGCATAGATGGCTGTCTGTGCTAGCTGTGTATTCAATTCCTAAGGTCAAGGGAGATGAAAGGAAGTGGTTGTTAACACCAGCTTGGCAGCACTGTGATTGCAACCTGCTGACAGCCCACTGTTGCTTAGATTTGCTCTGTACAGGGGGAAAACATTAGAATTGAACACATTTTAAATACAGGAGTCTGTCTGAGAGACTGGTGCAAAAAAACAGATTTTCCTCTCAGCATCTATTTTATTAGATCATGCTATAACAGTATTTTTACATTCTGTGATTTGATACATGCTTCCAGTACCTTGTTGGACAATGCACTTTGGACTCATTGCCTGTTAGGCATGCAAAGTCCAGTGCCCATCACTTGCTGAAGCTCCTGTTCTTTGGCACGGTCCCAGAGCTGATTTCAGACTAATGTAGCAAGAGCCTGGGTGTTGTGGGAGCTCTCAGGGGTCTTGTGGACGGCGTGGTGATTTTTGATATTTCTGTCTTTAACGCTGCTGTTGGGGCTGTACTGAGCCTTGGCCGCGTGGCTCCGGAAGGCCCGGACAGTTCGAATAGCAAGGATGCAGACCACAAAGCTAGCGAAGTACAAGCAGGCAGCAGCAACGCCAAAGAGGCCGACGGCTGCGTCGCCACCCTGGACCACGCAGCTCATGGAGGTATAGCCACGGCGCGCGTACAGCCTCTCGCGCCTCTTGCAGGTTTCTGTGGAGTTCACCTGGCTGACAAAATGCAAGTAGAGGCCGACTGCAGCGATGTAGCCCGTCCCAGCCAGGAGGTTGAAGGCACATTCGCCAGCGAGCAGCCCCAGTTTGAGGCGGTGGATGGGCTTCACCCCCACAACAAGGAACACGAGTGTAAGTGCTGCCGCTGTTAAGCTGAAGGCTACTCCGCCGTAGACGCACGGGGCTCTCATTTGGGTGATCTGCATGTCGAGCTCTCTCACCTCCTGGAGCTCCGTTCCCTCGAAGGGGCTGTAGGCTGAATTCAGGTTAAAGGACCCGAGACCCAAACCGCCCAGGGAAGTGAAGCCTGCAACAGAGGCTTGGGCAGCGCCCACGCAAATCAGGACCAGGAGGTTAACTGTGATTTCCACGAACTTCAGGATGCCTGTAAGGAGCAGGAAGATGGGAACAGATGTCAAAATCACGTCTTGAGCAAACTGGGGGTGATAAAAGTACACCAAAACCATAAACAGCACTATTACGGAGATAGTCCTCTTGGCTACAACAACGCAAGGGTATTTCTTTAAAAGTAATAATGAAAAAAAATAGTGCGAGCTCTCATGGGTACATTTCAGAAGTTGGGCAAATTATTATTTTTTTTTTAATTTGTCAGTGTGCTTGATAAATGGATCTCCATGGGGATGGAGGGGAAAAACCCATAAAAATTTTACTGTGCTTGTGTTACTGCCGAGGAAAGCGAACGGTGATTGTATTTTGGCCTGTAACTACTTGGCATAAACACTGAACAAGACATATCCAGTATGAACAAAATGCTGAGGTGAAAGCTGACAAAAACCTAGAATCTTCTAATGGCTTAAAATTTGTACAGTTATTTAGGTCCTTAAAAACACGTTTACTGCTTTAACTTACATATTTTGTGTCTAAGTTTGTTAATTTAAACGTACTGTCTAATCAGATACAACTTCCACTTTCACAAAATCTCTTCATAATATTACGAAGCAGTTCCTGATCGATCAGAAAAAGTGGGGGACAGGGACAAAAAATCGCCTTATATATTGAGGTAAGACAGTGGAAACTTGGTACCACTTTGTGTTTGTTCTCTTATGCATGCCCAGTTTCAGAAGAAAGCCTTATGATTTCTGACCTGACTCTTCTCACGTTATACTACTGATAAAGGTAATCACGATTTTTTTTAAGCAAAAAGAAGTGGATACATGGCTTCTTTCTGTAGTAGCGGCTTGTCAGGAAAGAGCAGCATGGCTTAGATAAATCTGATTATTCTGTGACAGCTCACTAGGGGTCAGGCTAAGATTAGTAAACATGACTGATGTCAAAGCACAGCATAGCAAGAGTCGCCTATTCGAGACATGAAAACCCCCAGTGTATCACGTGTGTTGATCCTCCGGTGCTGAAATTAATTACTGAATAGTGAGTCTTATTATCCCATTGTAGTCTGACAACTAAGAACGTAAGATGCTTCACACAGTGGTCCTATATTTGTCTTAAGCGTGGGGTGGCATCCTTGGCTTGCCTACAGATGTTCATTTTATGCTACTAACGTTGATCAGCATGGCATTCTCCTCTTGAGCAATGGCTCAATTGCTGTCAAGGCTGTACGGGCCTGAAAAGAAGTTCTCTCTTGTGCTGCCAGATGCTTCTAACTGAAGAAAGTCCGCAACAGCCGCTATGAAGGATCATTGGATATTCCTGTTCTGCCCATTCTTAGTCCCTCCACAGAGGGCTGAGACAACAAATACCCTCCTGCTGCTGCTTGCTTTCACTGGAAGGCGCTTCTGCCAAGGTTTGACAAGGGCCTTTGGTTACTTCAGGAGTGCTTGCTTTCCCCCATCCTCAGACTGCTCCCCTCACTTCTGCTAACACAGCTGTTGGTAGGTGCTGAGCCCGTTCACATCACGGCCCTGTGAACCATCTGCTTAGCACATACAGGAGCAATGACAGCGGTGGTAATACCTGGGAACAGAGTATCTGTGGCTCAGCATGTTTCTGGTTGTGGGGGTGTGCATGTATATACATATATAAAGGCACACACACACATTTCGTAGCCTAATGAGAAGTAGGTAGAGCAGGCAGAGAAGACAGTGCTGTCGTTGAGGAAGAAATAAGCATGCGCTTCTATGCATGTTTTCTTGAGGCGATGCCCTTTTCTGCATGAAAACCTGCCTTTTCCTTGATCCTTCCACACAACCATTTCAGCCAAGCACGGCAATAATCATGCTGTTTACTAAATGAGTTCACAAGGCTTTGTCATCTGAGGAAATATTTGTGAAGCTATATGTAAAGAGAAATTTAAATCCCAGTCAATGAGACAGGATCGTATCAAATTCAAACAATGAAAGCAAAGACTTGAAGTTTTTAATGGGTACAGAATCACTGCTTTAACTAGGACTGCTCAAAATATGTTTAAAGAGTAATAGTAATACAGGACCCTCAGTGGAACTGGATCAGATTACTTTTTTTTTTTGTCTACCCACTTTACGCCTCCCAGATTCAGGGATTTGGCTTAGGTCCTCATGGTCCTTGAGCAGCGTCAGTTGCAGAAGGTGACTTTAAGGGCTGACAACTGATTTCACAGATGCTCTATCAGGAAGCAGTTCTAAAGAGTTTACGGGGAGGGAAGACCACCTGATGAAGGGAAAGCTAAGTTTTAAGTATGTCTGGAAACTTGAAAGATAGGAATTCATGAAGAGCCAGCCTTCTTCTACCTCTGTCCTCAGAACTTCTGTGACCAGTGAGGCACTCTGGCCTGTTAAGTATCAACTTTTCCTGTACATCACCTTGCTGAGCTTTGGAAAAGGCAATTTTCTGTTGCACCTGCTGCTCCACATTTGTAACAGTAGGAAAACAACTGACCCCAGTCCTCAATGGCATTTGTTTGAAAATTTCCTACATATTCACACAAAGCCTTGACTTCACTGAGCCGACTGCTGGTACTACTGTAGGACTGGCACGATGTGATGGGAGGAGAAGCATAATCAGCGTGGGCTACTGTATTTTTAACTGCAGTAGTAGATGCTTTAATGGCATGCTTGGAAAACTTCTTTTGACATGGCATTCAGGTTGGACAGGTTTTATATGTACCTGTAGTGTTTTCACACATGCCTGCTGTAGAATTGATTAGAGTGACTAAGCAATGGAGAGAGGTTCATTAGCAGTTACTCCATCGGTTATTTGCAATATCTGGGTCGACTTTATACAAACAAAAAAAAACAGTAACAATCTCTGGTATTACAGAAAATCGTAAAATGATGAACTATGTAGATCAATGCTGTGAATGTAAGGTCTCTGATGACAGCCAGCAAGGTTTGTGAAAACAGTAGACAAGATATTCCTAAGGCCTTGTACAATCTTTGGGATTTTCAAGGAAACATTAAGCCCTACAGTATGTTCAAATCTTGACCCAGGCACCCTAAAAACTTCATACAACCTTCACCTGTTATCTGTTACAGTTAAAAGCTAATAGTATAGTATATGATAGTATAGTATATATAGTATATGATAGTATAGTAGATTGGGATTTACTATACTAGTATAAACAGGATAGACAGACTTGAGAAATAAGGAGTAAAAGGACAGTTAAATTTTGAGTATTAAGTCTGTCAAGGTATGCCAATTAAGGCATTGTAGCAGTGATCTATGTAAAGTGTTATACTGCAGGCAAAAAGGAGCGAGTTCTCATCCACACTTCTGAGTCTACATTGCCATTCCTACTTTCAAAGGCTGGTTAGCTAAGTCATCTCAGTTATAGCCACATTGCCAAATTTTCTTCCTAAGTGGCAGATGCTGATCTCTGCAAGTATTCCCTAATCCCATGCAATGAAAAATGTGTTGCAAAACTTGAGTATAAAATGACAGAATGCCTGAAAATCACAGACTCATAGATTCACAGAATCTCAGACCTCCACTGGCTTGTATTTTTTTTTCCCTCTTCCTTTCTCAAGGTCAAAATCTTGGGATCAATCTAAAATGTTACTGATTTATATCAGAATTAGCAAAGCAAATAGCTGGCTTTGGGAATGAGCTCTCCATCCTGAGCAAGTAATGACACTGAAGTCTGGGTTCCTCGATTTCCATTTTCCTTCCCATACTTTTCTGCACTGCTTTTCAACACTAAAGGTGAGAAGAACTGATGCAATCCAGAAGGCTGTGGATGCTGCCAGGAGCTTTCCAGAGAATTGCTTCATGCATTCTATAAAACCCAAATCTGCAATAGATGATACTTTCAATTTATTGCACTTGTAAACTTTGTCTGCTGCGTAAGCTACCTGTTGTAACAAACACGGTGACTTCCACAAAATGCAATCTTTCAATTTATATCATTTATCTATTATTCCCTGTTTTTCTCTCCCTTCTATGAGAAGTGCATGCTCTGCCATGGCATCAATGTACCGATCAATAGCTTTGTTTTGTATCAGATGGTGGGCTCAAACATGCAGCAAAGCAAGCAGGCAGCCTGGAAGGGTGCAGAGCCACAGGCAGCTGACCTTACTCTAACAGGTCCTACCCTTGGCTGGGCAGTCATCGTGTTCTTCCCTGGCCCAATAATAACTCTGGCCTAGTATTAGGCCCTTCCAAGAGCTGTTTTGATACATCAAAAGAGCAGGAAACGATTCAACTCTTCTCTTGTGTGCTGCTGTTTTTTTCTGCAACTTTAGCAACTTGAAGTGACTCACGGAGTATCTGATGAGCAATTGTGCTTGGCACAAGTTTAGCAGGGGAAATAACACAGCCAGGACCAGAGGAGGGTCAGAAACTCTCCTTTTTTCAGGTGAGGTGAGCTGTTAAATCTGCATGCGTTGTCTCACAAAACAACACTCTGTGTGACTGTGTGGTACCCAGTAAACCCAAGGTGTGTTCAAGTCTCGTATGTTGGAAGCTGTGAAGTCTTTTTCACCCAGGCACTGCAGCAGGACGGCCCCAGCACGCAGGCACCACAATCAGCATGGGTACGTACATACGTCCATAAAGCAACACGGTCAATTCGCGTTTGTTCCTATGTTTCCACAGCTGACAAAAGCCCATCTGTGGGACAGTCAGTTCTGGCTGTTCGTCTTGAACTCCCCCTGACCCCGTGAGGGCCTGACTAATAGGCAAGGCCTTCAGAGCGTCTCCCTCCACTGCGCCTTGGCACAGCAGTCACTTTTTCTCCCTCTGTTGACTGCACGTGGGCTCTTCCTCCTCACTCTTTCGGTATCATTCCTTCCTGTTGATTTAACATCCCTAAGATACTTTATGTTTGTCTTTCTCTGCACGGCTTCTGGCTCGCTCTCTCCCTCTGCTCCCCTCGCAGGCCATGCACCACTGGGATCGGTGGTACCAGAGGTGTCTGTCTGTCCCTCCGAGACACTGCACCCTAGTGCCACGGTGCATGTGCCAGGGCAGGCAGCACAAGGAAAAAAACACATGCAAACCCGCACAGGTTAAGTGGTGCCTGTGTCACGTCCCGTTAGGGGTCGCTCAAGGAGAAGGGAAGACAGGAATTAACAGCAGCAACACATGCAGTAAAAATAATTCTCCTAGCCTTTCTCACTAAAAGTTGTCTTGGGCAGCTTTCTGCTTTTCAGAGGTAATATATTTTCCCCCCCCCTCCAAGGAGCAGACAAGTATTTTGACCATATATAGCAACTTACAAAAGCTGGAGACAGTCCTGAAAAGGATCTCATATGCTGAACTTCTCTCGACCGTGCAGGTTTTGCATTCCACAGAGTAAGGACACAGCTCAGTGTGCAGCTTTGGTCACCTCTGGGCTAAACTGAGTCGGTGGCAGGAGGAATACAGCAGGTCGGAAGGGGAGAAAATGTCAAAGGGAAAGTGATTTTGTTCCCCTTTTAGAAGAGGACAAAAAAATGTGACAGAAGAGAGGAGGAAGCAAAATAATGGAGGAGACCTAAACAATGGAAATGAAAAAGGAGACAACAGTCGCAGCAGATCAAAAATGTTAAATCTGGATGCAAAGTATTAAAGTATCTTGCCAATGGTTTTATTTCCCTCATGTAGACCAGTATGAAGCATGATCTTACTCTTACTAAAGTGAATAACAAGAAGACCAACTTCATTAATGCAAGTTCAGGGCAATACACAGCTTTGCCAGAATCAGGCAAACCTTCCCCAAGCCCCCACACCACCTCTCTTTGTGTAGGTCTCTGTGTTCTTTAGTCAGTGGTGGGATTTAACTTTCACTGAGTTATGCTAAAATCTCCCTAATAGAGTAACGTTCAAAGCATAAAAAAAAACAAAAACACTGCCAACAACAACAACAAAACCACCTCAGAACACAATAGTTACAAACAGGGAAAATTAAATTGTTCATGTGCTCTAGAAAGAAGCACTACTACTGTCTTTTAATGAGTTGTCCCTCTTTACTAAAGATGATCACTCTGCTAGGAAATCTCAACAGATGATCAGTCTTGTTTTTAATGATTCACGCAAGCCTTACATTCATAATTAATGCTCAAATTCAAATGTATTGCCCTGTTTTTAATGTGTATCATCTTCCCTTGAAGAACTATTGTCCCACCTGCTCTATCCAATTTTCACAGACTTGAATTGCAGAACTATTCCATCAGCCTCTGTCCCCACAGAGTTTTCCACCGCTGTATTGACACTGATCTACTTGATACTGAGGCACAGTTTCAGTGCTTTTTCCCTGTTTGGGAACAACAGTTTGTTTGTTTGTTTTTTTCCCAGTAGTTCCTCAAAGCATCACTTCTAAACATGATTTTAATTTTTCTCCTGTTAACCCAGCATGAGTCACCTTCTACAGTTTTGGAGAAGGTGGGAAGCAGAAGGTCTTGCATTAAACTGTAGCAGTTACTAAGACTGATTTAAATACAATAGCTGTAAAAAACCTTCAATGTATTTGTGTCCCTGGTAGGTCTCTGCACAATCACCTCACATTCTGCATTTCAGGAAATGTCTTTTTTTTCTTCCTAACGTACCCATAGTTTGGTCAGGTAATAAATAAATATCTTGGTATCGAAACTAACTTGCAGGGTTTTTATGCTTTTTTTTTTTCAAGTCCAGAAAACAATGAAATGCTCGTTTCTTATGCCAACTTTCTGTAGCCACTCCTTTCATTTAAACTGAAACTGAGCCGCCTTTAGAAAGTATAAAGATTGGGGTGTTATCGCTCTTTAAGTAACCATAATCTGGCCGAAGGTAGGTCAGGTTGGAGGAGCTTGTGAACCGGAGCTTCTCATTCACTTCACTACTTGTGGGTTGTCATACCAGGTGAGCAGCATTCCTGGCTGGGTGTATTTTTCTCCTTTAAGTGAGCTAGGAAGCTTTGCTCAAGAAATACAGCTACATTCATATATAGTCACTCCGCTGTATCAATCAGCTTGGAGAGCCACTTTTTGAATACAGCAGTTTTTCTTGGTTGCTAGAACTTGGGTCAAATGAGAGGCAGACAAACCCAGTGGCCTTGCAAGAAAGATGGTACCACTCTTATTTTACACTGGTAGAGTGCAGACCTAAGTAAGATTTCCCAGTAGGGAACCATGGACCAGAGTCCAACGTATGCTTAACAGCTAACGTCAGCTTTGTCTGCTTTCTTTCCCCGCTACCTTAGTTCCATCTTCTCAGTTGCAGTTCTGCCCTCTCTAAAAACAATAATGTACACGTTAGCACAATCCCAAAATGTGGGTGAAGACAACTGATATAAAAACGTGGGCAGGGGCAAGTCCCATATCGTGACAGGGCAACAGTTTGTTAAAGGTAGAATGTTATCTGCAACAACTGTAGCTCCCCTTCACGGATTTATAGAGCTAATAGCTCGTGGCTATTTGTGTTTTGCAAAAAAGACAAGCTTACCTCCAAATGAAATACTCTTCAGAACAGGAAGGTTACCTGCAGCTCTGCTGTGCATTGTATCTTGTTAATGTGCAATATTAATTAAGCATTTCGAATCATCTGGAATATCTTCATTTGCTTAGCTCTGTCCAATTCACGCTATTAATGCCCTCTGTCTTTACAATTCCAGGATTAAAAAACTTGATGGCAAATTTCAGCTGTTATTCACACTGTATTTAAATATACTTTGTAAGAGATAGAAGGGGCATGCTACCTAATTACACGTGAGACTATAGGGGAACTTGGTGCTCTGTTCTTATAACAGAAACGTGGTGAAATTAACCGAGTGTCTACTAGCATGATCCTTCTGCTTAGGGTGACTTTTCATCTTGTTATTTTTTCCACTCCGTGAGTATTTGCCAGCATGTGTAGCTACAGGAAAAACTTAGACTGTGCTTTGTGAAAACAAAAGCTTATAGATGTTTACATTTGAATTAATGCTGGCTTGTTAATGCATTAGTATAACTTGCAGAAAGTCATTGTTATTCCCTAATTCTATTTCCTCCTTCAAATAAATCTAGTTTGATATTTCCTCCTGGCTATGTTTGAAGTCATAGCCTTTTTTTATTGTTACAAATCATAATGCTGTCTTCTTCTGAGAGGAAATTGGTCTGAAGTTTTTAACAATCGTGGATGTTAGAATGTAAACTAAAGACACGATTGTTTGGAAGCGCCTACAATATGCTTAAGAAATCTGATACTGTTCATGGCTCCTCTTTAAGCTGTAATCATGGCAGGACAGATCAGGGATTCGCTAACTTAATTTTCATAGAACTATAGAAATCTTATCTGTACTAACTGAGAAAGCAAGTTCAGTGTGATTGTCTAAATAACTTCAGCTGTAAGTAATCCCAGGCCAAAAACTGTAATTTTCAACATGTTGTCATAGCTGTAGAAAATGGTTATTCCAAGCATTAGCTCCTTAGCTGGTGATAGGTTCGTCTTTATCAGAAGTTTATTTCCCATTCCCGTACAAAGAATACCTAGACAGCTTGACACCATTCTATAAGCTGTTGTGTACTACAGGAACAGAAGGTGGCAAACTTCTGTGTGTCTACTGTCTTTTGAACCTCTAATCTGCAGATCCAAAAGTGTGACTTACCCTATGAAGAAAAGCACATAGTAACTAGACATAAAGCTAGCATAACAGAGAAGAGTCAGAAATTCTGTAGAGGGCAAGTGTTGGAAAGAATCAGAAGATATATGAAGAAAGTCAATCCAAGTGGTAGTACATCTTATTTCTCAAAAAAGTTTATGATGAAGCTTCTAGCTAACAGCTCTTAAAGGACACGAGCTCCTGTGAGATAAAAGGGAAGATCCTCTCACGGATTAGTAGTTGTTAAAAGAAAAGCAAGAGCAAATGACTGGCTTTCAAGCAGATGGAGTTAAGGGAGAAATCTTTGTTCTGTGCTGCCTGTCACTGGCTATGCCTGTATTGGCAGTGCAGTGGGAGTGGATCCATAGAATGAAACAGTTGGAGACCCTAAAAAGTATTAAACACAACTGAAGTGAAAACAGTTATTCAGTTCACAAAATGGTACCTATTCTAGAGAACAACTCACTCTCTACTGGTTCAAATCCTTACATTTCTCCTAAATTTGCACTCTCATACTAATTATTTGAGAGGATGTGTAAGTAGATGACTTCTTTATATGATCCAGTACTGCTACCCACGTGGTATCGACCTGAACGGCTTTGAAGAGGTCTGGCTCGCATAATTTTTTAACAGATCTTTTTCTTCCATTTTCAGGATGAAAGCATGAAAAACGGAGCAGAATGGTATGAAGTTTCTTAGATAGTATCAAATGCTCCTAATGGCACAAAAGTTTAGTATCAGTTGGCAGCTGTTCCTTCCATTATATTCATGTTGGGTTTATTTTCATAATGCAGTTAAAAGAAAAAAAAAAAAAGTGGGGGGGATTAGGGACAGAAGGAGAGAATAATAAAGGATAGGAGAACCAGAAGAACAATGTATTTTTTTCTGCTGCTGCTTGCAGCTCAAGTGTTAGAAGGATCGCTTGTGAAAAAAATCAGCCTATTTATGAAACTTGACTTTGGCTTTTTGGGATATTGCTAGTGAAAAGCATGGATAAAGAGGGCAGTACTTAGGTGAAGCAAATACTTCTCAGAGCTCTGGTTGTTTAGAATTCCTCTCTGGTATGAGAAACTCATCAACACACACCAAAGTAGAGTTGCTGGGCAAAAGGAAAAAATAGATCTGGTGAAAGTAGAGTGATGCGTGCTCAGAGACTTCACATTTCATTGGAAAAGACTGTGCTAGATCACTTGATTTCTCGGCCTCACTTGATACTACTAATTTGTTTTGGAATTAAGGCGATCGGGAAAGGGGATTTCAGCAGAGTGCTGATAAAACATTGGCAAAAGATAGTTAAGAAGCATTTCCAGGAACTTTCAATGCTGTAAGAAGTTGTACCTCACATGTACTGACTTTGTATTCAACAGTTCGTGTAGTTTTTCATTTATAATGTTTGCTATCTGACTGAGGGAAATACAGAATTCTGCAAAACAATTCTAGGAAATTCCGCTGAATCTTGGTACTTTCAAAAATTAAATGGGGTGGTAAAATTCTCATGATCTTATCAACCTCAAATTTCTTTTCATTTATTGAAATAAAACCATTAACAAAGCAGTTTATTTTCTACATGATCTCTTTTCCCTCTCCCACTGCAAGCTCAGACACTAAACTTTTGGAAAATACTGAGTAATACCTGGGGAAGGGTGGGAGTGAAATCATCGTTGTCAACTGATGCATGCAAATCTAGGACATTTTGAAAATGTTAATGTAGTTTAATGCAATTAAACTTCATTTTTCTAAACCTGTGCAAAAATAACACATGGAGTCTTCTAAGGTTTTTCAGCCAAGTTAAAACAATCCAGCATTGTTGCAGAAAGAACAGCCAATACAATCTTATCAGGAATAAAATAATGATGGGTCTGTGTCAGTAAATATGCTCTGCTAACTGTTGGAGTTAAAACTCCTTGGGGGGGGGGGGGGGGGGGGGCAACAACTAAAAAACTGCATACAAATAAAGAATTTCAACATATTTATAAGAGAAAATAGCTCAGAAATATCAAGAGCAAATCTAGCGTGTTATTTAACTTCCCTTCATTGAGCAAAGAAATAATCTTGTGTTATGTGTTTTCATTTCCCTCCAACAACTAAACTCTTCATTTGTCTCTTTAGTGGAGAACACTGCAAGGCTTTTTATATACTCTGACCAAAGACCTTGCACCTAACTGCATGTTTCAACTTAGACTGCAGTGGGCCTTTTTTAAAAACAAAGTGCGAATGCTCTCTGTCCTGAAGAGAGAAAATTTTAGAAGAGCAGTAGGTATTTTAGCTACTTTTTTTTTTTTCAGTTTACGGGAATGAGTTTAACTTAAGAGTTTCCTCCCACATTCATGATTGCTTCTCTGTTTGTTGCAGCCACTTTCTAGGTATGAAAAAAAAACAACACAACAAACACTTGTGTTTCTCAAGAGCTGTTTTGTTGGCTTCATGTCCATAGAATAGTTTTGTGTCATGCTATGTTACGTTATAAAGATGCATCAATGATGACTGGATTATATCCAGAGTTGATAAGAAGTCTGAGAAGAATGTGTCAGAATGCTGAAGCTTTGATGCTGCATTAGTCATATTCAAATTGTCTAAGGATGCAAGTATCTATTTTATTCCTAAATCCCAAAGCTTAACTCCTGCTGCATAAACTGGCAATTATGCACATGACCCACGCTGGTGCTCTGGATGCAAACTCTGTATATGCATCTTCATGTATCTAAGTACCTCTGTAAATCTTGCTTTTCAATACCTAAAACTAGTTACTAACCTGCAGTTATGTCATTCGTTCATTTTAACTCAGAACTGTAGATATCCCCCTCAGCTTTACATTGTTGTACTTCTGAACACAGAAATCACAACCAAGACCAGCCCTAGGAAGGAGAGAGAAGTAGTAAGAAGTAATAAGAAGAGGTAATAAGAACCACACATACCTCTTGTTGTGCATACCTTTGAACACTTCATTGAGAAGGTTTCCTTGGGAGGATAATACTGAGGCGGTGGGCCAAAATACTCCCGTGATGCTCCTGAAGTTTTAGAGTATAAGTCTGAGCAAACAGTGGAAGCCCTTGAGTGCTGGCCACCTCTTGTTGACCTACAATGGAGCAAAGAGGTAATGTATAGTATTTAAATCATGCTTTCTCGTGAATGTGAAAACATTAAAAACTGGAAGAAGCTCCTGTTAGTGGAACCAGCTGACTTGTTTCATAAGTCTCTGATCTTCTTTGCTTGTGTGGTTTGAAAGCAAATATTGTATAAAAACTTGCATAAATCCATGTTCACAAGCATCTTTGCACTTGATCATTCATCGTTATTTTGGAAAGCTGTGTACTCACAGGCTGTACTCGGTTCGGTTACTTGCAAAAGGCAGCAGGAAGGGTGTGAGGGGAGAGTTCTTGTCTCCTTAAAAATGAAGTAACAGATTTTTTTCCATGAAAAACAAACATTTTTAGCTAGTCCAGAGAATAAAAAATACAATTATTTTCAAATTTAAAAAGCAGTTGAAGATGTTAAAACCGGGGAAAAACATTAGCCTATATGTCTTTCTCTCTTTTCTGAACTCCATAATGGCAGGTGAAGAAGAATCTAAAATCTGCCAAAATAAATGAATTTCATGGATCTCTGCTTTTAATCTTCATTTGTATACTTCAAATTGGAATTGTCTGGTTTGCTGCAATGACGTAAATGACGTACAGCTCCACAAATCAAGACTGATCATGTTTAAGGTTGGTGGGATTTAGATTATTCCGTGTGAAAAGTGCAATTTGCTCTTTTAAAACTGAGTTAACACTCAGGTTAAAAGAAACGGTGGCTGTAAATCACTTTGTAAATCCTTGGTCTAATCTAAATGTTCTCCCTCATTTGAAGGAGAATTGGAACTTGCCTTTTTCAAGGTACAGCTGGATGATGTTGTTATTAAAGGGTATTTTAAGTCTCATTCCACATTATTGCTTTTATGTCTTCCCATTCAATTACTATCTTGAATTTCTTATCCACATATCAGTATTTTCAACTGTAGTTTTGTTTCCTAGTATCACAGCACTTGGGTTTATCTTCATCCAATTCCAGATTCAACTTACAAAAATATTATCACATTCATCCACATTAAATCATGTTCTTTGTAATCTTACATTTTAATTAAGACCTTCAGTAACAAGACCAATGCTAACATCTCCATGTGTAGTTGCCAACAGCTCTATTTGGCTGAAACAATCCTGATTTTTCTGACCTTTGTCCTGTGTCTTGTGCAACCACCAAAGCATCCCGCGCAGCTGTGTCACATAAATTAAATAAGCTGTGTGATTTATAAGACTTCCAGTTAACTTGAAAGCAATCCCTTTGGTACTTCTGATGCAGCTGCTTCTCTCTATTGTATCTTACTACATGCCAAAAAACAAAACAAAAAATAAAAATAATAATAAAAAAAACAACAACTCCCCTAATGTTCAGTAACTGAGTACAATTGGAAAAAAAAATTCTTCTAGATTTTTTTTTCCTCATAACGGGCCTCTTCTGGCCACCTTTGCTCCTGTTTCCCTCCAGGACTTTCCAGTTCTCCCTCCAGGACTTTCCATTTCAGGGTAATGCAACTCTTTCTTCTCGGCAGTGAGTGGAAGCATGCTATAGCAGTTTCAGACAGAAATGTACTGTGAAAGAGAAATATTGTCGCTACAAAGTCTTGGCTCGTAAGGGCAATTAGGCACACAAATTACAGCTCCTACAAAACTCTTCCCATCTCTTCAGTTATGGTACCTGGAAGTCTTTTGGTCAACGAACCTAAGACTTCACCAACGTACTGTAATTTCCTTTCAAAATCAGTTTTCTTGAGAGGTACAGGGGGGAAATGCTGTTAGTTTATACCAAACTCCATTAAAATGATTAATGAAAAAGTTTTTTGATTAGTTGCAGTGAAGACTGGTGGCTGCCAGAGTCTTGACTCGACTCTAAGAATGATCTCCGTGGCTGTTATAAATCTGTATCTGCAGCTTCCCTTTCTCTAATCCATGCTGTATACAGCGAAGGTCTGTCGGCCTTTATAGTCCTTCCACCAATTTTCAGTCTGTGTCCAGTAATTTATTTGTAATGGCAAAAACAAGAAGTCCAGAGAAGTTGCTTCAGTGATGCTGTATGTGACACCCCCAACACCTTTTTTTTTTTTTTTTCCCCCCAGTGGGGTTAACATGTTCAAGATAATTTAACTATACTCCCTCTTGATCTTTGCTTTTACCAAGGACAATCATACAGCCTCTGAGGATGACTCTTCGGCTGATTTTTGTTTCCATTTCTCTCAAAATTTTCGTAACACGTTAGCTAGTTTTTCATAATACAACAGGATTATCATCCATTTTTTTTATATTTAGCTGGAAGTACTCTTCCTAGTCCACACAGTGCATTTCACTACTGCTTCTATTCTCATCCTGTTTTTCCTGCTAAGGTGTATTACTGGGGAGGACTTCAGCAACAGTGCTTTTCAAGAATCTTTATTACATTTATCTCCTCCCCACTCTTTGTCTTTATTCTTAAATTGCCTTACCTTACAAATAGGCCCCCAAAGGCTAAGCGGATGTGAGGAACACCTAACTGCCCTGGCTGATTTGCTACTGGTGTTTACAGCTGCAGATCTCTCTCCAACAAAGCAACCACTGTCATGCCCTCAAAGAAAAACAGTCTAAGCTAAATTCTAATATGCTGTAGGCAAGCCAGGCTGAAAGGAAGAGTGTAATATCCTGAGAGTTTATTTGCCACTCCAACCCTTCTATTAGTTTGTTTATTGTAGTGATAGTTGGCTGACCCGCTATCAAGTGCCATGAACCGCCTGAGGCACTTACAGAAGTACTCATTTATTGACTGGAACTACTTAAATCAATTTTGTTTTGGATTAGTATGAACTTGTTCGTAGCTGAGCTAGACCAACCTAAGAATTTGGTTAAGTGCCTGTGCTGGTCTCAGACAAGTGACATTCTGGCTTAAACAATGTGTATTTAGCCAGTCTTGACTTGCTCTTGCCTGCTGACCAACTTCTTAACCACCTGTACAACAACCCATAGCCACACTTCAACTGCTTGTGACCCAGCTTTATCCAGACAACCCTATGAAAGTCACAGCTCTGCCTGTGTCACACAGCCTCTCGTTCTGCCTCCTCTTAGCATTTTGTTACCCAGGAGCTCAATAAAAAGATTAAGGTTTGTTTAAAATTTCAGTGTAAAATAGTTTCCCAATCCTTAAAGCAGCATGCTCATGCTTTGTGATTTCATGGCTGAGAAAATGCTTTGTCTACTACCCTAATATGAACGTATTTAAAAGCAAAAAAGAGGGCAGGCATTGTAGATCTGCTGTGATATGCTCCTTTAAGGTGGTAAAACCTACCTTCCATTGTAAGGGTATTGCTTTCTTGTTCTTCTGTCTTCCTCGTACCTATCAGATCCATGATCCTCGTGGTGCCTGCGCTGTTTATCTTGGTATCGTCTCCCATCATGAGGCATCTTGTCTCACATGTATTTTTGTTTTCTGAAATAACTTCCTGCACCAGAAAAATAAAACTGTTTCATTTTATAGCTCTACTCAGTTATTCATTGACCAGCACTTACAGAACATGTCCATTTCATGCTGATTCAAGACTTGGTAGAGACTTCCTTAAGAAGTAAAGGAAGTAAAAATCCTTTAAACTACACGTAAATTAAGTTCAGTAAAGAAGGATGTTTTTCTCTACATTTCCCTATTGATCAAGTAGTCATATTTTTTCTATATTCAACAGAATTTTCACCGAGGTGATTAGGTTTGCTCTCACCCTCTTGTCTCTGCTGCAAGGACAAAGCATGGTGTCCAGAAAGAACATGGATCTTGACTTTGTTTCCTTATTTTTTGTTGTTGTTGTTTTAAAGCCAATACAGCATTAAACACAGTAAATACCCACGTGAGCATGTTACCACCACCCAATCTGACAACCTTTATTCTGGAATTTTCAAAGAGGAAGGCACCCCTTGGCGTCAACAGACGCGTTACCGAACATCATGCCTCCTTCAGAAAAACATGCTACAGGCAAAGCTGAAACTAACTTTGCGCAAAGATATATCCTTTGTAATTGTCTACTAGCTATTTACAGGGGTGTTGCTTCCTGAAAGTGTCTTTACCCTTCGCTGTAAGAGATCTCAGCACACAGCGTAAGCACCTCAGCGACCATTTCCCATCACCACAGCCCTTCGGCGCTACTCTCAAAGCGCCCCGGTCGATTTGGTTTTGACTGATCGACCTCAGGCCTCGCTTAACGACTTCCCTTCCGTCTCCTTAGGGTGCCACTAAAGACAGCAGCCGACTTATTTATTTATTTTCACGGCGCACGAACAAAGAGTCGCTGTCTCCCCGCTGGAAGCTACGCTCCCCCGTCCGGGGCAGAGGGCACTCCGAACAGCGGCCGCCACCCGCTCCTACCCCGGGGCAGCGGGGATCCACCCCCGGGGGCGGCCCGGCCCCGAGCCCGGCCACCTCTCCCCGCTGCCCCCGGCCCCTGCCGCCTCTCACCTGAGGGCAGCGCCGAGCTCCGGCTCCCGGCCAGGGCCCTCCTCCGGCGGCGGGGAGGCGGAGGCGGCCGGCGGCGGCCCGGCCCCTGGCGCAGGTGCTGCCCTGCGCCCTGCCCGCCCTGCTCGGCGGGGCCTGGGCGGGTGGCTGCGGGCCGCAGGGCCCCCGGGCAGGGGAGAGCGAAATGCTGTGTCCCGAGGCGTGTGACAGCCCTGGCTCTGTTTAATTTAATGAAAGAAGCCCTCGTTCTTCTTCTAAGTGGGGCCCTGAGAGGGTATGCAAGCAGACGAGTAATAAAGTAAAAGTTCCAGCCCCCTGTCAGCTGCTCTTTTTTTGGCTGTTTTTAAAGACAGTTCCACCTACGTGCAGGGCTTGGGGTTGGAAGACCTGCAGCAAGAGATGTGGAGGCAAAATAAAATGGAGGAAATTTGTCCCCAGGTGTAAATGGGTAGGAACAGGCTGTCTTAAAGCAACTAGGATAGATGGCAGCTTGAAAAGGGAGGTAGCCACTTAACTCTCCTCCAGTGTAAAAGCAGGATTTAGGTAATTGAACACTTGAACACGTACAGTCTGTTTTCTTGGTGCTCTGCTGAAAGGCCTTACTTTGATGAACAACACGTGGATCTTCTGGGGTTTTGTCTCCTCGCTGCCAGCCTGTGATGTTTCCCTCACAGGAACAGTACGCTGCTACCTTCAGGATGCCTCTTGTCCTTAGGCTTTAAAACAAAACAAAACAAAACAACACTGCCTCTTCAGAAGCTGTTGGGGATATATCTACAGAGAGTCTGGGCAGACCCACGAACTGGCACTGCTGTGAACTAGGCGCTCATTGAGCAGTCCCATGCAGAAAAACCAAGTGCCGCAACAGTGGGATGGTGGTGGTAATGTAGCACAGTGCCTGGCTAATTGGAGCTTTGGAAAGAATATCCCTTGATTTCCATGGGTTTATACAGCAACACACTTGGGGTACCAGGGCTTCTTCAATTTAGGCTAAAGATGTGCAGCTGTTACAGTGCGGTCCTATTCCAGGGCTAAGCATGACATCCCCTTCAAGTAATTTGTGGGTATCAGAGGAACTGCTGCCTCTGAAATGAGGGGATATCTATGGGAACTGAGTACTTAGACACATGTTTTCTAAATTGCTGGAGCACAGTAAGACTGATTTCCTGCTCCAGTTGAGCTGTGTTAACAGCTTATTCTGCTCTTTACCATTCCCACCTCTCCTAGACCTCTTTTACTGTTCCTGGTTTAGGCGTACAGCTTGTCTTCTCTTTGTCTTGCACCAACTCTAGTGCTCACTTGATCACATAGTAAGCCAATTCAGCTTGCTTTCCAGCCAAAACCAATTTACTTTCTGCTGTTTTAGTGAGTTGAATTGGCTTTGTGCTTCAATCAAATGTGTGCTGGAACAAGGACTTGGCAAAAGCATGTCTCAGAGAGAAGAAACTGGGGGAGGGATGTGGGGAGAGGGCTACCTCTCCTCACTGCAGTGAGTGGTTAATGTAACTGAAGCCTTCACGTGGAATTGCAGTTTAAGACGCTACTCTCTACCTATGGGTTAGTTGATACACTTTCTCAGTTTGGGGCTGTCGTTCAGGTAGCAAAGACTATAACAGCAGGAGTGTTTTACTGCTCCTTAATGTAAGTTTCTGATTAAAGGTAGTGCAGGCTAGTTTGCCAGGTTTTATGCTGGAGAAGGTTAGGGTGCCTATATGAATTCTCAATTCTCTTCCATCTACATGATCAACCTTTGCGAAATCCATTCTTCATTTACATCCAGCAGAGGATGTCGGTTCTTGAAGGCACGAGGAATAACGACTCCTTTTAGGTAGGCACATTTCATACAAACAGTGGGTGCTTCTTAAGGGGCCTGCTGAACATCCTGCTTTGGTGGCAGAAAAGAAGCTAGATGGAGGGAAGAAAGATTGCAGGGAGACTTGACTAAAAGCAGACTTTTTTTTTTTTTTTTTTCCTTTTTGGTGAGGGAGGGGGGTTGATATATGAAAGTATCCTGGCAGCCACTCTCTACAGTTTAAGTAGTAGTTTTGTTAAAGCATTTATTTTTCTGGGCTGAAAGGGGTTAGTCTGTTGCCATTTGTGTCTGACTGAAGACTGCCTGCAGCTCAAGGGATGATTGTAGAATGGATAAAATTCAGTGAAGCAGACAGACTAGATAAGAACTTAAAAAGTGGCTCAAGTCATCTTCACTGTGTGACGAAAGTGATTTCCCCTGAGAACTCATAAAGCAAACACAAGGTATTGAGGTAGTGTTTGGTCGAGCTGCTTATACATAAAAACCAATGAAACAACCCACGTTAAATGCTTCTGGTTAGGGAAGAATAAGAAGAGCTAATAGTACAAATATGTCTCTAAGGTGAAAAAAAGAAAAAAAAAAAGTAGAAAGAGCTCATGGAAGGATCAGATAGGAAGGATCAGATATGGTACTGACTGAATTTGGATAAGAACAATCAAGGAAAAAAAAGGTCTTGCTGCTTAACTTGTTTCAGGAAAATGCCCCCCTTGTTGTATGTAAGGCAACAGTTTTGTATCAAATATGCATCTGATTGTGCCATCAATTTCTCCTTTTAATAGAAATAACTTTTGTGACTCAATTTTGGCTAGCTGCTGAGCTCCAGAGGGAGTAATTTACAGAAAATGAAGTGTGAAACGTTTTGATTTTTTCCTGGTAATTTACTTGAATAGGTCACATCTGTGTCTTGGATCAGTGCTTTCCTAGATACTTGCTCTAGGATAATAATAATAAAAAAATACTCTAAAAACCAATCTAGGTGTAGGGTACAAGGTGCCGCAACTAGACCTCCAGGGAAAGATTTCTTCAACCAGACAGGCAGGGCACCACTGGAGTCTGTTCAATTTGACGGGAACACTAAGCTCCTGAGACCAGCAGGACTAAAATTAACTTTGGACTTTTTTTTCCCTACCCTCTTGGTGTTGTCTTTACATGAAATCTGTTGTTTATTGTTATAAGAAAGGAAAAAAATATAAATGAAATTGGGTTGAAGGCCTACTTTTCTTTTTTTCTTTCTCACTTTTTTTCCTTCAAGGGATTTGGAAATCCATGGTCTTTTGGATGGGAGGTAAACTGAGTTTTGGAATAAAGCGATTATGTGTTGGTCAATTTTTTTTCTGTTCTAGTGGGAAAAAGAAACAGCACAACACCAAACACTGCTTCAGCAAAAGAAATGTAAACAGTATGTATGGTTTTATATTAATATTGTATTCTTAGTGTGTGTTGTGCTGTTACATGCTTATTTTTCAAGCAATGGAAACCATCGTTAGGCTTCTTTTATTGCTGTGTTTGGTGACTTGTTGGTTTGGTTGTTTCATTTCATAGGCTGAGTCCTTGACAGAGTCTGCTGAGCAATTACCTAGCACTGATGTAAAGATCTTACAGTACAATTGTCAGAAAAGTGGGATTTTGTCACAGTGAATCTAGAGTCTGGCTGGGGAATAAACTGCTTCTGGGATGCATCCAAAACAGCCTGAAAGCAGAGAGTATTTTTCTGTTGAAGCCTTGAATCCCCAAAGACTGTTATCTGCAGGCCCCTTCATATTTATATCAGCTTGAAGTGTGGAGCTGCAACGCCAGCCTCTGTAAGGCTCTGCATCACCACAGCTGTCATTGTCACGCTGACCTTCCTCAAGTTCTGCTGTTCCTGGCCACCCAAGCTGTATCTGAAACCTTATCATTCATTTTTTTTTCTCCCTGTTCTTAAGCCGCGTTGCAGGAGGCTGAAGCCATTCTTCCCTTTCGGAAATGCTGAGTAAAACCAAAGTGACTTTTGAAATCTGAGAAACTGTTAGCATTGAAATTTCTCTCTCCTTTCTTAACAGTCCTTTGTCAAGGATTACATCTGTGTTGTGCTGAATTTAGGAGAACTCACGTTTGAGTACATCTCGGAGACTATCTGCAATCCCATACGTGGTTCTCTTTAATAATTCACCACTTCAATGTAAAGGTATTTCAGGACTGAAATTCGCTTTCCAAAGACATTTAGGACTTGAGCAGATCTCTTTAGCCTGCCTTGCCATGGCAGTCACACTGGGGACCTCGCTGAAGTGCCTTTGTCTTTACCTGTCCAGAGGTCTGCAGCCCCTGGCCTGTGATTAAGGGTGCCAGCTTGTAAAACACTCAAAACTGCAGTAAGAGGAACTATCTGGGAGCTCACTTCACTGTCTCCTGGCATGAACACATGACATTCCAGGCTGTTACATGAAATCGTTTGTATTAGTAAAATATTTATAAGGTTTTATTAACATGGTAGGAGCTCTTGCCTCTTTTACAAGAGGTAGAAATTACGAGCAGTCTGCCTTCTCTCTCATTTAATCTCCTCTCCCATCTAGTGTTTTTCTTTTCTCATCTGGACATAGATAAAATCCAACAACACTGGATATTTGTTTTGCGGTCAAAACTATCTGGAGTCAACAGTCCTGGCAGGCATTGGAAAGACTTCTTGTGCATAGAAAATTTATGAACACGCAGAGATGCTGGGTTCAGTAATCTGGCCTTAAAAGGTATCCAAACGTTTTGTTCGTGATCAAAACACATAATGCTGTGGAACTGAGCTATTTACATCTGGACTGCCTGGGGCTGTAACACTGAGATATGTATGCATTGAAAGGGGAAGAGAGGCATTAAATTTAGGTTGTCCGGTTCACGCAGTTTGTCACGGTTTATTTTGACCTCCTGAAAAAGAAATGCAACAGTGGCATCCTGTGGCCTGAGCGGTTCATGACAGGTGTGCCTGCCACTGAGCTCCTCCTTCACGGCGTGGGGAACGGAACAAATTGTTTCTAGAAAGTTTACCAAAAAAGTGCATGGCATTTCTCGCACGTGCGCTGTACGTTTTCAACCTGAAGTTAAAATCTATGAGCCACCGATACTTTTTGCCGGGGACTTTCCACTGACTGAGTGATCCAGCCATCAATTTATCTTACATTCTGCTGCTGATTTTGCTACCAAACGCTTGGTGTTTGGGACAGAGAGGATGACTTCAGCTGCTCACCTAGGACACAGGACTTTGTGACACAGTCTTTGTTCTGCTGAATGTTTCCTCAGAAAAGAGGAATAGGCGGACAGTGTCCTGTCTTCCAATAACCCACTGTTCAGTGCAGTATACCTGGTCTAAAAATGAGCATTTCAGGAAAGTCCAGTGAAAAGCAGACTAGTAAGAGTTCTTTTTCCTTGCATCTACGTCACATCCAAGTGCTCGCTCCCACCTTCTGTGAGTGTGCATATGCGTGTCTCTTGGGTTTTTCAGCGTCCTAGCCTTTACTTGTTTAACTTGGACAGCCGACTGCAATTTGCTTGCCTCCTCACCAGCAGATATTGGCAGCTGTGACCAACAGGCTTTCTGAAAGCCTGCAGGCATGCCAGAAGGCACATTAATCGGGAACATGCAGGCTCACCTGCACCCCTGTGGGGAGATGTCAGGGAAGCTGCTGAAAGCCTCATTTTTCCCTCTTCTTCTTTGATTTCCCTTCTCAAAAAGAGGAGATATTAAGATCTTGTAAAGCCTCTTCCTTTCTACTTCTTCCCTTCAGATATAGAGGCGTAAATGCTACTGAATGCTCAGCATCAGGAAAAAATGGGGGAAAAACTGACCTTAGCAGTAAATGAAACGGCTTTCGTCATTTTAATTTTGCTTTTTCCTGTGCCCAGAATGCTCCAGCTCTGCATGTTCTGTGCAAGAAGTGAAAAACAGAGTACAGGCAAGGATGTTCACGGCTGCCCGTGCATGGAAGAACCCGTGAGCACTACGTTTTCCATAGTGCTGTAAAGTCGCCACGATCCCATTCGTGGGGATGTTGGAGTGGGAGGCAGGGGAGCAGAAACAGCAGCAGGCAGGGGCTTAGTCATTGCCTTTAATAATGAACGAGTACTCTTAAAATCTTGCGAAGTTGCTTAACTGAGCTTGCACCACGGTTTCTTGCCAGTATTAATCCCTGGGCTGTCTCTTAAAACATGCACATGCATGAAAACAAACAAATGTTCTGACTCGCTGTGGCTCCAGTAATGTTAAACCAAGCTCCTTTTTGTCAGTTAAACTGACAGCGAAGATAAGAGGAGCCGGTGTTGGTATCATCTGTTGCATAACAAACCACTCTTGACAAAAGAAGCAGCCTCCTGTCAAACGAATTTCCTTTATAACTGCCGAGGGGACTATTTTTAGTTTCCTCTGCCATTCTTTGCTCCTTAATCGTCTGTTTCGCTTTTCTGTTTTTCTCTGCTTTCCCCTTTTCCCACCAGCTCTGATACCAGGTACTGCTGATAAGCTGCTGCAGGGAAGGCACTGGGCTCCCGTCCGCGCCAAGGGCCTGTACCGAGGATACCGCCTGCCTCACTGCCTCCAGGGGAAGGGAAGGACAAGTAAAGCACCCCGAATCCACACGAAGGATTTCAAAGTCCAAGAAGTAAATTAAATCAGCTCTCGCCAGGGAAGCGTTTTTGCAAAGGCCGCGCTCCGAAAACGTTGTGAGTTGCACGAGGGGAGCTACAAATGGTGTTTAAACATCACAGGCATACCGCACCAGGCAGCAAACTCTTCATATTCCATTAGGGAAGCAAGGCTGAGCCTGGTTTTTCCACTGCAGATAAAATTAAAGTGCTTTGGAAATGATGGTGTTTATTCCATAGGTCTTGACTCTATAGTACTGGCTGTGTTCCCTTTTGGTCTGTTTGACCCGCTGCATGTTTTCGGTCCTTTGAGCAGCAGAATGATTCTTGTCTTCTGGCTGAGATATAAAACAGAAGTCCTGCCTATCTGTAATCCATTAGAGATTTTGCGGTGCCGTTTGCAGCAGTAGGAGTGTGTTTAGGCTTCGGTTGTTCTGGAAATAACACTGCTTTGCTCGGTTGCGTATCATAGTTCAGTCAATCTAAATCAAGCAATCATCATCCTCTTCAGCCTCCTTCTAAAGCCTAACTCTTGTGGGTTATTTTATACTTTATACCTTCTTCCGCCACAGCATACAAGAGCTTCACAGTAACCAGTGGTTTTTATGCCCAGGGTGCTTCAATAAGTTACAAGTCACTGTAATACTCATTGTTTAGCTAGATTCAAGGAGCACAGAGGCCAAGTAAATAGCCTCAAGTCAACTATGAAGTCTGTGGCAGCACATTTGTGCCTCTGTTCTCCAAGTGAGCAAAACAGCCTTGAAGTTAGCATACTAACATGTTTCAGGAAAGTGATGCAATTCTCATGAAGAAGGAATTGATAGAAATGTCAAAAGTTTTAACCATTAGTATTTTTTCAACAAAACCGAGTTTTCAAATGCTACTTAATGATTGCAGAAAACATATTTTGAGAAAGTGAGAAAAAAAATACTGAAATACTCCAATCTCCCAATCTCTCTTTTTCCCAAGTAGAAAAAAAAAAAAAAGGAAGAAAAGTGTCTGATGAGAAAAAGTAAACAAGGACCTGGTTTCTCAAATGTAATGAGAATTCTGAATGTGCTTAAGGGAAAATAAAAAGAACACTTTTCTTCAGGCTTTCTCCTCTCCAGTCTTAGCCTTTTCTTTTTTCTTCCGAATGTAAGTGGCTAGTGCAAGAATGACTGTTTTCCCTAACCCTAAAAAATCATGTACCAAAACTGAACAACAGTCCTTATCCAAGTAAAGTTAGAGAGAGTTGGGGAGAGTTCATGTGGCCGATGACAACAGCTCCTTACGTGTTTGGCTGTTTTACTGCCTGACAGGATTGGACAGGGATCTCCTCGGCAGATTTTGCTGGCTCACTTCCTTCTGCCTCGTGGGTCTGGATTATGCCGTAGCCCCAAATTAGTGCACCCATGCTGCGAGTCACCTGGCGTGATCCCAGTCTACACAGCAGAGTCATTGGGTGCCCCTCAGGAGTTATAATGTCAGCTGCCCCAACCTGGCATACACCTCTGTGCAGTCTACGGGCTGAGATAAAACTGTTCCTGCTTCTCTTTTCCCTTTTGTTCCGTTCTTTTTATCAGTGTAACTTTTTAGTTTCTTTCAGCTTTAGTTTTGATTCTGCATTTTTCAATCCCCTGAATTAGACTTTGTTTTAAGAGCTGGAAGTGGGGGGAAGCATTGGAAGGAAGCCTGATTTTTTTTTTTTCTTTTTTTCTTTTTTTTTTTTTCTGAAAATGCTTGAAAGTCTGCCAGTGAGTTGTCAGGTTAGTGATGGCTTGTGACATATCAAAGCAGACAAGCACGGGTTCATAATAATTCAAGATCTGTTGAAAACAGCATTGAATGTGGTTAGCGGTGAGGGCTTTTTAAAGAGAAAATAATTATTGCAAGTGTATTTCAACCATCGCTGTAGAAAGAACCTATCATTTTAGTGTGTATCATTTGGATTTTGTGTCTCTTACTCAGATTTTCAGTGTTTTCATCCCAGTTCAACTGTCTCATTCCTTGCCCTGGTGCCTGGAGGGAACACTGCTCTTACATGTCTGGGGAATCCAGGTTTTCAGGCCACCTGTGTTCGTGAAGCCTTTCTTCCAGCCATTTTATCCCATTGTTCAGGAGTCCCATTTTCTGCCTTTGCAGACTTCCGTCATTCTACAGAAAAGGAGAGGTTGCATCTCCTGGGTCAGTGGCGTGAGAAGTAGCAAGAAACTTCTTGGCGAGGAGCCTAAAAAAAATCATTTAGCTTCCATTGGGTGAAGAGGTTCTGGCCTTCAGAATCTCTCCCAGCGTTTTAAGAGGTTTTGGGCAAAGATGTCTGGAAGAAATGAGAATTCCACTTTCAGAATGGATATGAAATGAGAAAGCCAAAGAAAAAGACAAATTTTCCTCTCACACTGTGTGAAGGGCCTCTATGCTGAAGACATCACCAGCTGAATGCATATAAGAAGTCGCCAGCAATCATTAAGCTCAATTAATCTTATTCTTGAGCACATGATAACAGCTGTGGATTATTTAAACAAAGCAATGGTGGGCAAGCAGGAGAGGGAAATTAAAGAAAAGAGGTTCTGCTGTAAACACTCATACCACCATCACCCAAACTACACTGTAGTGTAGAAACTGGGTCAGAGACACCCTTCCCCCTCCAGGCTGTCAAAGTTATTTGAGCTTCTATTGAAACCATCACAATAGAAGAGTTTGGCTCATGCATTCACTGAGCAAAACTGATTTGTGTTTCTTGGTTCAGAAAAAGCTGCTGGGTAATTTTCCGTGCAAGTACAATGCAGCAGTTCAGCTGATCCCTGAAAGCTGATTTCTTGGTGATTTGCCTTTCATTTAATAGAGCACTTCTGCTTTTATTCAGTCTTTCTAAATTCACATGCTGAATCTGTGTTTAGAAGCCTTAAACCCCTCTCTTGCCTGTATCGGGTTTAGGAACCGTGCTGGTAGCCTTCATGCAAAGTTCAAAAGATTTCCGTAAGTCTATTGAGATGCCGCTTGCTCTGTTTTCTTACTGATGATATTAATCTAAGTTAATTGGTTTGTTTGCTTGTAGGGCAATTGAATTAAAATGTATTGTTTGGGAAGTATGGCTGGACTAGACACAAACACAGCTCTTCTGGACTATTCCCACTCCCCTTTTTAATCCCATATTTAAGTCTTTCATCCTTGTTTACAGCTGTCCTATTAGTGGTCTCAGCCTTCTGGTGTGCTCTGTCTGCTCTGTTTTTTGTGTGTTTTGTTTTTCTGGCTTCTTTCAGGGTGTCCCAGTGCCTCCACCTTGTCCTGAAAAGAAAACCAGCCTCCTCTTTATACCATGATGACCGGCTACACGGGTTGCCAGCGAGCACAGAACCAGGGAGTTACGCTGTCAGACGTGGCATTAGTTGGTGGTGCTCATAAACCCTTATTCCAAAGGAGGCACAAGTGAAGTTAAACAACAGGTTCCAGAGTTTGAACCTGTTTTCTAACGCTCAGTTAATGCATTCTCTAATGTCAGTTCCCCTCCCTGCTGCCCTGCGTGTGCACTTTTACAGAATGAGCACGTGCGCTGCCACGTTTCTTTCTGTTTACATGAAATGTCATTTCTTTCTTGAAAACCGCCTGACACGATGGTTGGTGTTGCCAGGAGGTGTCTGTGGGACCTACTTGGCCATGGAGCCAAGAAAGCTGTTGTTGAAGGAGCTGCACACCCTAAGTAGCTGTGGCATGGTGCATTAAGGAGGCATGGGAGTGGCAGGATATCAGGAGAAGGAACACCATTTCCTCGAGTCCGCTCTCCAGACGAGAGGCTGGTTCTTATCAAGCAGCAGTGAGAACTTTTCTACCCATACACATCCATCCCAGTTCTGATTCTCCATCATATTGTGTTCACTAACAAAAAAAAAATGGAAAAAATCTCCCAGTCTGTGTGCTAGTTTCAACAGCAAACGTCTCAGGCTACCTTGCTCCAGCTGGCACACTTATTGAAGCTATGTACATTGATGTGTCTTCCTTGCATCCTCACTACCAAGAAGAAAAGTAGAAATTCTTGCCGTTCCACACAGCTGTCCAAATGAATAAACTACAGAAATGGTTTTGAGAGAAACTCAAGCTGGGAAGCCATTTGCACCCTGAAGTTTGACAGCAGAATGCCTCCTGTTGTTATCAAGGCTAATCGCTTTCCAGCCCTGTCTCTGGCAAATGCTCTATCTGCAATAATCAAGTCAGTGCATATGACATAGTTTTTTGACAGGACAATATTTCTTAATAATTTAGTAGCATCGCACACACACAAAAATAGAGTTATAATTAGCTCTCATCCCTGAAGTTGGAAGAGCTTTTCAGCTCGTTGGAGGCTGCTGGCCAATTCTCTTATCTAATTGGATGAAGTTCCTACTTTCTCCCATTTGTATGATGTCTGCTTTTACACAAGCTCATTAAGTGCAGCTGTACTCCAAGTTTATAACAACAGCCCCAGTGAAGCCTAGGCAGAAGTTTAATACCAGTTCTGTTCTCCATTTCTCATCTGATTTCAATCCATTCTGGGGGTTGATATATGCCCAAACATCTTTTCCTAGCACCTAATTCTCCCCCCTCCAGCTTTTTATTATGAATTATTGTAATCATTAGAAACCAGACAAATTGCATTGGATTCATCTGTCTGTTTTGAAACTGGAGAGTTTACAGCTTGCTTTCAGGAAAATACATTTTAAGGCAATTTTTTTGCTTCCATGAGGCATATAGAAGCAATTTTTTTCCCCTTTCATTTTAAAGCTGTCGTTAAGTTGCAATCAAATAATTGCTACACCATTATTTAAATCTTCAGCAGCATTGAGCTGATTATACGGGTAGAAATAAGTACAGCAGTTAACATTATATTAAACTGTTGCATTTATATGTGTTTTTTTTTTTTGTTTGTTTGTTTGTTTTTGGCAAAATACTTCTTTAAAAACAAATCACTTTTGTCAGTATAACTAAATTTTTCTCAAGTTCTTGTGCGTAACTTTAAATCTTTAATTTCTACTTAGTAGAATACATATAATAATAGAAAATCTTCATTTCCCAGAACTTGAATTTTTCTTTATTGCCTACATATATTCAAGTTACATTTATGGACAAAAGATTCATCATATACTTTCTGCGATACAGATATATTGGTTTTATAAGTGATTTTATAATTTTTGTGGATTCTTTTGTTCTTCCACCAGAGAGCTTTTCCAAGGTTTCTTGGGGAACTTCCCACTGCATAATTTCCTTCCCCTGCCATGTTCCATGAGAGAAATGGAAAAGAATCACAGTGAGGCACCAGGGGGAGGATTCAAAGGGACTCCCTCCTAAGCCAAATTCCAACAATAAGGGAAATTTCCATCTGCTGGTGCCCCACCTCCTAGCATCCATATTCCCTTGAGGTTGTAGTGCTCTCCTGGCTCTGCAGGTCGACAAAGGCTTGACCTGTACGAAGTCCACAATACCCTTAGCTCTGTCTAAGATGTAAAGATGCAAACGTCTTGCAAAATCCAAAGCCCAGAATGAAGAGGGAGGAGAAATGAAGGAGGGCACCCAGCCCCAGCCTGACCTGAGTCCTACTTGAACTTGCTCTGCGCTATAGCCCTCCTTCGGTTCATGTAATCATAAAGAGGTACTGGAGTTGAAAGTTTTGTTTCTGTTCCTGTCAGAATATGAAAAATGAACAGCCTTGTAACCGAGGCCGTGGTCACTGCTGTTGATAGATCTTTTTGGCAAAGTTTGTGTGGGCAGGTTAATTGTCATTCTCATTGATGATGCAAACTGGTGGTTTAATTGGTCATTTTAATATAAAACAATCTCAGAGTGAGTCACAATTAGTTTTGACTGATACTTGACTTTACTAGAAAAACAAAATCTGTTAAAATCTCTCTTTGTTTTTGTTTTTGTTTTTGTTTTTGTATAGGTGGTTCCATCTGTAGGCTGTTATGTGCCCAGACCCCGTTTAGACAAATATAAAATATGGGCCTTCTCCTTGTTTAGTGTCCCAGTGCTTTTGTAGTTTTCATATAGGGCTGCTGTCCCACGTATGCATAAGATAAGCTTGCCTGACGTTTATAAGCAAGGACATTTAGGTCTCTTCTAACCGGTAGAGAGAATTTTTATGATTGATATCTACCATCCTGTTGTCTTCAAAAAATGCAGGCTTATTTTTATGGGAAATACTTTATGTATTAGAGGGGCTAATATAACACCAGAACATTTGTTTTTCCAGCTACAGTCGTCATGGGCACATCATTAAAATGACAACGGTAGTTGCTCCATGCTGTCTGATTTTGTAATGTTTTGACAGAATTTAAGACATGAATGAATGTTTGTGCTGCTAGTCATTGGTGAATCATACCACTTAACTGGAAGGGTCAACGAGATAAATATACGTGGTCTTCAGGAAATGAAAATGGCTTCTTTCATGTGTGATTTCGAGCTTGTTTGTACACTGCTGTTGTTGGAAGTGGCATCGGTTGACGGAGATTAAGGCAAAAGTGGTGAGTTATTTTCCCAGCACTTGAGTGAGTGGTGATAGTTGTTGGAGGATGTGATGACAGAAGAGAAGCGGGTTTTAATTTTGTTTTTGAAGTGGGAGGGGGTGGGCAAATGGATGCTCAAGACACATTAATGAAGTTATGTTGACAACTGTTAAGTGTGAAGTCTGTCATGTATCTCATTGCAATGAATATGTCTTTATAAGCAAACTGTGCTAGAGACATCTGTGCAATTGTCAGCTGTAATTAAAGAAAAGGATGGTTCAGCAGTGGACATACAATTGAAAATGAAGGACAAGGTTTTTGTGTGTGGATGTGTGTACGTCTGTTTGCCAAAAAATGACTTTTTTTTTTTTTTTTTCACTAGCTATTCTCCCCAAGTAACTACTAAATCAAATATATATATATATATCCTTTTTAAAAATTTATTTTTAAAATTTCTCTTGTAGGACAGAATTTGAACATTTTAGAGCACAGACCTTTTTGATCATGCCCTTGTTGGTGGCATTCTGAAGATGTGTGAAGAAATAAGTTCCAGAAAGACTGGGGAAAGCTTGAGGTAAAATGTCACTTGTCAAGTGTGCAAAATAAGCAAAGAAAATAATAATGCTTAGACCGGGGCATATCCGTGTTTGCACATACTGTGCTCACTTGCAATACATGTTGCAGCTGTCTGTCATGTTCCATTTTCCTAATAGCTTTGTGACTGTATCATGGTGTTCCTTTCAAAGGGGCTTACGGGTATTGTACAGGGACAGCTGTTTTATTGTCAGAGTAAGGGATCTGATTTTTTTTTTCCAGCCACAGAGCTCTCCACCGCTCTAAGTCAATTTGAGCTTAAGACAAGCAAATACATTTGAAGAAAGGCCTTTGTCTTTCTCAGGTAGTTGAATAACTGTGTGTAGCTTAAAGTTGTTCTGCAGCTATCAGTGGCTCCACTTGCAGTGCATGCAGTAAAAGGTCTTTCCCTGGCTCCAGCTGATATTAACGGGAGTTTTGCAGCAGATGATGGTGGGAATAGTTCTTGGATTAGTAGTGCACTTTGAAAGGTGTGTGATGAGAAGAGCAGCGTGGGCCTACCTGAACCCCTGGTGCTATCTCATCTCTTGCTGGAGGTAGCTGTATCATTTCTTTCCATTTATGCTTCTTGAATATCTTTCATGACCTCTGGACTGGCCTTACTTTCCCCCTCGAGCCTGGCAGAAGCAAGGAAGCAGCCACAACTTAACAAGACTGAAATCTAATTCCAGATCTGGAGGCTGTGACTCGGACGTTACTGGAAGCAGTGCTGCCTATCTGTCCTTGGTTAAAGTCCGATTTTCTGTCCCTAATGAAAATTCCGGGAGAATGCAAAGGAGCGTTGATTTAGGTGGCCAGCAACTAGAGTTAAGGGTTTATTACATACCCTGTCTGTGAGGAGGAGGAACGAGGAGGAGCTACAAGGCAGCACCTTTGTTTAAAATGCATCTGTTTCTTTCTCATGGCCACATTTTTACAGTGTCAAATCTACCAGCTTCTTTTAGAGCTATGTATTGGAGGGAGCTGTGCGTTCTGCTAGCAGTAAATGAATTACATAATGGGAAGAATGTTTGCAAAGCCTGTAGAGAAATAGCAGCTGCTTTTTTAAGTGCAAAAAAAAAACCCTATAACATTTCAAAACTGTAGCAAGAACAAGGATTTTTTAAAGACCTGGATGAAAGGAAATCAGTAATGCGTAGGGGGTGATGAGTGGACCAGACACCTCACCTGTTTTATTCCTAGGTGCAGAGGGAATTTGGAGTTAGACGCCAGATGGAAAGCAAACTCAGAACCACATGAACTACTAGCCAGTTTCCTTCAGCAACATTAATTTACAGTCTCATGAGAGAACACCTTGGTTTTCTGCCAGCTTTGGCTTCAAGCAGGATTGTAAGAGGACAGAGCAGAGCAGTCAGCAGTCCCTTTCAGGCCACACCGTCTGTGCGGTGAAGCAGACGGCACAGGCTGTTAATGGGACTCCGCTGAAAGAATTACAGAAAACGTCTGTGCCCCTGGTCCCTGGTGAAAACCTTCCAAGTACGTTAATTATAATGCAGTACTGTGGCTTCTCCTGTGCCTGCCAGGCATTTTACAGGACGCTGGCATCTTTATGCTACGAAAGCTGGCTTGCCCAAACTATTGTTTCAGGTTTTTTTTGACATGTTTTGCATTGCTGGATCCTGCTGGTAGGTTCTTCGTTGTTCAGTGGAAAGGTGGCTCAATGGATGTGGAGCATGTTGGGAAGAGAGGCTTGAAAGTCATTTTGATTTGCCTTTGACAGTGCTGTGGGATCACATCATGTGGGATCACAGTGTTGTGATGCATCTTGGCCTTTTGGAGTGATACTGCTTTGAAGGAATTGTGTAGAAATACACTAAAAATTTATTTCCAAACTGCCTTGTCGAACACTGGGGCATCTCATGTGGCACTTCAGTTCACTCTCCGATCTCACAGTTTTCTTTCCAAACTATCCAGGAGTTGGAGTGTCAATTGCTTTCTCCCTCCTCTCTACCTGGCAGTTCTGAGATGGTGTTAGCATTTCAGATATGCAAGATTTAAGGCACAAAAGTGCAGAAAATGCTGCTCAGTTTGAATATTGCTAAGTGTGCTTCAGATGACTTGAAGCATGTGCTCTGTCACATAAGTGTCTTGAAGGCTTGAACTCTAGAAGAAAGCAAGAGGCTTTTTGACAAGAGAGTTATTTCTCAGTTGTGTGTGTAAACTTCTAATAGTGGATGTCTATTTCTACTACAACAATAATGTACAGCACAGTTTTTTTGTTGTTGTTGTTTTAGTGCACAAGGCAGCATTTTCTTCTTTCACAATTTCAGATGTAATTGTTCCAACAAAGACAAGGATTAAGGATCTGCCAGAGCTGTTTCCATCCCAATGTGAATGAGTTAACCTTGCCATTGGCCCCAGTCAATGGTCAGTAACAGACTGTATGCAGTGATCATGCACGAACTGTGGCTGCTTTGACAGAAATGGGATCACACGTCTCTTCAGAAACTTGTGCAAATACGAACCAGTAAATAGATTGGCTGGCTTTTGTTTTCTGTCACCTGTGGCTTTATAAGGATTTGCACCAGTACTGTGCTCCAGATGTACATTTTTATCTGTGTGACCATGAACTTGTCTGAGTTAGCGCTGATTTCAGTTTCTCACAATAATCATTGCATTCCCACTCTTGTGGTCATGCATGTAATGGGAGTTCTGGAGGACACATGCAGAAGTGAGCACACCAGTGCCTTTTATTTTGCATATCCAAGAGGCAACTCAATACATTTTAAATGAGTCGCACACGTCAGCACTAGAGCAGGTTTTCCTGTTGGAGAGGAAGAGGCACCATCTGGCCAAACTTAGCCAGGAACACTTTTCGGTATATGGCATGATAACAAGGAGCATACCTTGAGAAGTCCTGAAAAAGAAAATAGATATTGATGGTTTTTACTGTTTTTATTCCTTTAGGGTTTTGTAGAGCCATTCTGAACATTTTCCGTGCTCACACTACTTTTGGTGAGCTGCAGTAAACTAAGAGCTATGGTGGCATGCTTCACATCCTCTTTTGTTGCTTGTCTGTGCAAGTCAGTTTCTTGCAATGCACAAATCTTGACTACTTGGTCTTCTGTCCTGAATACGGCCGCCTCAGAGGCAGTTCTTGATACCAAAATGTTACTTGTGAGCAGAAGGCTAATGCCTGTTAGGGTCAGATGTGGTGTGAAACTTAAATGGCAAGTAGTTGTTATCTGGCCATTCACACTGGAATAAATTCCACTTTGTATCATTTGCAATCTCTCGTTAAATATTTAGTAAGATAGAGGGACAATAGCAGGAACTACAGGCATTGCCAGGCTGAGAGCCTACTGTTTCAAAGGGACTGCAGCACACTGCTGGCAGTGAAACTTCAGTGAAGGTTTGCATTGTTTGAAACCATTTGTGTGTATTTTGAAAAGGGAGCTTTCTCTGGCCCAGCAAAGCTTGTTTTAAAGGTGCTCCTACCAGTGTAATTTCCAGAGTGCCAAAACCCAGCTCAGTTATCAGGTGTAACATTCGTTTTGTCTTTATCCCAGCCTCTTCTGTTCTCATCTGCTCGCTGTGCTTTGTCCCAGTAATAAGGTAGGCATTTAATCATGGATGCTCATCTTTCTGCTTTTTACAAAAACTTGAGTCAACTGTCCAGGGAGAATGAGGGGAGTCACCAAAGTAATTTACCTGTTTTTGCTGCCTTGGTTTGCCTTCCTAGAGAAATTTAATCACTTCTTCCTCCCTTAGCTAGAAATACAACAGTGCTGAGGATACTTTCCTTCAGGTCCTTTCAGTCTTCTATCAGTCGCATGGAATAACCAGGGAAAAAAATGGCAGTACTTGCAGAACTGCAGATTTGCTTGCCTCCTGACAGTCGCAAAGGAATTTGCAACCTCATCTGCTGGGCAGTTGAATCCTGGGCCTAAGAGGACAGAATCTATTATTTGTGTCTTTCTCCTGTGGCTTCATTTTTCAGAAGGCTTCAGGCTGCCTTCCTCCGCCTTCTCTGCCTTTGGGGATGCAGACATAGGGGTAGATGTTTTTGCACGTGTGTCTCAATTTTCCTGGAAAGGCATTAAACTACTAGCTAGCTTGAGGCACTCACTACAGGTGCATTCATGACAGTACACTGCACATGCTAGGTTGCAAAACCCACTCAAGACATCGGGTGTATTCATGGGGCAGTTAAATACTCATTACCTAAGCTAATCTAGCTGTGTTCTACATGAACTACAGCTACAGAAGGTGTGTGGTAACAACCGCAATGTTGAGGGCCAGGTAATATGAACCCTTAAGAAACAGAATAGCTAAACACCTACTGGAAACCAATCATAATGGTAACAAACTTTCGGCAGTAATAAAAAGCTTTACTTTTTATTTTTTTTTTTCATTTTTTTTTTTTCCCCTCAGCCCACTGAAACTTGCTGATATGCTTTTCCAGCTTCTTTCTACTAGAATGAAAAATAGTTCTAGTGAAAAAGGGAAGACTCTCACTGCACTTTCAAGAAGATGTTGGATATGTGAGACAGTAGAGTGGGTGGCAGTCAAGACAGTCCTTCTGTCTTGAAGTATATGATACACCTGTCTATTGTATTTCACACAGCAGCAGCTTATCAGACCTGTATTTTGATGCACAAAGGCTTTTGAGTAATGCTGGAGAATATTGTCTCTTTGCAGCTTTTTGGGGAGGTTTTTGTTTTAGATAATCAGTCTAGAATGCAGCTCCTCAGGGTTGTGTCCATAGATGTGGTATTGGCTGCTCTTTTTTGGGATCCAGAGAAGGAAGAAATGCCGTAGCAGAATTAAACTGTTGAATGTAAGACAAATGTCATCCTTTGCAGTTGCCAGCAGCACAGATTCTTATGTATGGCTTTAGTGTTTAATATACATAGTGTTTAAGGAATATACCTACGGATGCTCTTCCAAGAAAGTCCCATTTAGAAGTGATTTTGTCCCAAGGTCTCATTTGGAGCTTGCTGTCCTCATTGAACCCACCTGGAAGAAGTGACATATGAGCTGACAGACTTACTAAATCTGTGATTCCTGCCTGTGCGAGCTATGATAAAAGAAAAACTTAGGCTAAGGAAGAGTCTGCAAATAGCCTCACTTGAAGTGTTGACTCGCAGCTCTGAATGCTGTAGTGAGCATGATGGGATGCTGTGAGAGGTTGTTATACTATGGAACATTAAGCACCTGATTAACCAGTCTCCTAACAGTCAAAGCAAGGAGAAAGCTCTTCCATCTTCTATCATGATAGTCCAGGCAGACCAAGAACCTGCCTCAGCTATTCTATCACTTCTTTCCCTGACCTTATGGGCAGCCTGTGGACTCAAGTTCATCGGACCTTCCAAGGTGAATTTTATAAATACATTCCTGCACAGTGCACACTGGGTAAATACAAACCTGCTATGCGTACAAGCTACCACACAAAACTTTTAAACATTTTGATATTACCTTCAAGAATAGCACATCATTAAAAAAAAAAAAAAAAAAAAAAAAAAAAAAAAATTTTTTTTT
>NC_048894.1:79643909-79665409 GCF_011077185.1 Oxyura jamaicensis
AAAAAGCATGGGTGAGTAGTACTTCTACAGTCTCACTGTAGCCTGAAGCTGTTGATACCAAGCAGAACATGTCACCAGAACAATCAAGAAGGAAGCATTATGTTTCATTTATAGGATTGCACTCATAAATGTCGGAGTAGTGTTTTATCAACCAATCCTAAACAATTCAAATGCAAAACAAGTAACTCACAGTGTGCTTTATTATTTTTTCACAATATTAACTAGACAGACATGGAAAGTTTAATGGCAGCATGTTCTTATAACATTTTAAAGACAAAGAACAACATAATCATATTAAATGATGATAAACTGACAAACTACATTACCATACATACATCATCCAAAGGTACTGGGTAAACGATATCTGCTTATGTACATTTATGCTGGTGATAATTAAAATTCAAATATTCAGAAGAAAAAGAAAAAAAATACGCTACTTAAATTATAAAAATATATAGTTCTGTGTGGAATTTTTAATGCTGTATAACTTGGTGAGAAAGATTTCATCATGTGATGAAGCTGCATTAACTTAGTATAGGAATGTGATTTAAAACAAATACAGATTAAATTGGCTCTTTTGTCTTCTTTTTGTGTAGCCTGGTTTGAAAGAGAGAGAGGAATGAAAAACAAAGCTGGGCTTTTGCAATGAGAAAGAATTTTTATGCTTATAAATCAAAAGATGTTTAATTTTTCGTGTAGTACTGAGCCATTAACTCATAATACAAATGAATCATTTTGCTAGCTTGTTTAAAGACAGAGAGAGGAAAAAAAGACAGGCTTTAAACTTGCTACTTCACTACACTTTTAATTAATAGAACTTCTAGGTTTGTGAAGTTGAATGCAGGTGCACAGCTAAGCACAGTGTCATGCTTCAGGGTCAAAGCATGCAGACCTTACGTATATCTGACTCCCACTGACTGAGCAAGGGAGAATGTGTGCATGCAAGGCTGGGGTGTCCTGGGTCTGTATTCTTTGAACTGTACCACATCAATGTTTCCTTTGCACATCTGCTTTCAAAGAAACATTTTTTTTTTTTCATAATTGTTCTTTATTAGTGCAACCCTACTCAGACTGCGTAATCCCAAATCACAACAGCAAACCAATGAAGTTTTTTAATGATTGGCTAATTTTATAACACTTATTTTTTTTTTTTTGATTGAAAAAAATTAGTAATTATAGTCATGTTGTAGTGCACGAATTTGTATACAGTTTTAGTTAAAAGCTATTTTCAGACCACCTTGGGTGCACTCCTGCATCATCTGAAACTTGAGATTTTCTTACATACCAGTGTCATTCTCCATATCTTCCAGCCCCCTTCCTTATCTGTATATTCTCTGTTACCTCCACAGCCTCACTCCTCCTTTGTTGGATCCAGTGCTTGTTCTATTGAGAAATTTCCTTTGTGTCAGCTCTGATTTCAGAACGCTTGCAGATTTTTTTTCTTGTTTTTCCATTTGTTCCTAAGTTACTGGTATGTAACAGAACTTAGGTGATTGTAGAGATATTTTATTTCAGAAGCAAAATATTTTCCTTCATTATTTTCTTAATAAATGCAGTAAAAAGGAATTAATGACAAATAAATTAAATACAGCCGAATCAAGTATTTCTCTCAAATTCCTAAGGATTTTCTGTTTTGCAAAAGACTGCCTTCAGAATTAAGCTTTACTGTGAAGAGTAATCATGGGGTCTCCATACTCGGTTACTCTGCCTTTGTATCATCCTTTTTCAAGGGAAAGAATGAAAGATGAACAAATTCCATTTAACCAGGGAGACATTTCAGTGAGCTCTCTGATTCCTTCTACTTCTTGACCTCTTCCTAGGTTGTCCTCTGATCTTCCACGCCTAACCAATTTCAGAACTGTCCCTTCTTTTTTAACTTCTGCTTTGAAAACTCGGGTACACGGGGAGTGACCAGCTATGTGTGTCTGCGTAGTGACAGAGGATGGATTGTCATGGAAGTGTAGTCTTGGAGCATGCAAGTCTGTAAGGCATTTTGTGGAAAACAATTCTATGTGAAAGTGTAATGAAGAATAGGAAAGACAGGAATTATTGCAAAAGAAATGCGTAAGTGAGAGGAGAGGATTTTATTAAAGAAGTTCAAGCTTTTATATACATTCAATGTTTCTACTATGTTTCTTAATAAATGTATTACCAACTACCGTTATAGCTAATGCAGCCACAATACTGTACTATTCTGCAGTCAGGATGGGAAAATTCTGTTAGCTCTTTAATAAAATAAAATCATCAACAGTCATCATGACTCTTCTTTTTGCCTGGTATTAACTAGTACACTGGGAAGTCCAGCGAGTAGACACAACAGAACACAAAATCCTCAATATTCATTTAAATGTGTATCATGTGTCTTCTTCATATTATTTCTAAAGCAGCTTTAAAAAACTTTTGCCATTGGAAGGTATTAAAAATAAAACCCATTCAAATTATCCTTGTAGTATAGCAGCACTGGAATTGATAGTTACTCTTTTATTACTTTTGACAATGTAAACCTTTAATAAAATAAACAATATTGAAACAATTTGAGGTCTAATAGTTCGTGAACTTTAATGGGTGTATGGGCACAAATTGAAACGAAGACTAGATTGTGAAATGAAACATTAGCTTGATACCAGCCAATTCCAGTTTTGAAATTGGCTTCAAACAAATTCAGCTTTGTAGCTGAAAAAATACAAAGCCCACACTCAATCTGCAATACTTGGTTGCTCCCATTTAGAATATTTTTCATATGACTCCTGCATGTATATGCTCACTTCTGACAGAAGCACTCTAAAAACATTGCAGGTGTTTCTGTTTTGATCCTGTTTTTTCTTTCCTTCTATTTTATTTTTTATTTTTTTTAAATCAAGCCTAGTTTAGATCACATTTTTGTGTTCTTAGAAACATTTCCTTTATATGCTTCTAAAAAATTAAAAGTAATTTCAAATTTGAAAGGTAAGCTCATTCTGTCTTTGCTCTTACAAAGTGTAGGTGCCATGACTAAATAGCAGTAAAAATGCTGAGATGTACAACTCTTAAAAACAAACAAACAAACAAAAAAGCAGCTTTGAAGACACAACATCAACTACAGCCTTAACATTGAACATATTACATTCCCAAGTTAATGGAGCTATTTTGCATATAATGCCACAAAGTTATCCAACTGAAATCTTGAGGTTGACTCTACAGTTTATTCACTGCATTTTTTCAGCCTTATAGCACTTCTGTATTGTATGGTACGTTTTATTCAGAGCTTTGCAACCTTTTCTTTCTCCCTGTGGATGTCCATTGACCCACAAATCCCAGACTTCAAAAGTTTCATAGAAAAAATAGGAGCGCTTGATTGAAGACGGAGATTTCCATTACTCAGAGCAGTCCGTGCGACACACTCAGATTCTTCTGCTTCCTCAGCAATTCTGGACCCCTCCGAGCACATGGAAAAGCCCCGCTCTGACATACATCGACACATCTGGTCTCAGAACACAGGTCTGTTTATAAAACTGTGTATCAAGTAGTCTGCATTAATTGTACTTGAGTTGCATTTAAAATAGGGGCAGATACTTCACCCTCCCCTTTTCCTCCACCCTGTTTTTGCTTGAAATGACAGTAGGCACCTGTGCGATCGAGGTGTCAGAGAGTCTCTGTCCAGATAGAGGAGTTGGAGTTTCTTCATCATCTTTTCTTTCGTAGACAGTCTTAGGAATTTATTACCATGAAATAATTTTGGGGGTGAGGGGCAGGAGGATAAAGCTCACTTTCTTTTCTTTTCTTTTTTTTTTTTTTTTTCCCTTTTTTTTTTCTTTTTTTTTTTTTTTTTTTTTTTTTTTTTGTGATGAAAATGAGCTTGATTTTGGTGTCCAGTTCGATAAACAAGGGTAGTCAGAGCTAATTTGTAACTCAGCTGAGGTCTGTTTCTTGCCGAATAAAATTAAAATCGTTTTCAACTTTCAGGGATTTAGAGAACCACATTTAATTGGTTTCAAACCCCTGGAGGAGCTCCGTAAGTAAACAGGATTAGTTGCAGATACGAGCCCACTAAAGTGGGACACAGGTCAGGTCTTCAGACTCCAGCTCTGCTCTGTCAAAGCAGGCACTTAAGGTCTCCTGATGTTTCTGTGTCAATAGCCGTGAAAATGTTTTACTGCTGAGAAAATCATTGGAACAGTAATTTCCTGCAAGCCCCAAAGATTTAACTTCACACTTCTATTAAAAATTATTTCAGTTGACACACATTAGGGTATTGGATGATACTATTATGACTATGATGTGATGGCACGACTGGTAACTTGAAAACGCATGTTTACAAGGCATAGGCAATCATATTTCGAACTGTAGGGATAGCCAAGTGTCCTTCGAGAAGTTGCCATTTTGACTGCACGTATGTACCATGTTGAACTGTTTACTCCGTCAGTTCTTGCTGGCAGGACAGGGTTAGAACTTCGTTCACACTGACCTTTTTTTTCAGATCCCTCCCAGCCATCCAAAAAAAAAAAAAATGCGAGGAAAATCAACACAATTACGCAGCCTTTAGCAGCTCAAGTAACTGCCTTCCTAAGTGTAAGCAGGTAGGTCTTTGTCAGTATATTTGCTCTTCAGAGAGAAAATAATCCAGCCAGCTGCATTAATTAAAAAAAAAAAAAAAAAAAAAAAAAAAAAAACTAAAAGACAATGGGGCTCATTAAAGTTAAGAATAACAACATGATGTGATGACAGATACAACTTGCAGAGTTTCTGAAAATAGCAGGTTAAAATGTAAATATCTTTTAATAAATAATTTTCCTGCAATGTAAAAATAAATGATATTTCCTTTGGCAGTAATAGCTGATTTAATCTTTAGCCAGGAAGTTGTTTTGCTCATAAAATACCATTGTGCTACAGAAAAAAAATATTATTTTGCTGTTTTGAAAGACTTTTGTAATCCACGATAAACTGGGTGACTCTACTTATGTCCGAGATAAGCGCCAAGAGTGATGCAAGCTCCCACCAGAACCAAACTCAGGATAGTCTTCAGAGAGATCCAGGAGAAATCGAACAAAGGCCTCATACTGTTGCCATACAACTCCACAAAGGCATCCTAGAAAGGGAAATAAAACAATATCAGAATCCCAGTAACTTTTTAAGAGAGGGAGGGGAGCTTCTTCACGCACAGTGGTCATCCAGCAGGAAAAAGAAAAAAAAAAAAAAAAAGAAAAACAAAAAAAAAGAAAAACACACAAACTTTTTAAAATAGTGGTTTGGGAGCTATGTTTTTGTGCAGTGCTTAGCACAAAGTTCTCCTGCCTATTCCTCTACAAATATTGCTGTAATTGCTTACAGCCTGACATCTGCTATAGGCATGCACAGTCTAACAGAAAATACAGGAACAGCATTTTAAAATATGAGTACCTCCCTTTTGGCTCCTCAAAGTATAAATACAAAAATATACAAAGGAGGTAAATGGAACTTCATTCTCCAAACTTTTTGTTTCCACTGGGCATGGGGCATCTATTTTGCTGGTCGGTGTTGCTGAAAATGGTTTGGTCAAGGACTCGTTGGTGTTAGGTCAGAGGTTGGACCAGGTGATCTTGGAGATCTCTTCCAACCTAGATGATGCTGTGATTCTGTGCTGTGATTTACTGGGTTCCCTAGGGGTGGGTTCAGAAGACTACACGTAGTAGCCACTGAGATGTTTCATCTGTGTGGATTAAAGCTGTTAAGGTGCTGTACCGTGTTATGCCTCTGCTGGTCTTTCATGACTGGCACCAGAAGGGGTAACATCTTGGTCCTGAGCTCCTGATAGTCATACTTTGGTCTGACTGCAGGGTCAGTCAGGTTAACCAGCTCATCTGGCACAAGAATAACCTAGCCTTGAAAAGAGTTGTTTCTCCATGTGGATGTCTTGTCAGCTGACTTGCCCTGGAGCTTACAGCCACTACGTTCGGCATGAGGAAGAGGAGGGGGAAAGAGACAGTGCCAGAGGGTTGGCCACTTCTCATAGCTGCCCCCAAGTCAAATTGCATGGGTGGTAAAGGGAATACTTGCCCTGAGCCCAAAAACACGTTGTGTTTCCTCCTTCAAGCTACAGTCCTGTATTTAAGGAGAGCTGCTCTGAGAATGTCTTGAGATGCAGGCAGGCACCAAATGGAAAGCCTGTCTAAGTATTAAAGTTTTTGTGGTCCATAAATACAATCGGATTTTACTAGGCTAGTGATTAGACCAGTAACACCCTGCGGTTAATGTATTTCTTTCTAGCTGCCCGTGATTCCTTACAAACATGAAACTTCAGAGCATTCTGAGAGGTAAATTACACCGTGCTGCATGAAAGCAATAAACAGTAAAGCTGAATGACTTTAAAAATGGGACACAACTCATAGCAGGGTTTAGGACAATGCTTTTATTTTGCAACCAGTCAAGGCTTGCACTCGAACTACCGAGATAAACCCATGAAATAGCTATCCAGTGTGGAGTTTCCCAACCCTCTGTATTACTCTAGGCTTCCATTTTTTATTTTTGCTGTATGTAAACATTCTCTATTTATGTTATGATGCCTTTATAGGTTTTGTAATACTACTACGCTAGGAGGTAACTTGCCTTCTAAAATTGTATATATGCCATAGATCACTACAAGAATTAAGACAGAAAGGTCTCCACCATTCATAATAACCTCTCAACCAAGTGTATTTTCCATAAATTACATAAGTTAAATTAGCCTTCATCATTAGCATTCTCTAGTTATTGTAAGAATAAAAGCATTTGTGGTTATACCACGAGAGGGCGTGTAAGGTTTTTTATATTGTGCCGTTTGCCTGCTCACTAGATGCTGAGTGAGACTCAAATAAGTAAAATGTATGTAATTTCGAAACGTGTCTTTACATTAAATAATATTGGTGCATGTTGTATGTAAGAATGAGCGTGTCAGTAACAGAATAGCTATAGGACTTGGCCCACAGATTGACCTGAATCATGTTCCTCCTGTTATTTCTCAACGCTTGTTACTCCAGGCAATCATTTTCAAACATGGGTATCCAAGGGTATATTCTTAAGTGAAAGCAGCTTAACCTTTGGGGGGAATGTCTTAAAGCAAACTGTTCATTCCTGAGAAAATTTGGCAACTTTCTCATTGCTGCCTGGTTTTTGAAATAGACATTTGCAAACTCTGGCCTTAATATTCAGCTGTGCTGTTGCAGAGCTGAAAAGCACAGAGTTTGCTGTGCAGCTCTTTGGAAAGCTTCCTTTATTTCTCCTTAAGGCTATGAAGTAACACAATATCCTAAAATGTTACAGACTGGGCTAAATCCTGTTGCCGCCAGTGCAGGCTCACTGACTTCCATGGGAGCTTTGTCTGGATAGGGAGTTCAAGATCAGGCCTTATAAAAATACAAGAAGGGTAAAGTTCAACACTTGGTGATATTATGGGTGGAAAAGAGAGGAAATGAAAAAACAAAACAAAACAAAAACAAACAAACAACAACAAAAAAAAACAACAAAACATGGAAACGCAAGTCGTGAAAATATTTTAATGTTACATTTCTATGGGCTGGGTCACACTTCTGTATAGTTATGACAGCTGATGCATACACTATCAACTGCAAAATTAGGATATTTTGTGCCTTCTTTCTACCTCAGTTTAGGAACATTCAGCCCAGTTTGGTCGGAAGGCCATTTCCAGCGATTCACTGATCTCCTGGTACTTGCTATGAGGATGGACAGAGGGTTACAGTAAAATTTGAAGACCAGGCAAACGTATGGCATAACCTATGGTTCAAAAGAGGAATGCTAACAAAAACCGTGCAGCATGCAGTACTTTTTCATCAGAGATTATTACAACAACAACATGAACCCAACCTAATGGTGTCTGCACTATATATTACAAGTAGCTCTTTATGATCATTCCCCCTCCCCTCCTCAAACATCCTGATTAGGCCTATTTCCGAAGCTTGTTTGAACAGCCTGTCACTATTTGTTTAAGTTTCAAACCTGTTTTAAATAAACACATGTCCATTTTATGTACTAAAACAAGGCCGGGGGGGCAGGGGGGGTTGGGAAGTATGACCCATTACTGGAAACTATTTTAGCACAAAGAGAACCCTAAACAGAATCCTGACTGTTTCATAAGGTTTGTCTCCTTCTATAAACCCATGTATTTGTCACTGGATTTTTGTCACCTAAACCAGTCTGTTTAAAATAAGAGAATCTGCTCTAAAACAAATAAGATTAGCAAAATTGCTTGAAACACTTGATGTACTTTGAAAAACACTCTTTATAATGAAAGCAGGGGTCCCCTTGGCAAATAGACCGAGGCAAGTCCTGGCGTGGTCAACCTTTCTGGAAATGTTACACAATTGGAAAGAAAAGGCTTGTGGGCCTTTATTTTAAGACCTGCCTATTTAAAATTTAATAGAAAGTTATATCCTGGATGTAAAATTATATCAGGGCAGTTAAAAGTTATACGGAAAAGAACTCTTCATTCAGCCCTGTTAGTTTTTTGAAAATAATTTCTTTGGAGCTTTTATGGAGTCAAATCAGTCCGTTGTTGATTTACTGTGTAAATTCACCTTGACTGTTTCCACCCAGCAGGAAAGATGGGAATGCTGGAAGGAAAGATGCTCTGCCTAGGCCCTTCTTGGTACCACGCACCGAGATGTCAGCCTCACCTCCTCGGGCCCGACTGGCAGGCCAGGGGCGTGCTGAGAGCCCCCCTGCCCGCTGAACGACCCGTGGGGATGCAGGCCCCAGTCCTGGATGGCATTGCATGGCTTTCCAGGGAGCCTGGGGCCAAAATGGAGTTTGTTGAATTTTGCCTGCGAGGGAGAGGAGGTGTGAGAGTGCCCTGTGTCAGGGCCATCTCGAAGCAGAGGCTCTGTATCACATTGCCCTCTTCTTCTGCTGGCCCAAATTTGGCAGTGCTGATCCACGAAACAAATGTCCTCTTTAATTACACAAACATTCTTTGCTTGCACTTGGGGTTTATTTAGTCTCGGTCCTTGTGCAGCTCGGCCTTCATCCCTGCCCAAGAGGCAGGCCCTAGCTTCCAGGCTGCAGAGGAGTAAATACTTCCCATATGCTGCGCCCAGCGAAGCATTAATGACACGACTGCTCCCTCCTGACTATGCAAAGGGAAAAGCCAGCCTCGGCATGGCATTCTGCATTTGTGACTGAGGGGGTGGTGGGGAGAGCAAACACGAGGAAGTAAAGACTTCCTTTTTCTACCTGAATCAAACAGCTGTTGAGGAAGTGACTTTATTTCCCTCGTTATCATTGGTTTGACAGGATATCCTCTTGAGCCACATTGTATTGAATGAAGAGCCGGTGAGACTTCCATTTTACTGAACGGGAATTGCCTCGCAGCTATTTCATGCTGCCCTCTCCGTGACTCCAAAACAAACAAACAAACACGCACCAGCTCCACGCTTTTGAAGAAACCTGCCCAGGTTTGAATGACATGGCTCTGCCATCTGTTACGGTGGGAGAGGGAATGTCATCCACTCCGATGCCAAGATGTAGCAGCTGAATGGCTTTTCACTCACCACTGCCTCAATATGAGCGACATAAATTCTCGTAAAAGCTTTCGATCCTGCATGGTAACTCATTTCATAGAGAGTTTGGGGAAGGAGAGAGCCGAGAGAGCTGCATAAATCGTCCCCTGTTTTCTATGCAGTGAAACCTCATTAAAATGTCATCTTGAAGATAATGAGAAAAGTTCTTGGAACATAAAAAAATAGATCTGTAGCTGTTACTCTCCTGAAGCGTCCATGGGTCTTTTATGCAAGCCCGACTAGTGAGGACATGCAAATCAGGACAGCTCAGCCACAGACGGTGGTGTGCCGAGTGTGGTGTTTCACCAGGTCGGTGTCTTTAGAGAGGCCGATACCTTTTTCCGCCTGGGAGTGCTGACATGCTGGTGCTCCAGCCAGGTGCACTTTATCAAATTATAATGTGCTGGAAAAGAAGGTGTCACCATGCCACTCTGCTGACCGCTGGCAGGGAGCCTGCCCAGGGACTGGCTTTAGCATGTATACGCCCGATCAAATCTCCATCCAGGGTGTTTTTAGTTTGGTTGGTTGGTTTTTTGGTTTTATTTTCTGTTGTTTTGTTTATTTTTATTTTTTTGCCCCTCACCTTTGTCGGTGGTAGAAATGAATCTATTCTGCCTTCTGTTTTCACTATACCCTACTTGGTCTTAGATATGCAGCTTAGATTAGCTGCTGCCTGCATACCCTTTTGTTTTTCCAGTGATATCTGACACTTCTGTCTTTGGACAAAACTGGTTCTCTTCACAGTGGTCTCACCTAAGTTCTTTGTTTGTTGTTCTTTGTTCTTGCTATCTTTTTGTTTAAATACTTGCACTGGTGAGCCTGTGGTCTTGGGGCATATCTTGCAGCTCCTACTGATGCCAGGCTCTCATGGAAGGCCATGTAAATTCAAATAAATGGAAACAGTATTTGGGTTATTTGCTGTCTAAACATGGCACTCAGATGGAGACATCTAAGGAGCAGAGACTAATTGCAGTTAGATTTGTTCATAAAAACTGATGCATATGCTTAGAAATATATTAATCTGACTGGTTATAGTAACTGTTCCTGTTCATGCTTCTGGAGAACGAACCTGGCAGCAGACAGATTTGCTCCATAGTTGAGAGAGATGGAGGATCAACCCAGGCTATGGTCAACCCTTAAAACATGGGGTTAGTAAGGTGATGATCGTTCAACTTGTATGAAAAGCCATGAAGTGTTCAGACAAGGCTGCATTCTTGTTAAACCAAGTCAGCATGAGAAATGTTTCAGCAATTTCATCTTGGCATCTCTACTTAATTCAGTTAGACGTGGCTCTGCAATATGCAAAAGCCCAGACCTAGGGGAGGCTGCCTGGTTTTCTTATTCCTGGAAAGGCCCACATTAAAATGAGGTATTTCTGGCATCAGCTATATTGTCACTGTAGCGGCTCGTTGGTGGTATTTAATGGGTGCCACTTCTGAGGGAGCAATATTAGCATTAAGGAGAGAAAGAAGTCAAGAAGGCAGTCTGAACAAAATCCTACATATTCAAACAACACAGCCAAACTCTACTCAGGCTCTACTCAGTCCTTGACAGGTTATTCTCACAGCTTTTTCAGAGCTTCTGCAGGGTTATAAGCCCATTCAACTGTTTTGGTGTTTCTTACATCAATATTTAGCAGTTTGGTTTTAGCTTCTGGAGTCATACTACTTGGGTTGAATGCTAGAAGCTGTATATCTTTTGTACACAGAAACAAATTGCATGTATTTTCACTAATCTTAGTTGCACTGAGAACCATTCGGTTTTAGGCCATCTTCTTCTAGTCAAATTTAATAAACCACTTCTAATGAGTTTATATTTACATGCAAATTTATCAAACACCCACAGTGATCTGTGGGTCACTTTGGAGGACGGAGCAAGCATCACGGAGTTGCTAAGGGAACTCATACTGCACCGTCACACAACCATATCCTTTGCAAAGAAGCACGATGTATTGGGAACACAACTTTCTGAATGACTCAAAAATAAGGACAAAATGGGTCTGAATGGCAACACAGGCCTGTTCTCTGAAAGTCTGGTCTAAATTCTGTCTTGCTAGTAATTTACTTTCAATTTGAGTGCCATTACGCTGGAAATAGCGTACCTAAACTAAAAAGCTAAATTTGAAAATTTGGAGCCAGCTTGTAGTTTGGCGACTGAGGGAAATACGAACACATACACCATTATGTTCCCTGCATGCTCCAGCTGCCAGTGTCTGTTACTCTCAGGCTGCTGCAAAAGAGTTAAATCATGTAACAGTCTGAGAAATGGGAACTGAAAGTAGCTGCTTGTAGAAATGTTCAAAGTGCTTTGGCACAGCTTTTGTCATCAGCCCACCACTTCAGTAATGGAGGGTTTTGTTTAATAAATGTATCCAGCTGTGCTGTGAAAGGGCTTGAGGCGCAGGTATTAGCTGAGGTAAACAGGGAAAAGAAAGACAGAAAGACCAAGGGTTTGCCAAGGAAGGGCTTGCTAGAAGTGGTCTCTGCCAGAACAGGCAGCGCACGTGAACGCGAAGGGTGAAACCGAACTAGTCTGAGCAGGCTGTGCCATCAGCTGAGCCACGAGGGACCAGTCACGCATTTTTTTTTTTTCTGCTGCTTGTTTTAATATCTCTTAGGGAAATACCTGATCCCCTGTTTGTTGTCTAAACAGGGAGTTCTGATCCAGATACCTTTGGCTCACCTGCCTTGCACTCAGCCTCGAGCTCCAGCAGCACAGAAGCGTTGCTGCAGCCGTAGCGCTCCAGCCCCGTGCTGGACAACGCTGTGCTGCTGCAGCAGCTGCCTCTGGTAAAAGTTCAGGTGAAGTGGCACCTTCTTCAAAGATGCCATGCATTCCTAACACAGCTTGAAGCAGGCTTTGGTTGTTGTTTTTTTAAATCTTGTGACAATCAGCTGATTTACCGGGGGAATGAAACAGCGAGGGTTACATAAAGTAACCTTACGATAAATCTGCAATTTAATGAATAAGCACAACACTGCGGGGGGGGGGGGGCGGCCCCCCCTTGGGCCAAATAAAAAATGCTGAAGACTTAAATGGGCAGCTACGCTTCTACCAGCAGCCACCTGGAACATATGAGCTTGTGCATGTATTTTCTTTGGCAAGCTACACCTCGTTAGTGGCCCAAACCATTTTTGCTCACCTGTAAAAGCCTTATTTGAGGAAGAGACGAGGTGGTGTTTTTTTTGCTCACTGCTTTCTCCTGCCATTTCCTGAGCCAGACCCTGCATGCTGTACCCTGGTGGGTGCTGTGTGCCAGCTGTAAGGCAGGCAGATGTGCCCTGGCAGTGAGGCAGCCCAGTGGAGCAAACTGTAAGCCCCCGTCCAGCACTGAGCACACACGGGTGTGAAGATCACCGGCATCAGTGTGCGTATACACTTCTGAATTGCCTTGTGGGGCTGTTCCTGAAGGCCTCTCGGTGGCTCGTCCATGTTTTTTCATAATTTCACAGCTAAGTGGTAATGGGGATTTAATATGAGGGGAAGTTCCTGGTCTGCACTGGCTCAGAAAAGATTGTTTTTGGTGTGGGTGCCTCCTCTCCACTCCTCCTCCTCTCTGTTCTGCTCACCTCCTGCACAAAACCACAAGACATGGAAGACCAATGAAGGGTGACTGAGCAGGGAAAGGAATTAGGATAGGCTGTGCAGACTGAGACAAATGGGAATAGCAGACAAAGTCAACTGTCTAAATAGTACACGTGAAAGCTTCCTGTTGCCACCATGAGCTGAATCCTACTGAGCCCATGCTTGCTTTATAAGTTGCCTTGCCTGGCAAAGTGCTCACAGGTTACGGTTGGCTATGAAATCTTCAGTTTTTCTGGTCATCCAGAAAGTCCTTTGGCAAATGTTATTAGGTAACAGGGACCATATGAAAAGAACAAGGAAAATCAGGGTGCAGGGATATGATTCACAAACAGATTGAAGGACTTTGTTTTGCTATTCAAAACAGCTCTTAAATTCATTTGCATGCACAGTTGTAACCCATTAGCTTATGACCGTTAGATTTATTCAAATGCCACCTTGCAAAAACAAAATATGAAGCCTTAATGAAATGCAAATAATCTCTGCCCCTGCACCTCCAAAACCAACACCAAAACAAACAACAGGCATCCCACTGCAGAAGTGCTAATTCCCTTTGCCAGGCCCATCTGCTCTTCCCTCCATCCTAGCCCTTCCTCCCCTCCAAAAAGCATTGGGATGTTGGAAACAGACACACTTCCCACCCATATGCATGTTTTAATTCCTCTGAAAAATGAAATAATGCATTGCTGATACAAGAAAGGGCACAAAGTTTGTGTGTTTCCTTTTAGTGGAAAGCTTTAAAACTGAAAAATAGAGATGAGTAGCAGGAGAAAAAGGATTATTTTGTACTAATTTGAATCTTTGCTGGTGTCACTGCTCTGGCCAAGTCGCTTGATGGAGACATGGCTTCTACCAGTTGGAGGGGGCTACCAGCATGGTTGAAATGCCTCCCAAACAATGTGAGCCGCGCTGGCAGAAGGACTCCACTGTTTGGTGTTAAGTCTATGTATGTCTGCATAGTGGGGATAGGAATCATGCCAAAATAGTTATCTTTGTAGGCTAGAGATGTGATTTTTTCCCCATGAGATAGTTATGCTGGCCAGATTTTGTCATGTAGACCCTAGGAACTTTTATTTGCAAAATAAGACTGTAATTTATATTAACCAGATGTTCAGCATTGATCTGCGTCTGTGCATTTACAGTACGCTTTAAGTAGTTTTTACTGCGAAAAAGATATATACCTTGGGCACCGGTGAGATTTTAAAAACCCAGTGCTGAAACTCTAGGATTTGGTGGGCTCTTCTTTCCTTCTGGTGGTGACGTGCAGTTCCCAATGAAGTCTGCTGCTGTCCTGAGTGTCGAGTTTTGCTCTTATCAGTCAGATGCCCTGCAGATCCTGAAAGTCAAGCCTCAGCTCTCCCGTGTATCAGACGCTCACATTAATCACCAGAGCAAGCCATGCTGCTCCTTATAACCCAACAGTGCTGGCAGCTTAGGGTGAGGGCCGAGGTGACCTAGGATCTCTCCTTTTTGCTAAAGAGCAGAAGGTACGGGTGCCAGCCCTCTGAAACAACAGATCCCTCTTTGTTTTCTCTTGTGCCTGTTTTTTTCCTGAGAGAAGGCGGGGGCTGGTTCTGCCACAGGACGATGAACATGAGGGTGGTCACGCTGCTATCACTGCAGCCTGAAGCACCACTATCAACAAGTTACACATACACGCCTTTGGGAACAGCTGAGATATGGCATAGCCTGCATTCCTATGGCCAGTCATTCAAAACAGAAACTAAAGGATTTGGTTAACTGCTGCTTTTTTTTTTTTAAATTTATTTTTTATTTTTTTAAAGCCTGCATGTCCTTGCAGATCCTTCACAAAGAGCTGAGCATTTATATTTCCTGTTGACATCCTATGAAAGGGAGAATGCCAATGGAAATTGGATCTTTTAATGAACAATTTCTGTGGACAGCAAGTCAGATGCAAATTCGTGAAGTGTTTAACTCTGTTGTTGTGACCTTGAACTAACACCACTAGGAAGGAGAAGGCCCTTAACTTAGGCAGGAAAGACTGGTAATTACTTGATGTGCTGGTCTTTCCAAGTGAGCAGAAATTTCATGCAAAAGTTCAGATACTCAAAGGAAAGACTAAAAAACAAAATCAAGAATATCAGCCAAGAAAAAATAAATGCATTACCTATGAAATCAGTGCTTGAAAGCTTTCCCACTTTCTAAAATAAATAAGACTTCACAGATTGGAAACGGCAGATCAAAACTGCTATAAGGTCCAAAACCTTGCCTTTAACTTTTTCTAAATACTTCTACGTGCAGGTGGGTCTATATGGCAGAATGCAGTTCTGTGGAGAGGGAGAGGGAGCTGGCCTTGTGTTGAGGAAGCCAGTTCAGGAGCAGGTATTTGGGTGCAAGTCCTATAGGCACATAAGAATGGTACTCCAGGCTGGCTAATTATTCCTGCTGTGAAACTTGTGCAACTGCTGTTTAGATGAAGCTCAACTACCAGAGAAAAAAAGGATAACTTCTGTTGTGCATGAAGACTTAAAGCACTGTCTTTGCTGCACAGCAATATGCACAATGTGCCCGAGCAGCTGATGCCGAAACACCAGTCTGTCTTGCTCAGTCACTTCAAAGTAGCCTCAAGAATTTCATTAAAGCATTAATCTGCTGTTAAAGAGCTGCCCTTACTTCAGAGCCAGAAGAAGTGGTTGCAAGAGCTGAGGGATTCATGTGTGGTAGAAGGCGAGGGACTAGATCTGGAAGTAGGTGAAGCAGTCATCTAGACGATGACCACAAATACCTTCCATGTGCAAGCACCTCCTGTGTCTGTCTGTCTTCACTGATGACCTGTGCCCATCTTGACTCTCTTTGTGTCACACTTGTACTATTATGGTCATCCTCCTTCTTTTCCTCCAAGTCTTCCGTCACCGATGCCTGCTGCTCTGCCTCTGAGTGGGAAGGCAGAAGGAGTGTTTCCATCAGCTTTGCATCAGCAGGGGTTTTGTGCCACAGCAGTAACTCTCAGCTGGCAATTTCGGGCTGGAATTGAATGTATAAGTGACATAACCCACCCAGGAGTTGCCTTCAGAAACTCCTATAATTAACTGTTGCTGCTATAAGTTTAGACAAACCCAGGAAATCACATGCAAAATTCTGTCTGATTTGCTATCTAATCTTCCTCTATCTAGGTTCTTATACCACACACATTGCTGTGGTATCTGAGCATCTTGGTGCCTGGATGCAATTCAGTTAAACTCTTTTCAAGCCAGCAGCCTAAGCTGCCGTCCGAACACTCCTCCTGCACGCAGCCAACTGTTTTGCTATGAACAAACTGCAAAGAAGCTTCTTCAAAGGCTCCCCCAACGTACCAGCTTCTCTAGTCTTCCTTACCCAGATAATGTAAGATTGGGAAATTTGCCAAGCATCACGCTAAACCGAAAGAGACATTCAAATTGCTGCAAGTATAAAGAGCCAAGGCAGCCCAGTCTGCCAGAATGTTATTGCAGCAGTCTCAAGAAGCTCACGGCATTAAGACTTCATTTCGTTGTGTGCCTGCCTGTCTAGGAGATGCACCTCCAGAGGCCAGAAAGTCATTGCTTCCTCAATATTAAAGACAAGCGTCTCGGACAACTGCAAACCATTCGTTAGCTTCAAGCTTTTGAGTCAGTTTTCTTTCTTTTGAGATTGGAGGCATTTGATCCTGTGGTTACTGTTGCTTGAAACAGAACTTCTGCTTTCAAGAGGGTTTTAAATACACCCCTTTCTGGTGAGCATACAATCAAAAGCAGGAATGCAGAAAAGGACCAACAGTCAAAAAGGTGATGAAAAGAAGCTGTGTTATTTCTGGATGAGAAATACTAGATATAGGTTTGACTGATTTAAGCCCAAGTAAAGGAAGAGAAAAAGTTCAGAACTTATCTACATTTTAACAGTAAAGAAGCAATCCTCCCCCCAGGAGGAACCATTTATACTGATATCAAAGCGTATTCTGACTCATTAACTGAAATATGTTATGCTGGGGGAAGAGTTATCTCAGCAAGATTTTTGTCTACACAAGGATTTGCACCAGCATAGTTTATATCCCTAAAAGAGTCAGATGCCTAACCAACACTGGTATACAGTGGAGCGTGAACCAGGAGTGGAAGGTGGGGAAAACTGGGGGTGCCAATGTTTTGGGCTGTGTTTGTTTTCACAAATCTGTGTTTCAGAAGTTCCTGTATATCTATGATGACAACAGCTAAAATAAAAAAGCATCAAGAAACTAAAAGAAACCTAAAGTCCCTTCCTTATTTTTTTTTTGGCTATTTACTCCCACAGCTTTACTCATAGAGATGGAGGGGAGGGAAGGGGGGAGGGAAAGAAGCTGAGCTGAGCCTATGATCACAGCATTAAGTTGATTTGACTATTAGAAAACTTTAATTTAAATGTTCCCCATGGGGTTTCTGGTATTTATTTCCTTATTTACTTCTTGAGCCCATTTAATACTTTGACCTGAACGAAGAAGATTTTGCAAAAGCAAGAGGATTAAAGGTTCAAATTAGTTAAATATGGAACAAATCCACAGATTCACTGAAGCCCAGTGTTCTCAGTGTCACTGATGATACTATCATATATTAAACTGTTAATGTGCTTGAAGTGCAGAAAAAAGACATTTTCAATATAGGCTACAGGCATTTGTTTCAAAAAATGTACTGTTTCATTGAATCCTTTTTGCCTAATTTCTTCTGTCCCATCCAAGTGGACATCCCATATGTCTGTAACAACCATGGGATGCTCAATGGGCCTCCTGTCATGCCTGTCTGTTGTGGCATATTGTTTTTACCAACTTTGTCATCTTTGTCCAACTCCAGATTCTACCTCTTAACTTGCACCTCTTTCACATCTTGGTGTTTGTTTGTTCTTCATTTTTGTGTTGTTGTCGTTGTTGTTATATATATATTTTTTAATTCTTTCTATGGTTATGTAACCTCCTTTCATTCATTACCTTTCTTTTCACTATTCACCTTTATGCATACAATACTACCTTGCACAGCTTCCATGCGTGCATACACAAATTACACCTTTTCTCACTGGTATATTGCTTACTCCTCCCGTCTTTGGAGTTGAAGTTATTGCAAACACAAGATTGTCGATGTGCCAGCTAATCATGCTTAGGCTGTGGTCCCAGCAGGTTTTAACTGCAGCTGGCTGCCACAATGCTGAGTGCAACTTAGGTGAATGTAATTGCAAAGTCATTGTGGGCATTGTGCCAGTGGGACTCTTCAAGGTTGTGTTGTGACACAGATGGCAACCTGCAGTGAAGACTAGCCCTGCTCAGTGCTCTGTGAGGCTGCAATGCACATTTTGTGTCTAGAATAGAGCTAAGCTGCTACAGAAGCAGGCTGAGGTGGGTAGGAACATTTGAAACACGACTTGGTGTCAATACCAGTTGTAGCTGGTTTGCTGTGAAGCCAGCATAAAACTGTGCTCAGAAAGCAGGAACACCTGGGCACTGTGTAGCTGTAGGCGAGTCCGCTCTGTGAATACCTAATATAAGAAAGGTGCAGCACATTGGTAAGGTTTATCAAGAGGCTGGTAGCCACTGAAACGTATGAGAAGCTCTTTAAAGGTTTTCAGTCTCTTAGGGGGAGGAACAGCTCATAAAGCCATGTTTAGTCCTCCTCTGGCCCTATTTTAAGGGTAGGCTTTGGAAGAAAAAGATGAAGTTGCTCTTTGATCAATTTCTTAGACAGTAAAATATGTCCTTATGTCAAGAGTTTGTAAGAAAATAAAGTAATACCACCTCAAAGAGGTTAAAGTTTTGATCCAGGAACATAGGAGTTGCTGTACTGAATAGCCTTGTGGTCCATCTAGACGTTAAGACTTAGTGAGTCAGCTATGATCCGTTTGTGATTAATACCTGAGTTAATACTAGTTTCTTCCTTTTGAGTGTCACTTTTCCAAGATGCTGTTGCCTCAGGTGTCAAGAAATCTCTCTTTTAATCCGTATTTCTCCTGATCTACTTGTCCAAGCATAGGCGAGTAGCCAAAGTCCCTATTACTACAGTTTTGTTAGCAGTTGAGTTCAACGTTGCTCACTCAGTTTCCTTAAGCTGGCTATAGAGCAACTAAGACCTGCTAATGCCTTTACTTTCCGAAAGTTGTTAAAATGCTGTGGAATTTCTAGTTTTGCATTTCTTTATTTGTCTTTGGAGATTCAGTTGCATAGTGCTTCCCACTTAAAGTTCATCTAAATAGTGCTTATGCTGTCCTTCTATTTGGCAGTATCTCCTCTGCCTCTGTGGACCAGTCTTTCTTTCCTGAACATGTTGTAGGTAGATAAAATGTTGTTCCACTATGTTTCCCTCCTGCCCATTATAACTGAAATCATGCTCCATGGCAAAATACAAGGGTTGTTCTTTTGCTTTTAAGCTTGTTAAATTTGTTTAAATACTTATGCTCATTCAAATCCTGTATCTGATACCTTCCCAGTTTTACTGAATTCCCTTTTATGCATTTACCAAAATTATGGTTCTCTGATGGTCGTAATTGGCATGATGTTCTCTGAATTCACAAGATGCTGCCATATATACACGTCTTTAATAGACATATTTGACTAATACGTTCCCCAGATCCTCATAACTTCTGGCTTCTTTGCTAGCATCTACTTCTGTTCTGATCTCCTCCGTTTTCTAGGCTCTCCCTTCCCCGGGTTTTCTCACTCTGTCAAAGTAAAATGCCATCTCACACAATCTTCTTGGCCACACTCAGGACTGTTCTCGCTGCCACGCCAGGCGTGTGTATGAAACTGGGAACAACTTAGTCAAAGCCTTGTCTCAGACCCAGAGTTTTCTGTCTTGCCAAATGAAGCAAGTTCCCAGACAGTCTCTCTTACTTACTGATAGGAAAAGCTCATCCAGTGTCTCATGATAACCATATGTTTTGCTGAAATTAAAAAGCTTGCCGAGTTCCTTTTCCTTTGGAATGCATTCCCTGGGACGACTGGGGGTGTTTGCCTTGTCAGTCTCTTTCTGCTCGGTGGCAAACCATCTTCAGCGATGCCATCTTCAGTGATGGCACCTTCAGAAGGGTGATCTGACCCTCACCTCTGTAGCCAAGCTTCTTTTTTATCAGGAAAAGTAGCTTCTTAAAACAAAGGCTTGGCCAGGCTCTATCTAAAAGCCACCTTTCTCCTCCCACATGACCTTTCAGCCTCTGAGCTTCCTCAATTTCTCACAGACATTTCTGGGATTTCAGAACACTTGAATGTTCTTCTTAACAGAAGGTAAGATATGTTCAGCAGTTCCCTAGCCAAAGTAAGAGTTGCTATCTTTTTGTCTGTCCGTGTTTAGTTTTAATTAAAGGATGAGCTTTTGGTTGGGCAAATAACTGTTGGTGGCTACCAGTGGTGTATTGCCCAGGAGAGTCCTTTCTCATTCTCACTATAATGTATCCCATTTCCCTAAATCTTCAAAAAACATGCTTTCAAGCTAGATTCCTAAATACATGGCTATGTACTTAAATAAACAGACTTTCTTAAATAAACAGATTTTCTTCTTTTGGTTGTCTGAGGACAGGTTCCAGGCTTTGAAACTCCCAGGCCAAGTAGTACATTTCAAAGCTACAGTGTGAATGGGGACATGATCCCAATTCTAAAATTTTAATATTGTGCATTAATGATCATTGCACTGAAAACCATTTAATTAAAAATTGTTGGAGTTTAAAAAATATTTCCTGAAAACTGTGTTTGGAATTTCTGAATTACTTACTTAACTGAGATCAGAGTGGAGCAATGAGATTTTAAGAACAGAAACACTTCAGTAGGGAGAGGGAACTGGAACTAGTCATATTAGTAAGTAACCAGATAACCGAGCAAGGAGTCCATCAAATAATGAGTGACAGGGAGAGAGAAGGTAGGTATGGAGACTGCAGTCCTGCACCTCATGCAAGAAGCAGAGAGATTTCAATTACACAAGGAAAGACAGAAATTCAAAGCTGGTAAGACAAAGCGCTTTTGCACAGGATTCACAATTAGACCTTCAGATTCACTGCTACAGGATGCTGAGGCAGTGAATTTAGCAAGCTTCGGAGAATAATAAAATATTTCTACGGTGAACAAAATATGTCAGCAGTAATCCAAAATAATGGTGATGATGATGATGATAAAAAATGGAAGCCTTCTGCTTGAAGGATTAAATCAGTCTCTCAATTCTTGGGATTAGTGTGAGGTCTTCACTAGGAGGGAGCTAGGAGAGAGAAGAGATTATCCTACATCTGCTTCTTGTGGATTTTTTTGCTTTTGTCTGAAGCTGGTGGTGCTGAGCATGGGTACAGTCTCTGTTGGATGGATCACAGTTTTGGTGAAGAGCAATTTTTAAAACTTGTGTATTAGCTGGGCAGGGAATGTTTGTGTCCTTCAATTTTTTAGATTTTTTATTTTTTTTAAGTCTTTATTCAACTAAAACTGGCTTCAAGTGAGTCAAAACC
>NC_048894.1:79665419-79736203 GCF_011077185.1 Oxyura jamaicensis
ACTTTTAAAATGGACAAGTTATTTAATCTTAAAAGGAACACTGTCCTAAAACATATAATGAAAACTGAAAAGTAAACTGAAAGAATTTGTTTCTGTCCCTGTTGTTTATCCAAATAAGAGAGGTAAGAGAAAGAGTCTGTATTAAGAAAAAAAAAAAAGATAAGCATGTTCCTTATTTAATTTACAATAAAGCAAAACAACCTGCTAATGAATTTAAAACTGCACCAGGGCATAAAATGCTACTGTTTGCACATGGCTGCTGTCACTTTTTTGTCCAGCTATAGGTGACTGGTGATAGTTTTTTTTTTTTTTTAATTTAATTTTATTTTTTATTGTATTCCTTACAGTGGAGGAGCAGACTCACCCAGGCTGCTCTGAAGCCCATCCTTTGCCATCTTGAGAGGCCTCCCTGCACCACATGGGGCCACTAGGAGACACAAGGCTGCAGATACACGGGTGGGCAGAGGGCCCCAGGGCCACCAGTGCCCCCTGGGCAGCCTGGCTGATGGCACCAGCTGGGGACACCAGTGCAGATTAGGTTCCACCAAGCTTCAGGTGGGCAACCAGGCCCTGTGGCTGAACCCAGGGGCAGAGGGGAGGCCTGAACATGGCTCTCTGCCAAGTGTGGGTGTCCTCATGGAGACCACCCGTAGGATCAGGGCCCCAGACTGTCTCCCTGCATGTGACGGTGCTATAGAAAATAGCAAAGCTATGTTAAAGCCTGCAGGGCTGTGTCAGGCTTTTGCTTGTTCTCTACTCTCCCAAGAGAACTCCTTGGTTTATTTTTATTTCTCAGCCTTCCTTGAATCTCTTTCATTTCCTCCCCTCCTCAAGTCTACCTCACCATACTATGTATTTTTAGATAGATTTATGTGTATATTTTGAATGACATGAAGTGTTTTAAGAGGAGAGAAAATCCTCACAAATCTTCTCTTAGAAGATTTTCAGCCTGCCCCAGGTAGTGTGTCCTGGTGCCTTTCTCACAGTCAGCCGTGCCTCGCCAGCTCCCCTCCTCCCCGTGCAAGTACTTTCACTCACCTCTTTTCAGACCACTAACCAACCACTGCCGATCACCTTTCACGCCTCGTCCCACCACTCTCGCTCTCAGTCACTTGCCCACTGCTGTCACTCGGGCAGGGTGCACCTCGCCGAACCCTAGCAGACGCCCACCCCTTCTTACTCACCCCTCAAAGCCTTTCATGCGGGCAGCGACACTAAGCAGGAGCTCAGCGAGAGCTGTGGGCACTGAGGTACATCCAGAAAATCTGAAGCACGCACGAGAGAGACGTGAGCGGTAGGGGTGCTAGGTGGGAAATTCCTCAGCCAGAAGCTTTGGCAGGTATAAAGGTCTCAGAGCAGGGGGCAGGAGATTCACCTGCTCCAAGCACTTCTGCGATGCAACAACTACACCCACAGGCGGGTCCACCTCAGGTTCGGTAAATACAAGGACAGGGAGCGAGAAACTCTTCCAGAAGGTGATTAGAGAAGAAGGAGCCTGACAAGAATACCCCAGTTGCATTCTGGAGAAACCTCTCCCTCTGTTGACTGTACGGGGAAAGTCCTTGCCTACATACCTAAGTGAGAATGCCTCACGCAATCTCTCTATCTCGGTTCATCATCTGGGGATGGTGGTCATAAAAGGCTTGACTGGGGCATGTGGAGGAGTGTTCCTGGAAGGTGAGTGTTTCAGCAGCTGTGGACCTTCTCCCACAGTAGGAAATTACTAGTTTCTCTGCGTGTGCACAGAGCTGGGAAGTCCCATGCAAAAAAGGCTGCCTGTGCCTGCTTAGATAGATGATATATACTCGTTTCTCTGCTTTGCTGGTAAAAAGGGTCATCATTTTTCCCTATGTGAGTTATCTATTACAGTAAATCAATTTTAGCTGAGTTTATCTTAGGCGGATTTATACTCCTGAACAAGTTTGCTCTAGTAAAATAAAGACTTCCATTTGCATTTGCATATCTCCTCATTTTTGTGTATAAAATAATAACGAGAATAAATTTCTCAGCTACCCTTCAACCCGAACACTGCTTATCTTTTCTTTCTGCCTACTGTTGAATGAAATATCGTTTCAAGCTGAGGGAGGAATTATTTGACAGAACAATAGATATCTCTTAACACCTGTCAAGTTAAAGAGTAACTGGAAGGTACTATATTCTGACCTATTATCTTACATAAGTACTATGCAGATTCCAAACATACTTTTCTCTGCAAATAAATCTGAAGACTAAATATCGGAGATACATGTATATGTGCATGTATTGATATATATGTATATACATGCATAAATATGTGCATTTGTATGTTTATTCCTGAACAGACTGAACATTGAAGTGAAAACTCAAGACCCGTGTAAAGAAGTAATTCCATTACTCTTTTCCCAGCTACTGACCATGCTCTGAAATGTTCTGGTTGATTAGTAGTGCTCACCAATGAGTGGTTATAGATGCAATATAACCATCATAGACATTGTAAAGGCTAAGATCTGAGTGCTACAGCCAGCACTTTCCTAAAGCACTTGTTTCATCCACAGCTTTGAGGTCAACAGAAAGAGCTCCCCTGTTTTCATGTGACTTTGGTCAGGTGCTCAACATGGAGAGCTGAACTTTTCCAGAGTGCAGAGAAAACTCCCTCACCTGTAAAGAGGACCCCAGAGCCAAGCTCCTTCTGTTAGCAGGGGTGTGAGGGTAGCATCAGCAAAGAGACCAGGCAGATCCTCGGAGGGAATCGTCTGGAAAGTGCACTGAGAGTTTCCATTACGAGGTTTGCTTAACCAAAAAACTTGCTGCTGCAGGTGCTGGAGAGGTTTTGTTATGATTCCTTGATTCGTCCTATCTTTGCAAACATCAGAGCCCTCATGCATAATACTGGTTTATTCGAGCTTCCGCTTGGGACCGTGACCTGACCCCAGCCCACTGAAGAGCCGATCTCATCCAGCTAGCAATTGCCTGTGCCAGACCTTACAGTTCTCGTCCTTCACAAATACTCTTAAAACTATTGTCAATTAAATTTCCCCAGTGCAAAGCAAAGAGTATTATCAGCATTTTATATGTCCACACATTCTCTAGACTGATAAAACGCTCAGTATATATTAGGAATATAAGTGCTCTCAGTCCATTCACAACACACAATAAGTGTACAATTCAATTAACTAATGCAATTCATATTTCATTAGGACAGAAGCTGTTTGTGACCTTAAACGGACAACAATTTCATGACAGCATTGCAGAATTTTAATTAGATAGGAAAATAACAGAGGAAAATGAAACAGAGGGAAAAAGAACTGCCTGGCAGAATTGTTCCAAAGAACTTAAAAACAAAAGATGCGTTTGTTCTCCTAAGCCCTTCTCCTCCTTCCCCCTTACTAATGATGGAAAGAACAAAACATTATTGCCTTTCTTTGGCTCTGATTAACCATTTGTAGAGAAGGCTATCATCTCAGCATTTATGGTTTGCACCTGGTGGCACCAAAGGACACAGGAAAGAGAAATGCAAGGGCCTGATGTACCTTTTGTTCATGGGTATCTAAGTGAAGAGAAACTCCCCTAAGAAGAAGGATTTTATACCAGTTTTATATCTTTTTGTTTGTGAAGGAAAGTGGTAAATGAGCAGCAACAACAGATGTGATTAATAAAATTAAGTGTTAATATGGCTAGTACAAAATAGCACACAGAATCACTGTACATAAAGGGCTGTGATTAAAGTAGAGGTGGATTCCAAAGTTAAGCTGCAATTGCTGTAATATTTCTTTTTGTGATACTCTTAAGAAAATGAGGGGAGATTAATAAGGTTAGTTGTTATGGTCCTGTAGTAATTTCATATTTAATCCAAAGTATTCCCATCTATGCTGACCCCTATGTGAGAAAAATGGCTCCCTGCAGACTGTAATTCAGTTTCATTAATTATATATTGCCAAAACCGTGCCTTGTATTACAGAAACATAAAGGCAAGGCATCCTTTGTTTTTTAAATAGTGCATTTAAGGAGATGATAGAAGAATGAATCTAGCAGATCAGAATTCGTGGTCTGTCAAACACGATCCCTTCCCCTTGCCCCTCTCCTGAACGATGACTTTTGGTTTTAAGATAATAGCAGTAAATAGATTTTGTAGAAAGCTTGCCAGATTTTGTGTTAAAGGCAAGATGCTGCATAGGAAGCAGTTGGATATGTAGGAAGATATGTCTGTTTAATCAGGATATTTGTCGATCTGGGTCAGTAACAAGATGGTTATTTGTCACTGACCAGTGGGTGGCAATGGCAGCAAATGGCTTATAGTAGACAAGGATTGATTTTGATAAACATGTCCAGATGGGTATGATTTAAATCAGTAAATATATTGCTTTGTATAAAGAGAGATTTTAAAAATTAATTTTAAACCAATGTTTACAGTAAGTTGTTTACATCTACTGGTCTCTAAACACTACATATTTGTCTTAAAATTAAATTTCAGCCAGCAATGTGATCAGTGAAGAAGAAAATAGCATTGCCTTTTCTGATCCTAACACCTCTGATACTTTTCTTCTTTATGACATATTAGATCAAAGCCCTATTTTCTGTACCAGTAAGTCACAAATATCAATATTATTTAGTAGTGTTTTTCTCAAACTTACTGTGAGCTGAAGCTAATTTTACTGGAATGGATTCAGTTACTTTATTGGCAGTATTGTCAAATAACTTTTTAATGAAATGAAAGCGTCAAAAAAGTACAGCTGCTAGATGAGAGAGATCATAAAAAGGGAGTTTCCAGAACTCACTGGTATTAGCTGCTCACCCATACATTCCCTTCCTCTCAAGTTTCAATATGAGATTATTATTAAAAAAAGGCTGATTTGTCAAAAAAAAAAAAAGAAAAAAGAAAAAGAAAAAGAAAAAGAAAGAAAGAAACTGTCTGAACAAATCTGCAAATAAACCAGCTTGGGGAATTCCCATGCCTGTGCCTGACCTCCACGATCAAAATAAGGCATCCTCAAAGCGATAAAAGATTTTGTTATTTTCTCATCCTTAACTCCTACCCCGATGCAGTATCTGACCATTGCAGCTCGTGCTTTGCCAACGCTGAACTTGAATCGTGGTCAGACCCGTGGCCCACCAGGGGTGACACCAGCAGTGCCCAGCTCGGGGACAGAGTCGTAGCAGCAGCTCTTCGCCTGCCCCTAGCACTGGCTATTTATTTGTCAGAAGAACAGCCGTGCAGCCAGATTGCTCTGTACAGATCTTCCTTGTGATCTTCCTGTTAGGTTTTTGGCTTCGCTGATGGAGGAAGTGCGTCCCAGCAAAACTGCCTCTTGGCGGGACCTGCTGGCCGGGGGTTGGCCACATGGGAGACACCGCACGAAGGTGCCATGTTCAGCTGGGTACAAAGTACTGAACAGGCCCATCAACACTGTGTTCTTCAAGTCTTTTTTCTATTTAGTGTGTGTGCTTTTTCTACGCTTGGATTTCACAATTTGATTCCCGATTTTTCTTTCTCTGAGTGCTGCAAAACTGGAGTTATTCCCAGCTGCAGCGTTGGGATCTACTCCGAACTGCCACCGATGCCGCCGCCGGCTTTTAGATAGAAGGAAACCAAGGCTAGAGAGCAAAGAATATTTCTCGCCTTGCATTGTTCTTGGAGACTATTTCTGGCGCACAGGAAGGACTCACAAAATCACTGTCATACTTATTTTAGTTAAGCCCATACGTGACTTGAACTATTCCAGAGGCGTGCGTCAAGCTTCAGAGAACTGGTGGCAAATTTCATTCCCCGGTTAGACATAGAAATAGAAGTATGGCACTCTAGGGGCTGGCTGGAAGTGCTTTATTATAAACAGGGGAGAAAACAGCCTTCAAAAGCTACGACAGAATATTAACGGGAGTGGGTCCAAATATTGTAGTCTAAAATGAACACTTTGATAATCATAACAATGTGGTTTGAAAAGCATCACTTTTAAAGGTCAGCTATACCACCCTCTGACTGCACATTGAAAGCATAGCGGATATATTGAGTCATACATATTGTTCATTGTCATTTGCATTTGGTGAAATCCCTGCATTTTACCCAATTTAGTAAGCAAGCACCGCCTTGGGCTCCCTTGGCAATACTTACATCTAAACGTAGTTACTGTTTGTTGCTCTAAAACAACATCTTCTCCCATCCCACGCCAACAAATCGCTCCGTATTCTTCTGATAAATTTTTGTCATTTAGAGCATGTGGTTTGTTTTGCATTAATGGAGACAGAGGGAGCAGCACACTAAGGCAGTGTGGATATTTTGGGATCCACCTCTGGGATACTTCTGCGCACGTTACTCCAAACCAAGTGACCATCTTTGTCGGCTTGTAGACAGCCGCTCGTTCACGACAAGGTGTTAACCTTTTGGATAAAGATCTTCTGCTTAATTCTACAAACACCACACAGCATTTTCAGGCCACGTTTCAAGAAAAGGCCTCACTGAATTCAAATGCACTTTTTGCATTCCAACATTTTTCTAAAACTGTCCTCAGGATTTCACCTTGAGCCCTTTTCCTAATTTTTGCATATCACCATGACTAGGGACTGCTCGACTTTCCAGTCATCATGTGAGTGATATTTCCAACCAGAATATGGAGGAAGCTGTCCTCACCCTTCCGGGGGCTACACCTGAAGAGTAAGCAAATTTTGTGGGTGTTTAAGCCTTTTTTTATTTTCTATGAGCAACGTGAAAATGACTCATTTGTGCTTCAGCTGGAATGTATAGTTGGTAAACACTATTGGCAAGCAATCATATTTCAAGATTTGTAAATAAAAACAGTCCTGGCTGCCACCAACTCTGCAGTCACATTACTGATGGAAGTAACTCTGAAACTATTCTGAATGAAAAGAAAAATAAAAGACCTCACACAGACGCACGTAAACGCGAAGCAACACGGAGCCCAGTGCAAGGACCACTGATGCCAAAGGGAGACTCTGGATTGAGCCCTGGGTATGGGTTGGTCAACCTCCCCATGCGCACTGTCTTAAAGCCTTCGGTTTGAAGATGAATTTGGCCTGAATTACGGAAAAGCATGTGTACCATGAACAAACTGCTCAGGAGAGAAATCACCTCGAAGTGCATTTGTTTCTGTAAAACACATGGTTTTTCTAGCACCTCGGAAATCATAATGTTGTTTGCAAGGATTACATGAATGCTCTCCATGCACAAGTCGTATGCCTTCTCCTCAGTGGCGACAGAAAGCCCAGTGCTCAGAGAACTTAATTTATACCCCTAACCCAAGCTGCTCAAGTGATTCAGAAGGGAAATTTGGAAAAGAAACCTGCTGGCTTGTTCCTTCTCTCTGCTCGCCCCCAGGACAGCACAGTAGGCTGTGGCAAGATGCCGAATGCCATCTGCGGTGTTCCCATTTCCCTGGTGTTGTTGAGCTGGGGCTACTCCAAGACCAAGCCAGCGTGGCTGGCTGTCCTGCCCAGCAGGCTGGGTCCCCTCGTCCCCACCCAGGCTGCAGTGACCACAGGTCCCCATCGCTCCACTGCTGCTGGGCCATGCAAAGCGCGTTTGAGACCCAGCACATCCCTCCGGTGACGCTGGCTCGGAGTTACCCGCTGATGAGTAATAGCATGTAAAAGTCAATTACGTTCAGATTCACAGGCGCCTGCTACTTCAAATGTTAACAATGGGGAAACTTGCCCTACAGGAATGAGGATGGGGGCAAACTTTTATTAGCCCCACATGGGCTTTATCTGTTTTAAATGTTTCATTGTCACAGGGAGAGAAGTGCCATTGTTAACAGCATTACAAGCAGTCAGCTGCACTCAATTTAAAATTAAAAGGGGAAGAAGAAAGAAACGAAAAGAAAAAAAAGAGCCTGCCTGACATACTGCAGTATGGCAGGCAATGGTAACTTGCCCCAGAAATGCTTTATTGAATCCAGCCCTTCCATACAAAAGAATTTGTTAACCACTTCATGATGCAAAGTCTGCTAAAGACGTTACACTCCTTGGCTCAAGGGAGGCTGCTCCTGTACACCATAAGCATTGCATTTGCTGATCAGCACTTAGTCCAGGGTTGCATCTACAAGTAAATATTATCAAGCCATGCAGACAAACTGTGCATCCCTAACAGAGGCTGTCCTGCCTAGGGCAGCACCCCTGAGGTCAGGAGTAAGAGCTCAGCTGAGGCAAAGGCACCGTCTGGACATGTTAGGTGCAAAAATGGTGTTTGGACTGCACAAAGGCCACAGGTGATGCAAGAGACCCCTTCTCCTACCTTGCCCCAGAACAGTACTGGTGCTACTCAGGCGTATGTGGACACACCAGCCTGATCCCACGTGGCTGACTGTACCTGCCCCCTGGGACCCTAACACAGTGCAGGCCCACTCCAATGAAGTTAGACCAGTGTAAAAACTAGCAGATCCAGATGCATTCTGCATGAAAAATAGTACGACATGAGCGTAATCCCTCTGTTGCTCAGGATTACCTTTGAAAATGTTCTTTTATTGGTCTTAAAAAGGTCGGGGGCAAGAGAAGCAACTGTGACTCTGGAAACTGGCAGTATCTTCACGTCGAGTTAAGATTTCCACTCTCTGTCATACATTTTCCAGTTTGCACTTCATTGACGCACACGGTGCTGAACGAGGTGCAGCAGGGGATGTTTGCTACATCTGCAGGCCAGGTGGCCCCGACTGCCCGCGCAGCACTTGCTGCCTGCTCTGCACCACAGTGGCCACCTAATGGCCAGCAAGGTTGGCGGACGTCAAGCAAGCATCCTGCCGGCCTCTCCGAAAGACAAAGGAGACGCCGGTGGCGGTGTCACTTGGCTTTAAATATCCCCCGGGTCCGCTTCGTCCTGCAGCGCCCATTCATCCCCCCTGCAGCCCGGGTGTGAATGAAAGAGTCCCTGCTGAGCAAACAGATAAGGGTTTGGAGGAACCGGTCGATATATTTAGATAAGGTGTGACGAGAATACGTGGCAACCCCTGTCTTTGTCGGCGCTCGGTGGAGTGAAGAGTACAGGAGGGGAAAATAAAAATCCCCGTGTTAGCTGCTTCAGGCTGAGACCTCTTCCGCACCGCTGTTAATCGACACCGCTGTAACCATGGAGCCGGCGTACGGTCAGGATAACGCGGTGGTGGTGGCATTATTCGGAAACTCAAACACAGAGACACAGCCGGAAAGTCCTCGGCCTCCTCAGCAAATTAATCCTTTGAGCCCAGCTCAGCCACCTGCCCCGCCACATACGCTGCTCTTACAGAGAAGATGTTGGAAGTTTAAAAATAATTCGCAATGTGTTAGTCACGCTTGAAATGGTCAAATGAAGATTAGAGCAAAGCAGCAGAAAAAAAAAAAAAAAACAGCATCTTAACTGAACATGAGGTGACATTAAATGGTATGTAAATATTTATATGTATTTTTATAACGGTCTGCTCTGTGCCGTACTTTTTTTTGCCCACACACTGATGCCAGCACTCATTAACTGGAATTTCCTTAATGGGGGTGAGAAGAAAAAACCTAGGACAGCATCGGCGACGAAGCAGCTTTTGAGAGAAGAGCCACGTCCATGACCAAGGCTGTATTCAATTGCTTCTGCTGTTTTCTTTCAGGGAAGCAGCCGAGCAGTTTTAAATAATGGAAGAAAAGGGTTTGTTTACAGAACAAACTGGAAATGAGACTCTACCTGCATATGCAGAATACACGGCCAAAGGCTCCTCTGGCTACACTTGTGCTTGAGTTTATTATGAAGCTAAAAAGGGCATGTTTCATCTTTGTCTTCTCTCAGCTATGCATATATAAACATGTACATGGACACACAGAAAACAAAAAGAGCAACTCAGTCTATATAAAATCCCCTCTATCTTTAGCAGAAAATTTTTCTGCTGTGTCAAATTCAGAACACAGTGCAAAAAACAAATCTAGAGAAGAGTATTTTGAGACCCGTTTAGCTTTCAGGGGATTTTTTTTTTCTTACAGATAAACATGAAGAAATTCACCCTATGAACTTACCTGTGTCTGATGTAACAAGCTATTATCCGTCTTTCACTATGTGCTTGTAAGACAACGCATTTAGCATCGAAAATTCACCCATTATACCTTATAAAAAGGCTGTTGCTAATTGAATTTTACAGAAAATCTTATCAAATTGCTTATGGGGAAAAGAAACCGCCAACATCCCGCAGCATTTGCATTTGTCCAAGTGTATCTGTTGGAAGCGCACGCCGCATTATTATCCACCAGAAAAACGTCAGCCAGCCTGCGTCCAAACACGGACGGGTGAGGCACGCTGACAGGTGCCTCTGTCTACTCAGTTCCTTTAAAAAAAAATTAAAAAAATCTCCTCAGTACTTTATTTATAGCCTGGGCCAAATGTTCAGCTGTGGTTTTGACTTCGGTTTCCATCCACCGAGCCCCCCAGATTTCAAGCGGTGTTTTGGCCCGAGGCATGGCACCCATCCATCTCTTTGGAGGGCTTTCCAGTTGCCTCACGCAGGTAATGCTGAGCACTTGAAGAGCCAGAGCAGGTGTGCAGACCCACAAAAAGACCCATGCGCTCACACAGATCGCTGTCAGGATCCGGCCTGACAAGAAGAGGGTGTCTATTATCCTCGTGCTACCGCTCCCCTTTTGGGAAGAACCGAGGTTCATTCTCCCCCCTGCTCTCTGACCTACATGACCACTCCGTAAGAGAGCATCCCTGTATAAGTGGGTCCCTCTCACGTTGAAGCTTTCCCATTTTCTTCAAAATATTTAAAATTAGTCTCTGGATGAGGATGAATCCCACGTCTTTTAGGCCAATAGCAGGCTGCAGTCAGCATGCAGAGGTGTCCGTCACAGCTACTGCAGGTGAAACAAAATGGCTTTGAGAGGAGATGAGCTTGCTGAGGGCTCGCTGTCCATGGGGAGAGGCCTCAGAAGCAGCCAGTGCAGCCCCCAGCCAGCTCTCTGTGTAGACGAGCCCAAAGCATGTGGAGATGCTGCTCACGGGTGGCAATATTTGCAGTAATTCCCAACTCTAATATTCGGACTCGTATCAAAAAGAAGCAGCTGATGGCCAAGCCCAATTGTAAATGTGCTTACATTTTAGCAAAGCCTAAGTCAACAGAGAGATCCCTACAATCCAGAAAATGCGGAGCTACAATGTCCCTGCTTTGTCTGCCAGAGCCAGGGATAATGTAATAACCATGATCTTAAATGGCAATCATGCACTTTCCCCCCCCTCACATTTGCTTTAGAGAATCCTAAATTAACTCTAGACATAATAATCATACAGCCAGGCTTGTGATCACCTAGGACAGGCACATATCAGCTGTCAGAGAGTAACACTGTGTGCATTTTTTTTTCTCCAGGTCAAAAGGAAATAACATTTTTGAACACAAAGTCCTGTGGAGTGACCAACAGCTGCAGTGGGGTGGTGGCAACACCGTCTGGTGAGCAAAGCCTGCCAGCTTTAGAAGCATTATTTCAAGTGAGGTGGAGATTTCTGGGGCAATCCCCACACTGACTTTGAAACAGTGGCTCATGAGAAAGGAAAAATTAGCATCATGCTAGCAAGATGTCAGAAATATGCAAGAGCAAAGAGAGGGCCAAGTCATCTGCTGTCCCCTTCCCTCACCTGAAACCCCAATGACATCTCCAGACACCTGCATCCCAGGACCAACACTTGAGAAAAATAAATAAATAAAAGGAGAAGAGCCCAATTTAGCTGCATCTGCAGAGACAAAGGGACAACTCGTGTTCAAAGAACCCGAGCATTCAAGGAATCTTGCCTCTGCAGCCCCTCTCTGGCTTTTGGTAGGGTCGCCCGGGTAGTTGTGTGTTACTGCTTGCAGATAGGGAACACCATGCTGAAGTGTTTTACCTGCATATCCCAAATACTCTGCATTTGTTCAGCTTGGATGGGTTCAGTGGTTCAGTTCACGTAAGCTCAGGCTAGTCTGAACCTGTTAAGTGCTCAATTACGCCCGATCCGCTGCACCCCTTGCTTTTATTTTCTGTGTAGCCGGATTCTGCTTTTTCCATGACACAAGCATTTCACCAGCCTTTTGGAAAAGGTGTTTAGCAGAAAAGCACGGAGCAGTAGGAAATTGTTTGCTCTCAGTATGCTTTGATGGAAATAAAGTCAACATGATAGATTAGAACTGAGCAAGTGGAAGTTGTTTTTCCCAAGATGCCACACTTGTGCTTCAGAAATCAGTGATCTACAGCTTCAGATAAAGTACCAGCAAAAACACTAAAATATACATCATTTATAGCAAAATAAATGCCATAGAGAAAAGTGTTATAAGCTCATGCTGAGCCATACAAAGCCCAATAAACGTTTGCTTGTCACAGTCCAAAGCAATGGTTACAGCACGCACAGGAAATTATGTCTACACCACAAGAGTGTGTGTCTGGACTTAAAACTAGGTGGACGGATCAGATCTTCATCTGGTGTAAGTCAGAAAAGCTGCAGAGATTTCAGTCAGGTTTTAGATGATTATTCCTAACGAGCTCCTGCTCCATAAATTCAGCAGAGACGCTTGGTTTACAAGGCCACCGCTTTGAAAATTCATAATCTTCCTTTTAGGCTTCTCCATAAGGAATTCCTTATACAGATTTGTCGTTTGATCCTCCACAGGAGGAAGAAAGCTGAATAACTCCCCTCTCATTTAGCTCCAGCTGACAAATTGACATAGGCACCAAAATTAAAATTCTGCTCAATTTAATTTGGAAACAAAGGAAGAACCTGATTGGGGGTGGACAAAAAAAAAAAAAAAAAAAAAAAAAAAAAAGAAAAAAAAAGAAAGCCCCCACAGCAGATTGCCTCTGGCAGCTCTCACACGTCCTACGAGCTGCTGTGTCACAGACAAAGCGTGCCTCCCGAAGCAGGGATGGTGGGGGGAGTTTCCCTCGAGGGCTGTAGCTGTAGTTTATGAACGTGCAACTTCATTAGCAGCCAGTGACCCCATTAGATGGGGTTCTTCATGTCTGAGCTGGAACAAAGCTCCCCAGGGACCGACACAGCTGTGTGCCACGCACAGGGACCTTGTGGCCGGGGTGAGGGAGGTGGCCTTCAAAGTCACCTTCAGGAAAGGCTACGTAATTCCAAGATCATCCCATGGACTTACAGAAAAAAACAGCGTCTTTCTTTCTTTCTTTCTTTCTTTCTTTCTTTCTTTCTTTCTTTCTTTCTTTCTTTCTTTCTTTCTTTCTTTCTTTCTTTCTTTCTTTCTTTCTTTCTTTCTTTCTTTCTTTCTCCCCCCTTTTTTTAAATTTTACTTTATTTTTCTGAATCCAGTTGCCGTAACTTGTAGAGATAGCTATTCTGCAGAACATAGCCTCAGTTGAACTCTCAGGTGAGGACTCTGAAAATCACACATAGCCCAACAAGGCTCCTCTTTATAATTAGCTGAGATGTAAAAGGGTCCTTATTTCTACCATGACTTCATATCCCCCCCTCCTTTTTTTTTTTTTGGGTAAAGAAAAAAAGTGAAAAACAAAGACAATTCGTAAGCAGCTGATGACCTGATGGGTGAGGATCAGTTACAGAGGAGTAACTGTGCTCCTCACAAAGGACTTTTGATGTAGGCACCAGGCAAGCAGTGATTTAAGATGGGCTGAGGCTGCAGGGTGGTGGTGGCAGGGGACATTTGTGGCAGGCCTGAACTCTTTGCCAATTAGCTCAAACCACCACAGACCTCTCCGCAGGGCTCTCTGGGGAAGAGGGTGTTTGGGAAACCACGTCCAACTAGCTGGGGGATGCTGCCAACAGCCAGCACTGCCACCTCATCACTTTACAAAGCAGAGGAGAAAGAATAAATGATGCTGATGGGGTCCTGGTAGTCCTGAGGGGACAGACACAGCGAACCAAGCGTAGCTGGCACCAAGACCTCTACCAAGATGGCAGAGGCTCAAACATCTGCTTACAGTAAAGGAGCTGTGAGAGTAGCGCGGAAGGAAAGGTCACACTGAATGTCACGTTTTCCACTATTCAAATCTGCCGGGTCACAGACGCATCTGAGCATCCTTTGGCTTGTTCGATTAAGCTCTGCTAAAGGTTTGACCTGAGTTTAAATCCTGGCTGGAGACATAGATGACAGCAGTAGCACTCAGCAAAAGCTTACAGTGACAAAAAGATGTGGTGAATCCTGTGCTGACAGAGTTTCAACAACATGCTCTGGATGCTTCTCTAGGCTTCCTCTATGCATCTGGGAGAGAAAGGGGATATAGATGTTGTCATTTGTACATGCCGTATCAACTGCTGTTCCTAATGCGTTAGTCTGGCATGATTTTCTCCTCCTTTCCTTCAAATTTCCTTTTATGGCTGCCATGCAGTAGATCTGTTATTTTTAAACCACTGCATTTTTTTTTCTCCCTTAATACTCATCTGATTGTTCAAAGCCCAACCATGGATTCTCAAAATATACATCTCTGTTTTTCCACATTTTCGTGCTGAGTTCACTCTAGATTTTTATCAGCTGAAGGATTTCAGCCTGGGAGGTTTAGCAGCACTCAACCCAGTGGCTACAGGTGGGAAGTTTTGATTCAGCCCTGAGCAAGTTCAAGGGCAGCAAAAAAACCTTCTGCCGAGGCTCTGGGGCTGAGCAGTAAGCTAGCTAGTGTACTGGAGTTTCCAATGCAAAACATGTTTCAAGAAGTATCAGCAGTTTTGAACGGCTGGTAAGAATGAAGGGTAGTTTTTAAACAGTCCTGAACTCTCCCCTCTTCCCACTTCTGCATCGCTGTTCTACTCTGGAAACTTCTGTTGCTGCTGATTTCTTGATGACGATGCTCTCACGTATGAGAGCTGCTCTTCGAGGCAGGGCCGTGGCTGAGGTGAAGAGGTTCGGCTCCACTGGCTTTTGGCTGGAGATGTGCCAGTTCGCACCACCTGAGATGGAGCCCTCTGAGCACTTTCAGAATCAGATCTGCTGTATTTAGAAGCAAAAATCGATTTCAACAGTTTCTTAATCTTGTTAGCTCTATAAAATCATGCAGCAGGGCAGGGAACGGCAGCTGGCAGGCATCTGTTACAGAACAAATTTTACCAGTGAATGGAACATCTCCTTAACCATCTGTTTGTAATGCGTAGAAAGAGGAATTACGATTGCCGGTGGCTTCAGCCTCGGAGATATTTGCTGGATATCTCATGCGGTCATTCAAAAATACCTTAGACGTCTATGCACCCAGCATGCTTGAGATGAGTACTGACCTCATTCAGATGGCCAAAAAAAAGAGTTTACAGATTTAAGAATTAGCAGGTGGTTGTACACAAAAATGACCGTATTAGGATCAAACAGAATGAAGCATCAACCAAGGAAATGTATGACAGAAACTTAAGTGGGTCTGCACCTCAAAGCTTGAAGTATTAGCAAAAAACAACTGGCAACATGCATTAGCAATAGAAAGAATTAACAAAGGTATGGATTTATAATAAGGCATCCACAATTCCACTGGCAAGTTCAAACCAAACCAAATCAAAACCTAAAACTATTAGTCTAGATAAAAGGACATTTCTACTTAAAAAAAGGAAAAAGAAATACAGAAGCAGTGATAAAAAACACAAGTGTAAAAGAAGAAGAGGAAAAAAAAAAAGACAAATTAATTTAGAAAAAGGATTTTAAAAACAGGGCTTGTTATGGAAAGTCTAATGCCTGTGAGGGCACCTTGCTCCAGGATGGGAGTGGTGAGGCTCCTGCTCAGCCAGGCAAGTAGGCTCGATGAGTTAATAGTGGCTATGCTCCTAAACTCTACAAACCTAAGGAGAAGCCTACTCTTGCCACAGATCAAAAACACATTTAACTGCCCTTGAGCTAGCTCTCTCATGGACAGTTTGCAGGTGGCAGTGCAAGACCTGCTCTTCTCAGGGCAGGAGGCATGTAAAGCTGCACTGTGGTCTGTCCCGTGGCAGAGGAACCACACCAGCCTTAGCAAAACCCTAAGGAATGAAGGCTGGAAGGTATGTAGATACAGCTGCAGGTATCACATCATAAACAGGTAAGTTTTGCTTGGCTGTTCTGCAAAAACAAACCCCAGTATTTACAAAGTGCATGTGAGCACTGCAATAATCTCTGCTGCTTCACAAAGCCTGTGTAGGGAAAGGAGGGGATGCTGAGACTCCTGCATTTTGGAAGCAATTGCTTTCCTCCAAAAAAAACAAACCCAGAGGCCTGCACATTCATCTTCCTTCCAAAATTACCCCTCTGATCTAACCAAAGGGGCCTGGACTCACCCCACACTGCAGGGATATGGGAAGACCTGGATCGTTCCTCCCTCAGCCTGAAGGGACAGCAGCCCGCGTTTCACTTTGCTTCCAACTCAGCACCATGGGTTATCCCGAGGTGAAGACGCAGTAAGCCCCTTCTGCTGTAGGATTTCCACAACTCCCAGCTAATTTAGTGAGACAGGGGAGCCAGCCCTGTGATTCAGCAGCAGATGCCCTCACCCAGGAAGAACTGGGAGATCCAGCACGTAGAGCACTACAGCAGTAATATTTGAAAGGTGCTGCCTCTCCTCACAAACCCAGCCAGGGTAGGTGGCAAACGCCAGATCTCTGCACTCCCTGCGTGGCACCTAAGGCCATAGAAATACCACATTACCACTGGAGCGGTTCCTTCAGAGGCGTACATGCTGTGCTTTCCTTCCTTTCTTCGAAAGCCAGCACGAACGTTTAAAGGAAAATAATTCCTTTATTCTTTGCTTTTGCAAATAGGAATTAACTTGTGTATGTAAAACTTCCTGTAGAACAAACACAAGCCCTGATTCCTAAAGCCGTGAAATGAGAGAAGGAGGTAAAGGAACTGAGAGGTATGGAAACCTCTTGCGATAATTAACGATTTTCATACGTCTTTGAGAAAGAACATTTTATGTGTTTGTTTGTGGAATGACAAATGTGTTATGAGCCAGTAGATCTGAGCAACAGGGTTCACTCTTTTTTTACAAAACAACAACAACAACAAAAAGAACAGCAAATGTTCTGGATTTGTTAGGTCTCATGCTCCCCACTTCCTATTGCTTCACTTGGCTCGAAATTGGAGCCATTGCACTTTGACCTGGGACTGATTGGTTTTTCTAGACTGCTGCCCTAGATGTTTGTAATACAACAACCCAGGTTATCCAGTATCTAATTAAACACAGGTGGAGCTTGAATTTCTGAACAGGAAAAGAGTAGAAACCATTTTGAGCAGCGTGAAGGAGACAAGGGTGCATCAGTGGGGAAGTGCGGAGAACATGGGGGATGAAGGCAGATCGCTTTTCCATTTAAAGTCAGTAACAGTGGTTCTAGCCTCTTCCAGAGCAATATGCAGTAGATTAACTTTGTCTTCTACTACCAAATATATATTTAAATATTAAACCTGCATGTGAAATGTGCTTTTTTTTTTTTTTTTGATAGTATCTGTTGCATTGAGAATTTCTTTATGGGTCATTCTGTAACCTGCAAGCATCCCAACAGCCCTCACTTACAAGACAGAGCTAGCTAATCCTCAACACCACCTGTTTTTTTTCCCAAGCCTTGAACGAATTCTGTATTAGGTTACTGCTCCTTGTAAAAAGCATTATGTTCCCCACCTGCTGCCTGCAACTTTGCCATCAGCAAAGTTAATTTTTAGGCCGATGGCAGAGAAAGCACAAAACCAGGGAGTTCTCTGAGCTCCATCCACTTGGACACGCAGCTACCTCGAAGTCAGCAGTGCGGTGCCGGCCTCCAACACGCCTGTCCCACGCGAGCACTTTCACACTCCGGCTCCAGATGTGTCACACATGACACCCTTGTCAAGGCTATCCCAATTATCCGCACGCCCTTGCCCCTGCCACAGCCCTGCGGCCTCTCCACGTTGCCTTTGCTGGGGCTGCCTCCTCGAGGGCGAGGAAGCCGCAAGAGGCAGCAAGGTGGAGGCAGCCCAGCCTCTATGTCCTCAGCAGGCTGGTGGGCCTCGCGACTCGCCGTCACGATGAGAAGAGGGAGCACGCCGGTGCCGAGCGGCTGCATCCCCGTGAGGAAGATGGCAGGGGACAGGGTTCGAGGCGGCGGCGGTGGAGGTTTCTCTCCTCGCGCTCCCCTCCGCCCACCGCAGGAAGCCTCTCGGATGTGACGGGGATGCGGCGCCCGCCCCCGCTTCTCAGAAGCCCGGCTCTCACCACTACCGGCCTTCTGCGAGGCTGGGCGCCGTGGCCCCGCCGGCGGGCACCCGCCCCTTCTTTTCACTGGAATCCCCAGCTTTTGGCTATTTACAGCCTTTTCTTAGAGAGAGGCAGGAAGCCGAATGAATCAGAGCCATCTACGGTTACCTCCCACACCACGTGCTCGTGCTACGGGGTTGAGGCAGATCAGAGGGGCGATGCGGTGAAGCCTCCTCCATCCCAAGGCTGGGAACTGCAGATCCCTGGGGCAGGGAGAAGTGTGGGACCCCCCCAGCTCCTCTCTGCATCCCATGGGAGAGCGGTGCCACCTCAGGCATCTCACACGGGAGGCAGAGCAGGGATGTCCTCAAGGAGGCACCTGCAGAGAGGAGAGGTCCATGCGTCCTCTCCACTGATTTAATGTCTTCATCTTGGGTGTGCATTAGCACAGGAGGGAGAGAGGAAGCGCTTCAGGTTAAGAGGGCTGTTTCCACAGAAAACTAAAAAGCACATTGTTCCTCAGAACGAGCGCACCGTATACAAAAACAGTGTGTATCTTGTGAGAGGAAGCATATCCTTTGCTCTCTTCTCTTGTGATGCCGGGTTTACCCACAATGTGAAATGCTAGTGAGCCCTGCTGTACATCCCCCAGGGAAGGGTCCTCTTCACACCAAAACCTTGAAGAATACGTGAAAAAGGTGGCAGGAGTTACTTAAAGCCACTGCTCCACAGCGAAGACACAAACAAGCAGAATGAGGCCTGTGTTCTTCCTTTGCACGAGGGAATCAGGGTTAACATCTTTGCTGCCCATCAGATAGAATAGGCTCCCTTTGAACTGAAACAATGTACTTGTGTGCTTGCTTCTGACAGCCTCGCTGTCCCCATTTCACAGACGGGAAAGCAGGCAGGGGAAGGTGAGATGGCTGAATGGTGTCTGAGCGACAGGGAAACTACGCATAGGCATTGCAAAGGTGCTCGTCCTCTGCCTCCCAGAGCTGCAGGGAGCCCTCTGCCACCCAGCCCAGTGGGGAACCAATGCCCACAGGCCTCCCTGGCCATGCAAGGGCTCAGGCCAGAAGCCTTACACTGCCACAAGTGGCCAGGTCCTTTGTGCCAACATGAGAAACCGACCGGCGTGCCAGGAGGAACAACACTCCCTTTGTGCGTCTCATTTGGAACTTCAAAACAAAGAGCACGTCTTCATTTTTGCCTAAGAGGAGAAAAGTATCCGCCAGCTATGGCAATAGGGCATCCAAAAATGAACTCTCTGATCAAAAAAACATCAAAAATTGCAAAGGTCAGTACTCCAAAAATAGGAGGTGCCAGAACTGAGATTGCTTGTTCAACTCCAGAGGAAGCGGGCAATACAGGTGAAAAACGGACTCTGTGTCCCGTTGACAGAGGACTAGATTCTCAGGGTCCCCTTGCCCCCCCCCCCCCCCCTTTTTTTTTTTCGTTTTAGAGAAAGGAAAGAGGAAAAGGAAAGAGAAGAATATTAGCTACTCTCTACTGATAATCTGTTATGTGGAGGCATTTCACAGGGGTCACATTGCATAAAACAACACCGAGGCAATGTTTTGGTCTTCACTGAACAGATGCAGCAGAAGATGCTTTTTATTAGCACCACACATATCAAGCTATATTACTTAGAACTTGCATTTATATATTTCTGCATTGCGAATGCAGTCATAATAGCTTGTGTTGTCAACTGCTCGGCCCCAATACTAATTCTGAAACTAAATATCCGTGCTTACAAACAAACCAAAATATTCTGGCAACCCAAACTCACGCAGCTACACAGAGTGTACACCCTTTATTTTCTTAATCTAGCCTGCCTTCCAGTAACCATCTGTTTCAGTATAAAGGTGTCTTGTTTGGAAATTCAACGTGACTGTCCTTCTGGAAAAGCGTACATTCCATACGTGGGTCAAAGGAAGGGTTTTGTTTTGAAGTTTCATTTGCTCTATGGTTTCAGTTTATCAGAAGGTGTGATTTATTAGAAAAATACAAACGGTGATAGAAATTAAAAACTGGTGACCTTTCACTGCAAGGAACAGCAATTTCACAATGCATTCTTGATTAGAAAAGAACATCCACTGACCCACATGCTGGTAGCTAAGCTGACTCTTTGCAATCGACAAAATCGTTTTTTTTTTTTTTTTTTTTTTTTTTTTTCTCCTAAAAAAAATAAAAATCATGCAACACCATAAACAGCCAACATTCATGTTCCCAAGTGGAAGACGTGTCTGAGAACCTTATTTACTGACTCAGAAGCACAGGCTAATCCCTTAGCCTTGTAGCCAGTTTTAGGAACTTTCAGGTTTTTCTTGGCAAATGCTCAAATGCAACATTGATGCCTTGCTCAGGGTAGTTTTAGTCAACGTGATTTCTGTTAGACTCACCTGCTGCGTGAATTGGGCAATTGTTTGGCCTTATTACTACCAAAAAGTTATTTTAAATAGTAATCCTTACAGTTAACGAAATGACAGCAGAGGCCTTGGCTTAGATATGCACCAGGAAGAGAGCATTTTCTTAGAAAAGCATAGTTCTCAGTAAATGATAAACCACAGAGCTACTGCTGTGCACATTAAACCACAAAGCTACATTCATACAGAATTAAGGGTCTTAAATCCCACCTCCACCCCTGCCCCCCATCTTCTGCCATCCAAAAGCAAGGATTTCCAGATGCGCATCTAGCATTTTGACTCCCAACACAACCTCCTGACCCACCCTATGAAGCATCCACCTTCCAGCCATGTGGGATACGAGACCTTTTTCCATATGCCTGTTTAACTTAAGGCATCTGAAACATCTCCACCAAGTATTATTACTGATCTTCTGGATTACAGCTGTGCCACGAGGCCTTGCTGTGCCAGCATTGTAGCAGAGTCCCTGTCTGGTAGGACAACAGCCCAGCACGACCACAGAGACACCGGGACTCAGCCAGGGGAAGCAAGTGCTGTGACCCCAAACACATACATGGGAAATAAATCATTCACAGAAACAAGAAAGCATAACAGTGCAGAAACGTATTTGAAATGTTCACTCCCGGCCCTTATCAGATACAGGTGGGACTGGTGAACTCCACGAGGCCTTGCTCACCTGAGCCATGTGCTGTGCTGCTGCTGGGCTCCTTTGGGCTCGCTTGGTTTTTCCAGTGGAGAAGCATGAACAGCCTGTACAGTGTGCTGGCATCCAAAGCCAGGTCCATGCGAGCTGAGTGGTTACAAAAAGCATTTGACAAAGCAGCTTCTGTTGTAGTAGGAGGGCAAGGCTCATGGAACGGGAGTGCAAAACAACCCATGGAGATGTTTTCCTGTGCCTAATGCAACAAACTGCCTGTAACATTGCCTTCATGAGCTGTTTTCTATGTTTCAGGTAGGCAAGAAGAAACAGGACTTAATAGTGCTGCACCTGCACAGTGTGAACCACATCCAAGCTCCGAAAATACAGACAGTCCTCAGGAGAAAGAGACCTGTGGGGCACATCCTGTGCTCCTCCAGGGTCATGCATTTCTGTCCCCTTCCCATGGAAACCTGTGATAGGTCTTGCCCCAGCGCATTCTTCAGATACCATTGAGAACGTGCTAGCATATGATCACATTTTAAGAGCAATGCAGAGCTTTACTGGTGCCCTGAAACCCTTTTAATCAGTCTGGGTTTAACCCTTCTGTAAGGTAGAAAAGATAGGTGAAGGTAAATAGCACCCTTCAGTGAAGCTTTTATTGGCAGGGCTTCTTGGGATTCAAGAGGTAGCGTGTTTCATTGAGCAAGCTCCACCATGTATCCAAGGCTGCAAGGACTTTTTCTCCAGCTGCCAAAGGAAAGTCTAAGGAGCCCTGTGTGGAGGAAGAGGCTCCAGGTGACGACAGTCGGATAGACTGTTGCCTTTGCCATTAGATGAATATCAGGATTTAGTAATAAACCCAGGAGAATTGAATGCTGTCTCGATACTTCACCAGTGAAAGCCATGATGCTCTTCACAGGGTAAGGTGGCCACGGGTGATACCAAAGCCTCAGAATGACTGCTGATATTTTCCCTGAATGTATTTGCAGTTTTGGGCAACATCTGCTGTAAAACAACAACTGCCAGTACCATATTGGTATGGAGTAATTCAGACTATCCAGGTAGTTTGCATCATGATCTAGATAGACTCTTGGCACCACTGAACTGAGCAGTTGCTCATTACTGTCCTCCCTGGCTTCAGCTGGACAAAGATTTGATCCTCTAACCCCATTAGACTGACAGCCTGGGGGGAACATGGAAAGACTACAGTGCTGCCTAGGAAAAAAAAACAAGCCAGTGGGTGACTCACTTTTCCATATCCAAAGTGATTATTTGGTATCTGTAAAAATATTTAAGCTCACAGTGACTCCTGCAGCAAGTTCACTCGGTTCGCAAAGCAAATAACGATTTTCCTCCTCTTAACCCAGATGATTGAATGGGGCACCTGTTATCAAGGGAAGTCAAAACACGTGGGTCTGGGCTGACGGTAGAAGTGGTTGTTTGACCAAGGTTGAACAAGGCAAAATGCTATGTACTGCAATTTCCAGACTGCTGAGGAGAGAGGCTAACATGGGTTAAAAGTATTCAGATGACCCAGTGTGGAAATAAAAAACTAAAATTCTGGTACTGATGACTTCTGTATTAATAATGTGTAACTGTTAGGAGAGGAACATTTCTGTCACATATCTAAGGAAAGTGGGAAAGCAGCATTACACTGGAAATATAAATACTGTTTAAATAACCCTTGCTACACTTAAAGGGGTTTCTGTTTGGGCTAATTAACTAACTTTTCCCCCTAGGCACTGGCTTATGTAAGTGCTTTCAATAACATGGAAAACAATGAGTGAAATAGCCATTGTGCTCTGTAAGCTCACGTGCCCTATAACCTCCTACTGTGAGACATTTTGGACACGTTTTATTCCCCAGTTAGTACATGCAGCTCCCACTGAAGTCAGTGAGAGCCCCATTTACACTTCTCAAAGACGAATTTCTCCCATAATCAAACTACAATGAGCGTGAAACAAATCCATACTTTTAGAAACCTGGTGATTGGAAAAATGCTCTAAGTATTTTTAGAAGGTAGTTTGGAGGACACTCCAAATCTCTGGGTTTACAGTGGCTCAGCTCTAATTTATGAAGCAAGACTCTGGCAAGAAGAACAAAAGCACGTGGATTTACCTATTGCACATCTCATGATTAGTTTTTAAATGGAAAAACAGATAAAAGATACCCAAGCTTGGAATAAAACTATTCCAGTCAAGGGTTTACACAGACTGGGTGGGTCTTGAAGTTTTTCAAGGCATTACTTAACATGAAGGTACTTCTCTAACACTCCATCACTGTATATTAGACAATTATTGTTATAAAAAGGAGAACACCTGTCTTTTTTGAGAGGTTACAGTACAATGGAACCCACACATTCCATTTATTCAAAATAGAAGTAAAAAAGAAAACACCAAAGAGACGAGCAATTAAGAGGTGGGGAGAAGAAGACGGACCCAACATTGTGTGCTGCACAGAGCAGGCCATGGGAGCAGGCCTGGCTGCTGCCAGCAGCCTCAGATGATGGAGTAACCACTTAGTGCTTGCCACTCCGATGAGCTGGCACCTAGGATGAAAAGTTTAATTGCTGAATAAAAATAGGGTGGGGTGTTAGTTTATGTCTCTCGACTAGCTGATGATATACTCTTGGCATTTCTATAATCTCAGAAACTTCCAGATATAAATTTAATAGTGACTTAGATCTACAAATGTGTCAACATGCAAGTGCCTGAGGAAGTGATGAATGCCTTTTTAAGAAGGGGCTTAGGCAGAAGAAACATGAAGAAGTGTGAAAGGGAAAATGCCAATGGAACTATAACGAAAACCCTGCTGATGAGATCAAGATGGCTGCAGAAGGAGAAAAACCGCTACCACTGGGTGCATGTACAATTTTGTTAGACTGTCATAGTTGTCCTGCACCCTAGCTTGCAACCATTTCTCATTAAAGCTTTCACTGCAAAAGATGGGTGGACATGAGGGAGCAAAGGACTGGTTTCCAAACACTCCTACTACCAAAAGGTAAGGCATAACACAGCAGGAGAGTTTTATTTCACTCTTTAAGGAGGCACGTTTAACAAAATCTACCACACCACAAACCTTTTCAGTGAACAGTACTGGTTCTGCACAGAGTGGAGGAGGTGATATTACCTCTCTGTTAAGGCACTAACAGAAGGGAGTACTGGGAGGAGAAGAGCTACAGAGCAGAGACGTCTCTGGGAATTTTCATGGCATCAACAAACGCTTGGTTTGATCCCATGCAAAAACCCAGGCTCCGAATATTCTTTCCTTAACCTTGCTGCTGGATGTTCGATGAAAAATGCTTCTCTGTGAACTGAGGCAATCAAAAGTGCTGTATTTGTATTCCTCCCCCCAACTCCACTTTGCACTGAGAATACATGGCTTCAAGAGTGTTCACGAAGGGATTTTTTTCCTCCTCTGGCTTACACAGTGAATGGCAGAGCTCCGAGTCTGAATAAACAGTGTGGGTGGTGACTGCTCTGTGAGGCCCATGTAAAGGATGCAATCATTTTCTTACTCTGTTCAGCATTAAATCATGTGAAACTAGCTTGATTACCACACATAACATCAAGTCTGTTACAGACTATAACATACCGTGTATCCTTCCCTAACTTTGCAGGGAAAAAAATAACAATTAATTCTCCTAGCTTCAAGTGTTTAATTGTGTATAAAGTTCATTGACCTCACTAGTTGCTGTCAGATGATCTTGCTAAGGCCTGTGAAAAACATCCCAGGAATGCAGTGATGTGGGCAGAAACAAAGTGAGTTCATGCCACAAAATGCTTTAAATGGAACAAAATCAGCAACCATCCAGAGAGGCTGCACTGAAAACAGGACTTCAGAATAATCACTGGTTTAACCTCACCTAAGCACTGCTAGTCCTTGAAAAGGGACGGTTATAAATCATACCCTTTGAAAAATAAATCCTTTGGGGATCCTGCATGTGACTACATGAAGTAACTTTGTTTACTGGTGAATCTCTGCAGCTGACTGGGAGTCAATGTTTTGGAATGACTGGAGAAACTGGGACATACAGGAGATAAGCTGGGAACAGGGAACCTGTTTTTACGCTCCGTCCAGTTCCCATCAAATGTGACCATAGATAAGTCACTTGGCCACCGTGAGACTTGATTTCTTCCTCTATAAAAATGGAAATAGGACTGCTTACCTACGGGCAGACTTGTGATGCTTTTTTTTTTTCTTTTTTTTTTCTACACATGGAAGCCACTGTAAACAGGAGGAGTTATCACACATTTGACACATACATAAGTTTTCGCGTTGAGTTTTTTTTAATGGCTCTTCTGAGCTGTAGCACAGGAAATCACCTCCTGAATGGCTCCAAAGTAGCTTGTTGCAATGCCTATTTCATATGCCATTATGGAATGAATAAAATCAGTACAAATTCTGCTGTTCATGTCCATTAAAATATGTTCTTCTCTCATTACATATTCTTCACGATCGGCCTACGTGATTTCAGGATGTCACAGCCTAATTTTCTCTGGAAGCAGTGCATGAACCACTGATTAGATGGTAGCTTTCCTTAAGCCTTAAATCTTAGCAAAAGTTGAAAGCACATCTGCCAAAACTCCATTAGCAAGGTCTTTGGGACAGAGACCAAGATGACCTACGGGCTTGGATGGCATCCTGATGCTCCCTGCTCCAGCCTTGGGGTGATGCAGGTGGAGGAGTGGTGCATCTTAACCAGGGCTGGCAGTCCCTGCCGCAGAGCTCACAGTACTTCTGGTGTCTTTGTTGGTACCTTCTGCAGAGCCGGACCATGCCCAAAGGACTGCACCCAAGTGAGCTACCCAGCAGAGCACTTCTTCACCACTGTCACCCTGATCTCTTTCCTTCTTCTTCTCCAAAGGCTGATGGACACAAGGTGACTGGAAAGCTGGACTGATGAGATGAGCTACGAAAAGGGCCTTGCAGAGAGATCTTGACAAATCAGTGGGCTGGTTGATCACCAGATGCATGAAATTGAACAAGAGCAAGTGCCAGATCATGCACCTGGGAAAGGGCAACCCTGGCTTTATGAATAGACTGGGGGATGAGAGGCTGGAGAGCAGCCCTGCAGAAAGACATCTGAGGGTTTTGGTTGATGGCAAGTTGAACATCAGCCAGCAGCGTGCCCTGGCAGCCAAAAGGGCCAGCCGTGCCCTGGCATGCATCAAGCATGACACTGCTAGCTGGTCGAGGGAAGGGATTGTCCCACTCTGCTCTGCTTTGGTGCGGCCTCACCTCAAATACTGTGTGCGGTTTGGTGAGCCACAGTATAAAAAGGACGTAAAACCATTAGACAACGTACAAAGCAGGGCTACGAAGATGGTGAAGGGCCTAGAGGGGAAGATGCATGAGCAGTGGCTGAGGTCCCTTGGTTTGTTCAGCCCCGAGCAGAGCAGGCTGAGGGGAAGCCTCATGGCGGCCTGCATCTCCCCCATGAGGGGAGCGGAGGGGCAGGCGCTGAGCTCTGCTCTCTGGGGACAGCGACAGGACCCGAGGGAACAGCATGGAGCTGGGACACGGGAGGGTCAGGCTGGGGGTTAGGGAAAGGTTCTTCACCAAGAGCATGTTTGGGCACTGGAACAGGTTGCCCAGGGTATTGGTCACAGCACTGAGCCTGCTGGAGTTCAAGAAGCAGGCAATTGGACAATGTTCTCAGACACGTGGTCTGATTTTTAGGTAGTCCTGTGTGGAGCCAGGAATTTGACTTGGTGATCTTTGCAGGTCCCTTCCAACTCAGGATATGCTATGATTCTATGATCCTATGATCACATTGCAGTATGTTGTCTGACAGCAACCCTCCTTAGTTTGCTGGGAGCATTGTGGTTCAAAATATTTCCAATATAATTCTGATATTTTGCATTTCTTGTTATGGTTACAGCAGATAAAACTCCTGAAGAAATAATTGTGGTGAGACTGTGTTCCATTTGGTTATTTGGTTCATTTTGGTGGTCGTAACAGGCTTGGATTATAACTTCTACCATCTGGAATTTAATCTTCTTCACAGACAGATAAAACCAGATAATAGCCATATTAAATTGTAGATTATGATTTCTCTTGGTATTAAGTTCTAAAGTCTTACCTCAGGGGGGTACAGGATTAAGACAACCTATACTATTAAGTGCATTGGAAAAGATGTAGTTCATGATTTCGCAGATCAGTTCTATCCACTCATTATCAATGTTAATAGTGGCCTTAATCTTTTAAGAAAATACTCCTATCAAACTATAACCGAAACGAAGTGTATGTTTATGCTGTCTTTTCCTCATTTGCAAGTGTTTGGGTGGGAGAGGAGGGGGAGGTAGAAGGAGAAAAAAACACAACAGAAAGTGTGATGCAACGATGTTTATGGGAAAAATATTCAGAGGACAAGATATCTATGAAATCAATGGGTTCCAGGCCACAGCCAAGTATTTCATGCTTTTCACAGATGCTGACATATTGGAATGTTCTCCCAAACAACAAGATGACAAAATGGGGTTTCCGCAGCTGCAAATATGTAAGAAAACTAACCAAATGCCTCAAAAATCTACAAAATACAAAAGCAATTTTAAAATACATTTTAGAGAACTGTTTGAAAGAAAACTGTAATAGTTGATGATACAACATCCTTCTGGATTGTATTTTTGGTAATAATAAAGCAAAATTCCTAAATAGCAATAGTAAGATATAGGTTTCTGAGCAACACCCACATATGTAAAGGTACGACAAAGACTTGAGTTTATTTCAATCATTTCCAGAGTTCAAGATCAATATTCTGTAACAAAGGACTTAATGTAAGTGCAAACCTATTTTATTATTCAGAAAACTATGCCCTACTAAAATAAACTGAGAAAGAATTCATGGGTCTTACAGATTGTCAAAAACTGAGAAGACATTAAATTTGTCTTAGGGGAAATACACCTAGATACACACATATGCATACAAACACCAATATTTATACATTATATACACAGACACACTGATCAGTAGTTGGGCATAACGATTTCCTCTTACTTGAAAATGTCATTCTCTTTTGTTAGGGCCTAGGAATCTAAGAACAACTGGTGAAAACCAAATCAAGCTAGCAAAAGGACTGCATATTGATTCGGAAATTCCTGCCACATCACTCTTGTTCTTCATTTCAGGAAACCTAACTGATCCTGGAAGCAGGCATTGTATCTCAAAAAGCAGTGTCCTTCAGTCATATTTGATACTAAATAAGACCTTGAGTACTATCCTCCCATCTCCTGTCTGCTGTAAAAGCCAAAATGATTTTAGCATCCCAGTAGCTAAAAGTTCATTGGACTAAGCAATCGTTGCTTCGTACCATCCGAATACTATGTTTCGGACTGTATGAAGAACGGGTTGTTAGATCTAATAGTTCCTGACACCACGGACAGCAAAAGCATGTTGAAATTTGAATTAAGATGACAAATATTATCTGTATGTACATAGAAAAAGACCTTAATTTATATAAATTTAGTACCCTTAGATATTATAGAGCTAGAACACTGTTTGGATACTGTTGCAACAGTATAATCTTGGTGTTCCCGTGGGATACGGCATGTGTTTCTATCCCGGGTGATTTATGAGCTATTGGACCTTAAAACTCTCACTGCTTCTTTCCTCTAGCAATGTTTTGCTGGCACAGGTCCAGCTCTGAATATAGCAAGTCCACAGCCTTTGACTGTTACACATACTCCATGCCTGCTCATTTTGAGGTAATGAACTAGGAAAGTCTGCACAAGTAACTCTGTAAGGCCAGCTTCTGGACATGTGTGTGCGAATACAACTCCACCACGTTCAACATGACTGTACTGATTTAGACCCATTGAGTGTCCACACCACAATCCCATATTAAATCTTGGTACTCCTTTAACATTTTAAGAACAAACAATCAACCCCGAATTCCCATTAAGATAAAAACATGAAATCACCATGAAATGAAGGGAGATATTGCTGTCACTTCCAGAAGTGAGGATTAAAGGACTCCTGTCTCATCAGATAAGACTCTGGATTTTCGTGTCTAGCACTCTCGTTTTAATCCATTTTCCAGTTCTATGTGAAATGAATTATGGCTAGATCTGCATAGTATTTAAGGACATAAATCTATCCTACAGTGTATTTGAATTTAAAATACACACAGACTAATATCTTTCATGCCTGAAAAAAATGGAAGCGAAGTCTCAGGAGGAACAGAGCAATTACCTATTTCAGTCAACGTGTGAAGATTAGTCAAATAAATGGGCTAACAGGCCCACCAGCTGGAAAAATTAAACTGAAAGCCTACTTCTGAATATATGTATTATATCACCCTGAGCCTGAATGGCTTTAATTATTCTTAAATATAGCAGCGGAATGAGAAATAGGAAAATCTTACAGCCCTTCTCTCCCACAATGGAGAAAGAGATGAAAAAGTGCCATCATTATAATTTTTATTGCCTTTAGATAGATGGGTAGTCTTCTGGGTCATGGTAATCCTTCTCGGTTTCATATAACTTTTATTTCGCCCGAGGATATTTTTTATAATGCTTGTGAATTCTGTCACTCATCTGTCATCTGCTGGGAATATAAATAGCATTGGGCCCATTTTGCAGGTGGGAATAAACAGCACTGCATTAGTCACAAAGTGTGATCGCCGGCCGCGTTGCCAATGCCAGCTCCCTGCCCTGACTATTAGTCCACTCAAAAAAGTCAAGAAATGTAGGGTGGGATTCATTTTACCTAGCCTGAGTTGTCTTAAAACTACAAGTCTAGACTGAACTGATCACGTAGATTTCTTCCCTGGATGAATCATCTAGCTTCACCCTACCTATTTTAGGACAAGATGAATCACCTTCTGAAAGAGTCTGCCTGCTGGATGCCTAATTTTTAGATACCTCAAATACATCCTCTGCAGAGAAGCACAATCATCTCTATTCACTAAATAGTTAATAAACGTTAATATGAATCTCGTTAGGGCTAGTAACATAGCATCTTACCTTTTTTTTTTTTTTTCTTTGAATGTAATTACAAAATACCGAGCTCTTAATTTTCATAATCTCAAAAATCTCTCCTGATAGAAAACAAACAAAAAGCCACTAAATTTCAACAGAATACACTGCAGAAAATATTACTTTGTCAGGCACACAACACAACTGAAATGAAATGTCTTAGTCAAGATGGCGAGGAAGTGAAAACAAACACATAATCAGACTTCACAGCAAGCTTGCCTTCTTCTGTAATTCTAGTTTTTTAGTTTTTTTTGTTTGTTTGTTTGTTTTTTCCCATGTTCCTTATTCCATTTATTAATGAGTGGCTGAAATTATGTTTGCATTTTTTCTGCAGCCATTTGCTAGATGGGTTCTTCCTTGAATATGCACAGCCAAGAGACCTAGTTTTGCCTGAAACAATGCAGCAGAGTTCCTGGGTCAACTACACCTTGATGCTACAGCTGGACACAAAATTCTGCTGACCACATAAAACTGTGCCTGTTGCTCACTTGCTCGTGGCATCCAAAGAAGACAGAGGAGCTCAGTACAGATCTAGCTGTAGGAATCACTGCTTTAGGATGACAGAGATGACACAGAGTTTCCCCTCTCTGGAAAACTCCCTAGTGAATTCCCATGTGAGAGCCAAACCCATTCCAAGCCACCAGCTTAAAAATAACAAGTTGGGCTTCAGAAAAAATGTAATTCTGGGGGGTTTATGTTGCCTCTGTTTTTGACCCTTTGAGGTTCATGGGAAGAGGAGCTTTCAGAAAAATTCTCTGCAACCAAGAACCTTCTCTGCAACCAGCTCCAGGAGCAGAGACCTTAAGAAAATCAGTCAGAGTGAGACAACTCAGTCCTGTAAGACATGGCAATACTGCCAACGTAAATGGCAGACAGAAAAGGCTCTGAAACCCAAGAGGCCTATCTGAGCAGAGTTACAGACAGAATGTGTCTCTGATCCCATAGTGACAAGTGCCTTGGAGATACCAATGACACTTACAACAGCGAGTCAACAGATAGACTGCATCAAATTCAAACTGATGAGTACCCATTTTATGACTGATTTCACTCTTATGGGTAATCCCCAGGGTAAAAACTTCTCCCTGTTTAATGCCAAACTGCTACCAACAGGTTTTAGGGAGGTTCTGTGTAGCTTGGGGATTTTTCTTCAAGTATTTTAAAGCCTACATGATGAAAAGACGCAGTGACTAAAACAGAAAGCATGGGCATTCTGCACCATATGCGATTGCTTTGCCATAGAAAATTTCAGGGTCTTAGGGTTCATAGCTGGTAAATGACAACCTTCTTCCCATGAAGTTGCAAGTATTTAGCACACTCCCACTACTGCACCATTCATTCTTTGATTTCATAAGCAGAAAGAACAGAGGTGGCTTTTTTTAATTCAGTCTGTTTCTCTAATTTTTTTAAAAAACCTCTGAGATAAATTATTTAGTGGAAGTGCAGAGATCACAGAAGGACTTCTCGTCCAGTCCCAAAGTGTAGTTTCTCTGCTTTGAGCAATCAGCTCTCAGATTGCTCTCTTGCAAAGAAAACCTCACAAATGTGAACTGATGTGACACTACTATTCTCGAGCCTGCCAGCATACTGGCAGAAAAAAGATCAAAGTATTGGGAACTGCTTCTGTTAAGCCTGACAACTGGACAACTTAAATGATAACAGCAGCAAATTATTGCATCAATGATAATATTAATGGGATAACCACCTTCACACGTGTAAGGGCAGAGCAGTGTTTGTGGGTAAGCTTGAATATAGTTGTACTTTTCCCAGCTGACCTCTAACCTTATAATATCTTCTCTATATAAACAACCAACAAAAATACGGAGGCTCTTGCATCTTCCTCTACTTAAGCACTGAAATCAAGACAAGAGATGATATAACATAGAAAGGAACTGTTTTACCATATGATGAACTAATTCCTTCTATGTCCGTGCCAGAAACAGGCTTACAAACTGCACCCCGGATAGAAAAAAAAGAATAGGGATACAGAACATAACTTACTGCTAAAGAAGTTATTTACCTAAGAAGATAGCAAGAAGAGGGTAAAACAAAATCCAAAATATGGAATGAAATTCCAAAATGTATGGAAGTAAGAAGCAAATAAAGACTGGTAAAATTGGAGGCACTTTCTCTATTCTGGGTGACAAGATTATTTGGGATTAACTTCTGTATTGGATAGATGACTCTGAGTACACTGTGGGTTAGGAGGAAATAATACACATTTTTGTGGCTACAAACACTAAACCAAAAAAAACTAAACCGTCTGGCATTGCATTGCTAAAATGCAGAGCTGTGGAAACACTGCTAAACTTTTGTTGGTATAAACCTTCATACTGACCTCCTCTCTTTTGCAGTTTCTTTATCTCACGCCTAATCTTCCATTATACTTTCTGCTTTTTCCCCTTTTTCCTTTTCCTCCCCCTCCTCCTCCACTCCCCCTCAGCATTTTGCTTCTTTCTGTCTCAGGTATAGAAAGATCAGTTAGCAAGGACATCCTGATGCAATCGTGATGCTTTCCTGTTACCCTTCATTATTGACTACAGCTATAAAACCATAATGAACGATATCATGATTACTAAATATTTTTTGCTTAGATTAGATTTCAATAGCCTAATCTTCCCCTTTTGTTTCACTTTAAAAAAAAAAAAAAAAAAAAACACTTCCTTTTTTCAGTATGACACGCAGAGAGCACAAGAACATCTACAGCTGATCTTTGGACATCCTCTGCTTTTTCTGCACCGACTGGGCCGTGGTGGTGGCAGCCCGTGGGGCCACCCCGGTACCATGGGGTGCACCAGCAGGGTGGCTCACCCTCCTGGGCCCCATCAGCACTGTCCCCTCTCGCAGGACACGGGCCATCGAGGTGAGCAGCTGCTTCCTGAAGGTCCTTTAGAAGACTTCCCATGTCCCTCTGCCTCCCTGTGCCCACGAGAGGAGCAGGAACCACAGCTTCGCTGCCAGCACTCAACAGAGGTGACGTCTCTGTCCTAGGATGTTGATGGTGACAGAGCTGCCTTGTTTCCCTGGGGTATTTGGCAATAACACAGACCTAGATAACACAGACCTTAGGGTGAACTGTGGGTGGTGGGGAGGGTTTTGAAACTCAATCCTAGGCTTGAAAAAGCAAGTCCTAACGTCTCCTCTTCATTTGCCACCTGTGCAAAGCCACACTAATGTTGGTAAGATAAAAGAAACAAGGCATAAACAGTCTTGGTCTACTGATTCCTCCCTGGCACACTGGTACCACTTCCATCCTCATTTCCATCTGTGCAAACTGCATGTAAAAGAACGTAACCCTATGTTGGCCAGGCACGTAACCACGAGATTTGGGCTGTTCCCAGCTTCTGTCCCTACAGACACGCACAAATGCTGCGTACACACCTCAGCAAGCCGCTGAATTGGTGCCTTTGTGTGCTGCACGCAGGGGAAACACTGCCCGTCGGTGGACACGTGCCAGCCCCAGCCGGATGAGACCCAGCATTGTCTGCCTAGCAAAGCGTCCGCGTTGCTACCAAACACACTGAGCAAGTTTTCAATGGCATATTCAGGCTGTATACGTACGAAAACAAACGAGCCCATGCTTCCTAAAAGCCCACAATCAAAACACACAAGAGAAAGACCTGGATATCCAAGTCTGGGCAAAGAGCAGAGAGGGCAAAACTCCCAGAGCATCCCTCAGCGCCAAGTTTGGGAGCATCCTCAGCTGCAGCACCCAGGGGTGCTCAAGGGGGACGTGCCAGGCAGGCAGTGCAACCAGACTAATAATTTGATGTTTAAATGGTTAGAAGGCCGAACAACTGCAAACAAGTCAAAACCAAACATATTTCTCTCATCTCCTTGTTTCCTCCCCCATGTAACAATTAATAAACAACTCTACGGAGTGGAAATATACACACCTCCCTCGGAAAACCTGCAGAAAGACAAGGCTGGTGTTTCAGACAGCTTACCACTTTTTCATGTACAAATCACCAAATGCTTCTGCAGTAAATTGTTATGCAAACCAACGCTTGATGGGGTTTGGGCTAATTAAACAGTCTTATGTCAGAGACAGACTCACAGGAGGGCCTTATATGGGTACCGAGCATCTCGGCAAGCACACAGACCTCTGCCTTCCCAGCCCATGCTGCCCCTCACGGGCAACTTGTGACCACCATCACCCTAATGAGCCCGCACCCTCCCAGCACTTCACAACTAATGACCGGCCGGGCTGATTAGAAACAGCCAGCCAGGGTTGGGGGGGGAAGGCTGCCATCCTGCACAGCGCGGGAACGGGGCTGGACGCACCGCAGAGGGACGAGCAGAGCACTGCAGATGTCCCGCCGGCACAATGCTCCCCCCGCGTCCTGGCAGCGAGGGACGCGGGGCAGTTGGTGTGCATTCACTGAAATCGTTTTTGTATACAAAGAGGACTTCAGCTGCTGCAAGGCAGATGGAAGGCGCTTTTGGCTGCGTTGAAATGTCTGGTGCTGCCCGCGCTCGGAAGCATGCATGGGGCAAGAACAAAATGCACTGCTGTGCGATTTGGTAAAAAATTAAATCAGCGCAGGGCTGACTGAACTACAGGAAAACAAGGAGAAGCGGGTGGCTTACGCTGCTGCCCCACTCTTTCTGTTCTCCAGGAAGGGAGCTGCTCACCTGGCTGGTCAGGAACGGCAGAGCCCAAAGGAAGACGAGGGCAGCAGCATCATCGCAGAGCTTCTTTTTCAGAGCAGGCGAGAGAGAGCTGGGGGCAGCTGTGGGCGAGGATCGTCTGCCCAAATTCAGCAGGGCACTGCCACCTCCCTTAGCCATCGGTAGCAGCTCAGCTCTCTGGGTTTGGGGCAGATCACAGCTCGTGCTCCCGCACCACTGGCCCTGCCGCCTGGCAGGGTGGCACGGACGTGGGCTTCAGAGAGTCTGAGAAACTCTTTGCTAGCTCATACGACGAGGGTGATTGCATCACTGAAATATCTGGTTTCCTCAAAGTTTTAATTGGGCCAGTGTTTTTCCATTTACATTTGCAGGTCTCCGTAGATTTACCTTCCCGTACCCCAACCCTGTTAAAAATCTTTCTCCCAGTCCAGTTTTGTATGGTGCAAACGTCAATCCACATCAAAGTCCACAGGAATGCTACACATGTGAATCCAAGTTTAACCAAGAAAAAAAAAAAGGGGGGGGGGGAGGGCTCAGACTTTTATTACGTGAATTTTATTGGAACATTCCCTTCATGTCCCTACATACAGAGGAGCGTCTGGATTCAGTTACAGCTGCATTTACTCCTGCACATCTGCTTGCTCATTGTTACAGTTACCTCTTCTCAGGAGATTTTAAGAAAGTACAAAAAAAAAAAAAAGCCCTTCACCTTTAGGTACACGATGATGATGATCAAACAGCCTTTGGCATTCCTGCGCCGTGACATTCAGCGTGAATTATGCTTTGATGTTGTTTAAACATTGCCCCCGACTCCTGCTCTTCTAGCTGGGCTGCCGCTGTTTGCAGTCACCAGCTTTCCAAAACCTGTACAAACAGCAGGCTGGTGCTGCAGAAAGGCTCTCCCTTTCTGCCCGTGTAGGTGCCCGGCTTTTGTTTATATCTCCCAGCCAGTCCACGAGCCCCGTTTCACTCCAGCAGGCGTAGCACGAGGTACAGTGCAGTGCCCTAGCAACAAATGCAGAAACATCGCAGTAAACTTTGGATGTGCCGGCCTCAGTTTCTTACACGAGCTGCTCTGCAGGCTGCCTCGTCAAAGCAATAGGAGCACAGCCCCAGCCGGGGCTGAGACCGCTGCCTGATGTCCGTGGGCTTACAGGTACCTGGCACAGAGAAACACCAGGTCCCAACAGTGCCAAAATCATATTTCAATGTTATTTCACTCGAGCGTGGCCAGTTGCTACAGCATGATGTGAGGATCTGTCCCTACTTTAAACGATGCCTGCGTGCAGTCCTTCTGTGAGGCTTTCATGACCAGTGCAGATCGATCCCGCTCCGGATGAAGGTAGGAGGGAAGCTCTGGTCTATGTCAGTGCTAACGAGGGTGGGCACTGAGGATCCCCACAGGGGAAAGATGAGGAGGATGCCAGGGCTGTCAGGCTGAGGCACCGCAGTAGCACGCGAAGCACATCCCCTTGGAGAGGGGACCAGTACGGGGGGGGGGGGGTCTTCAAAATGCCCAGCTGGAAAGGCTTGTGGGAAAAGGACGAACCACGGAGCTACTGCAGCGATGACAACGGGCACGGCTGTTCCTGACAGGGGCATGAAGCATGAAAAGCATGGCCTGTTCTTGATTGCTCACACAAGACAGCTAAGGCCAGGTAGTGCATATGTGGGGTTGAAGCTCAAACTGACCTGGAGACCAGCATTGGCCATGTTTTCTACGCAGGAAAAGCATGATAAAGGTTCCAGCAGCAGTCATCTTCACGAGAGGCAGTTTAAAATGATTTTAGGTATGGATGGACATGAAGAAGCAAACTGGCATATCAAGAATCACGTAGGGACAAAGCCGAAGTAAAGAGGACAAAAAATTATCTGAACCACCTCCTGATAACCTCAGCACGGACCACTGGGACCCACCAGGACGTGGGAAGAGGCACTGTGGTTGTGCACTGCCCTGCTTGCAGGTGCCAGTCACTCTTGAGGACAACGCGTGTGCTGCCCTGGCCATACAGTAGCAGTCCCATCCGAGCCCTGTGAGCAAGGAGAAACAGCCTACTCCCCAGCTTGTAAATTAATTTAATTCCTGGAGTGCACTTACAGAATAATGCCTGAGGCTTACAAACACAAAATGGAGCTAGAGACAGCACATTAGTCTCTGGAGAGACGCACCAGCTGTTTCACGTCCCGGCCCCTCTGATGGGGGTAGGGTGGAAAACAGGGCTGTGTACGGCCTGCACCATCCCTCTGAAAGGAGAGCATTTTCCCCTTACTTTCCCACACTATTTACTGATCGTGAACCTGAATAAATATAGGGAAAAAAGCAACTTTGTGGAAATGCAGTACACTTCTGAGGTGACATGCTGAAATGGGAACAGCAGTCTTTTCCTCTTACAGAGCATTACCAAGAAATAATGACTCTCTCTGATGAAGAAACAGATTAAAAGGGAAATTGAACTGCAGATTTAATGTCAATAGTAGTGCACCCTACTGAGTCTGAAAATAAGCCAATCTGACCATCTAAATTAGGCATCAGTAGAGAATTAACACTAACCTCTAAGGAAATTTTATGCCTTTAAAAAAGGAAAGGGTAGATGAGTGTCCCCTTTCAAATACAAAATCTACCATGAACCCTCTCAGAAATGAAAACTGTTAGGACCTAATGGTAGGCAAATTAGATTTAAGAAACATGTAAAGGGTTTTCATCTCAACTAAAGGGCAAGTGGGGACCCAAAGCTGAGACCCCAGTGCTCCTAAATTTTGCAGATGTCTAAATTCGTGTCCAGACATTATGAGTAGTCCATGTATTTTTAATAAGCTTTATCAAGAACCTGCACTCGGATACCTTACCACGTTGAGATACCGCAGACACAGAGCTCTTCTCCAGATTGCAGTCCTTTCCAAATGCCGACAGTAAGTGCTAGGGGTTCCTGCTTTGCCATCTCATTTCTGCCTCCCAGAGAGCGGTGGTTTGCACAACACAGAGCTGGAATATCACAGCTCCAGCTTGGCTTGAACCAGTCAGGTAAGGCACAATGCTGCTGATCGGCTGGAGCACATAATTACAGCATCCCTGAGCTGCTCAGAGGATGCTGGCACTGACAAAGTGGGAAAGGCTAAAAGCATCATATTAAAATGTCATAAAACATTCATTTTGCATGATTAGAGAAACTGGTAATTAGCTTTTTTCTTTTAGTGCTTGACTTTTTATTCCAGCTGCTCTAATCCAGCTTCTTTCTAGAGCAATTATTGCCAGGAAAGCTGAATTTGGCATTCTTTTCATGTCCACTTTAAAACCTGTTCTGTAATCTGTCAGCTAGGCAGGCCTCATGCGCAGCATTTGAGAAGTGAGGGATTTTTTTTCCCTGTAGTCAAATCATGTTCATAATAAGCTTCAATTGCTCAGCATTGAATTGTAGGAATATTTCCATGCTATATTAAAAAAATCACATAAATATGTTTCTTCTCTGTTAAACTACATTTATTTTGCCAAGGCTGAAGCTTTGTGTAAAAGGACTGACCCCAGGAGTGCATATGTCAAGCAGAATTAAGAAAAAAAAAAAAAAGTAAAGCCATATCTAAACTTCCCAAGAATAATAGGATGTTGATTAAATTGTTAGAAAGTTAAATAAACAAGTGATTTTTTTTTAACTGTCCTTTGAATGCCTCTGACTTTCGTTCCCCCTAACTGTCTCTGGAGGTAGAGACGACATTGCCAGTTGCTGGAGGGCATGCAGGTTTCAGGAGGCAGTACCCTGCCAAAGCTTTTTGAGCAAAGTTGGGCAAGTCACTGAAGCCTGGGGCATTTTGACATCTCATTTCCATCCAAGTAATTGAGTTGTTGTAGGAGTAAACACAGAGCAGAGTGGGAGATGTTAGCAGCAAAAGGGCTTCACTAGGCACGCGGAGGAGGTGCAGCGCTGCTCAGCACAGGGATGCCCATTACCACGTGTTGCTCTTGGAAAGCAAATGCCAGCATGACCCTGTCAGAAGCACGGCTACAAAAAGGGGGATGGAAACTGCTGAAAAACTTGAACCATTGCAGGGTTGTGGCTGTGTATCATTGCTGCTACATGAATCAAGAGAAAAAGACAAAAACCAGCAGGCATCCCCATCTCTGGTGGCCACTTCTGACCATAGGAGGCCCATATGCTACTTGGCATAGACTTGGGTAACATTACCATGCAGGTACCACAGGCTGGGAACCACTGACCTGAGGTGTGGAGAGGGCACCTCCACAGGCTTAAAGCAATCATCCATCCCTCTCCTGCCTCTGAGGGTTTTTCTCTTGGGTATCACTTTTTGGGTATCACTGGCTTTAGGAGAGCAATCCAGGTTAACATTTGCAAATATTTGGCAGGAGGCAATTGCAAACCCTTAACCTCCGGGAGACAGATCTTGGCTTTTTCAATGGTGTCTTGCCCCCACGAAGCCCTTGGCATCAGCCTTCGTGATGCAGGTCATGCCTACCCAGACTCAGTGCCTCAGGCCACCCATAAGCTGAACTGCATCCACGCTGTTGGAGAACCATGTGGAATCCCAGAACCACGGAATGGTTTGTGTTGGAAGCGACCTTAAAGATCACCTGGTTCCAACCCCCCTGCCATGGGCAGGGACACCTCCCACCAGACCAGGTTGCCCAAAGCCCCATCCAGCCTGGCCTTGAGCACCTTCAGGGATGGGGCATTCACAGCTTCTCTGGGCAACCTGTGCCAGTGCCTCACCACCCTCAGTGTAAAGGATTTCTTCTTTCCACATGAATGTGACACCAGCCACCAGCCACTGCCTCCAGGCTCTCAGCAACCTTGGGGCAACTTCTCACTCACATTTATGTGGTGTTTGGATGGGAACTAGCTCAACCTCCAAGCTGCCATTGGTAAATGGGACAACTGGTGGGTTGTCTGCACTCCTCCACCTTGACCAACAGACACTTAGAAAAAGAGCATGCATGTTTCACCATAAATGTCTTTTTAGGTTGGCTCAACTAACATTTTTGTTCTCTCTTGAACCCCTGAAAAGCTATCAATCTCCTGCTGGCGAAACATGTCAATTTTTCCACTTACAGAAAAGCTATGTAGACACAGAATAGCATTTCTTGTACACAGGCATTAATTAACCAATTGTATTTCCCTAAAACAACACACTAGATATTTTGTTAGATATTCACTATTATTAAATATTCAATTAAATATTCCAATCACCTCTCCAGCGATTAAATTCCTAATAAAAACAGCAACTAACAAATGTTTTTCTATAGAAGCTAATAAGAAACCTCAGTACGTTCATAGGTTGCCAGAGCTCCTTAATATTAGATAAACTTAGAAAGTTGCTTGTATTAGTTTTATTTACTTACAAAAGGATCTCACTAGTGTTTGAGAAAGAAAAACATGAAAATCAATATCAAGAAATATAAACAGAAACAAGGAAGATATTAAATTAAGCCCCATTTGAGAAGTTTCCTACTCCAATAAGCACATGATGTCCAGCCAAAAACCTATTTATATACTACAACAAGTATTTAAGTGAGCACATCAGCAATAGGTTTCTGTGGGAACATATACTGGGGATCTTGTTTACAATGCATATGCAGGTGAAGTCAGGCTCAGGCAGCCAACTGAGCATTACGAGACACTCCTGCCTGCTGTCCACCTCCCCTGTGACACACAGCTTTGGAAAATCATTTCAGGCTGAATTGCCAGCATTTTCAACACCTCCATACATATGGCCGTGGATCCTCCTATTTCCTCTCTGCTTTTGCTGGACTGCAATTTCTGGCACACCCGTTTTCTCATTATTTCACCACAACAGGCAGGCAAGAGCATTTCTTGCTGCCTAGCTGCACCTTCAGCATGGCAAGCCTGAGGCCATCTCCTGATTTTCTGGGAGCCCCAGCTCTACCGGCATGGGGAATGGACACGAAGGGCCCATTCGTTGGGATGCAAACAGCATCCCAACAGCTGAAATGACTCCAGCGGAGCTGGTCGCAGCACAGTGCTCTGGGGAAGGAGCCTTTCTGGACAAATACCATCTCCTGTCCTCAGATGATATCTAGCAGGTGATAAGGTGAAGCAGAAAGGTGGCAAGGGGCTTCACAGGAGAAACTTGAACAGCAAAACTTTCACAGGGCTTAGGTCTGATCTAAACCAGCCCTTTCCAGTCACTCCCCTCTCTAGCTCACAGAGATGGTGAGCTCTGTAAATGGTTTCAATAGGCTGCAATTCCTTTTGTGCAATTATAAATATTTTAACATATGACATCAGTACAATATGTTTTCATTGTGTTTAGATCTCTTTAATTAGGATGGGGCCTGAGTTCTCCTTGCTGCCTTTGGTACTTAGACTTGGCAACTAAATTTGTTTTGTCTCAACTCACTGTTCTTTCTTCCAGCGCGGGAGGAGCAATGTGCACTGCTTTTTTATTTATTGTTCTTGATAATTGGCTTCATTTTCAGTCAGAACTGATCTGATCATCATGGAAAAAGAAATAAAACACATAAAAAAACCATTAAGGAATATTTATCTCCAAGTTAGAAGGGTAGTGAAAATAACCAGAAGGATGAGATAAGTGGTATTTCTAATCTAAAGGATAAAATCCCCACTTAAACATCTACAGACGACGATACAGCTTTCAAATGCAAGTATTTATGTCCTTTTATTTCTGGACTTTGCACTTAATATGGTGGTTAATTTATAGCAAGTAAAGGCTTAATTTACAGGATTGCAATAAGCCAGGAGCACAACCCCAGTATGGAAGAAGTCAACGACACACCATCCATTCCCCCCCTCCATCACACGGGCAATAGCTGCACACAGTCACACCTGGGCAATGTCATCGGCCACAGCTTTGGGCACTGACCTTGGGGCGCTCCAGGAACCCAGCACCCCCTTCCCTTTGGGCTACCATCCAAAAAAGAGAGCCCTGTCCCACCATGCCCCAGCAAAAAGCCCTCAAATGTCTCCCAGCGCCAAGTTCTTCCTCCCCGCAGAGATGCTGGGAAATGTTGGGATTATTCACCCCAGGGCTGAAAGGCTTGCGTGCTGCTTAGTAATGTGAGAAGTACCAGCAAAGGGTACTTTCCATTGCTTGTTTAATGTTTACTGGTAATCCTTCGCCATACAGAAGGGGACGGAGGGGCCCGGAGGCTCTGTGGAGCTGCCTGGTTACCCGGGGGCTTGGAGAGCGGCGCGGCGCAGGCGGGAAATTTCTGTTTGGGTACGTCCAACTACCAGAATTAGTCTGCAACTTTTGCTTGCTCATTTGTGGTCATCGAAATTGCACTGCTACACCGCATTATTAGTCAAAGCAGATACTAAAACGACCGAATAGCTAGAACATGGAAATAAACTAGTTAGAGTGAAAGATTACAAATTACTAAAGTACATGGAGTAAGAATGCAACTCCCTTTGTAAGCCAACATGGCAAGGACAGACGTTTTTTTCCCCCCTAAGCAAGCTAATAAGGAATGTTAAACAGGGCTCCATTTGCTCCCAAGAGAGAGTCTTTTTAAGTAGATTTAAATGTATTAACTAACATACCAAGATGCTTTATGAGAAATCCTGGTAATAGAATTATAGAGGTTGACAGCAAATTTGAAGTGAAAAATTAAATCATAACTGGTATGTCCTGTCTAATCCCATTCATTTCAATCAGTGTGAGAGCAAAACTTGTCATCGGAAGAACAAGAACTAAATGAACAAGATGCCTGGGGACTTTCTGGTTCTTTCCTTGATGTCTGCCGAGGGCATGTAGAGGGGGTTTCGTCCTCTGATTCAGCCAACTGGCCAAAGACTGCACATATAAATTCAGTACTGCATATTGGGCTACAGCTTGATACATCCTCAGTACGTAAAGAGGATGGCTGGCTTGGACTCTCAGCTGTGCTACGGGCTCCCAGTGTGACTTTGGGCATGCCAACTTCTGGCTAGATTGAGAAAAGACAATTGCAGCATTTAGGCAGGACAGAGGTATGACAGGTCTCTGCGACACCCACTGTGAGACCCCACAGGCCCATCTCGGTGCCGTGTCACCCTGGAGCTGAAGGAACTTGCTTAGACCAATTTTACTTTTCAAAGCTGCCTAACCCAGGTAGGAACCTATTACCTGTGGAGCCAAACCGGCAGAACGTGCCTAACCCATGCAGAGGTCCAGCTCCTCCCATGTAATGCAGCTGCTTTCTTTCCTCTAAATGCACAGCAGTCACTGTCTCCAGGCTAGCAGCAAGCGCTTACCCAGGAGCGGTTTTCTAAGCCTGAAGGGTTTCAAGGTTCCCACTGCCTGACATGGAAAGCATCCTAACCATCTGAACATGGGCTGTCCTCCTTGGTGGGGGACAGAGCCCCCCATCCTTCATACTGGAACTGCCCCAATAGCAAGCAGAAAGCACCACGGGTACCAGGAAGACCAGAAGGAAATGGGATTTGGGGGTAGGCAGCACAGGGTGCCCAGGTTTCCAGGCCAGCATCATATTGCTTTGGTTTTTAATCCAAGATCAATTGGAGGTGCAAAAGCACACACGGTTCTGCTGGCAGGGATCAGATTCCAGACAAATGACTTGGCTCCTAAATTCTCGGGTCAGTACCCACATCATCAGGTAATTTTGTGGCAGCAGCCATCTCAGTTTGTGGACATGCCCCTGTAAGAAACAGTTTGGTGGCTGGGGATGCACAGCCCTCCTCGGGCACCCATCCGGGCTCTGCTGCCAGCACAGCAGGGGGGGAGCAGCTCCCAGAAGGAGAGTATGGGAAAGTGGAGAGAGCGCATAATGAGCACACGTCGGCACTGAGAGACGAATTCTCTACTATGTTCAAAGTGCTCGGGAAATCAGAATTAATGTTTAAAAATCTCTGACTGTTATGCAACTTACATAAGGATAAAAAATTGTATACAAGAGAGAGAAAATGTTTGGAGGATGATAACCAGGAGGAGGAGCACCACGATACGCAGTTCAGAAAGAAGCTGTGGAGGACAGCAAAAGCAGAGCTTCCAGTGATAGTTACGCAGCAAAAATCTTCAGGAGTGCATCTTTGAAGTACCTCCGGGAAGGATCAATCCTATTACAGCCCTCCTGAGGAAGTGTTAATCTTCTAGACAAAGAAACGCAGGCTCCCTCTTTGTGAACTGGCATGTATTTCTGATTGCCTCTGGCTCACTTTGTTTCATTAAGGCACATCCAACCCGGTCTTTTTCCAAACAACTAAACCAAGCTCAAGTCAAAGGCAAGTGGAAGCTGCTAGGAAACATCAGGCCACTTTCTTCTAGGAAGGGTGAATTTATGGGCCTATATTTAACTGTCACTGACAAAATGCTGCCATTGTGGAATCAGTAAAAATTCCCAAGGACAACAATGGTACTAGGATTTTATTCTTGATTTAGAAATTGCTGGCTATGGTAGAAAGAAAAGAGAAAAAAACTGCTCTGAAGGTTAAAAAAATGATGCAAGAAAAAAAGCAGAGTGGTAGGAGATAAGCTACACTGATAAAATGTAATCCTTTTATGCTGGAATTAAAAAGGATTCAAGGTTTATGTATCCAGTGCGTTAGACTACATTTATCATAAATAAGCCTAAGTTAGTATAACGTAGCATAGTCTGTTGGGAAAAATTTACAAATCAGCCCCTTTATTAGGATTACCGTTACTACTTTAAGGAAAGGTACTCAAATCCAAACTCAGGGCTTTTTTTTTTTTTTTTTTTATCTTCCAGGGACAGATGAACAGCATTTGGTTGGGGATTTATTTTTATTTTTATTTTTTTTTTAAGTATAAAACCCAATTACTGCTCTTGACTGAAGCTGAATTCAATTCCTTTTCTGATGTTCCGCAGTGCACTTTTGAGCAGCTTCTGGAAGCTATGACTAGCGTACAGTATTTGCAGTCCCTCCAACAAAACAGAAAATATATTTGTAAGCTCATTACTACCAGCACGGACACAACTCAAACAGTTTGTTCTTGCATTAACGGTGAAGAAAAATCCTAGTATGAGCAAGGGGAAAATCACAGCCATTGACTTCTGATTAATTTAATCTCTCTTTTTTTTTTTTTTTTCTTAATATTTATTTAGGTGTGGATTTATTGTAGCGGATGTTTTCCACCACTTGCACCTTCTTGCTTGCAGGTCCCAGAGGGCACCACCTGGCACGACCAGCAGGCAGCATCCTACAGAAGCCTGAATTTGCTTTTCTATTGCAAGGCTCAGTGCCACATCACTTGCCATGTTGGCCCTGGCTCCTGCTGACCAACAGCTTATGGCTTGCCTGCTGTTTTCCCCAGGCCCAGCCTTGCCCGAGGCCATACATCACCCTGCCTGCCATCGGACCAGCCCATGGAGAAGGGGAAAGACTTGCCATCTCCAGGCAGGCTCCACCTGGTATCTAAGGCTGGCATCGAGACCACAAACGCAGTAATGCATTTGTTGTGGCGATAGCGCTGTTCTGCTAACGCACTGCAAGCTGCTCCAGTCGGATATTAAGCGGGAAAAAATGCACCGTGGAATTGAGTTATGGCATTAATTCGATTTTGCTGAATGGAAAAGGGGGATAAAAAGAGACATACAAGAGCAGCTTCAGACATAAACAAGGAGCGTATCCCATTTTGGACGGCCTCACGCGCTGCGTATGGCACAACATGTAGTTTTCTTCTTCTTGTTTGTTGTTTTCAGTTTAGGTTTTATCCAATTATATATCTATTGTGTGACAGGCCTGGCATGAGAGATTCCATTTACAGGAAATATTTCTGAGATCACGGGCCCTGCAGGCTAAATGCAAACACTGGAGCAGATGGTAACTGATCCAGTAGAGCCGTACCTAGGGGTGCTGGAAGGGGAAGAGACTTGGAAAGTAAAGCTGCTAACAAAATAGCCTTGCGTTATTAAAACCTCCAACCACATCGGTCCAGCGAGCAGCTAGGGACCTCATTAGGGGTGCCTCCTACCGCCGCCGCCGGCCCGCTGGCAGTGAGGGGCCGCTCTCAGAGGAGAGGCCCGAGACCAAAGTGCCAGCCCAGCCTCTGAGGCCACCCTTCCCACCCCGCAGGGTGCCGAGGCCTGTCCTGCATCGCAACCTCAGTGTCGGGTGCGGGTGCCCCCTGGGTGCTCTCCCACCTGCCACCCCTCTCGCCTCTGCAGCAGCCCTGTCGGTGCGAGGGGCGGATGACCAGAGCAGCTGTGGTGATGTACGGGTACCAGAAAGCTCACGCAGAACAAACTCGGATGATCCTGGGGGAGGGTGGGGATGAAGGAAGGAAGCTTGCATCAATACGCTCCCGAGCACTTTCTCGCAGCAAAAACACCCTTTGCATGACAAACTTGCATTACGCTGGGGCGCTTGCAAGTATAAAAGTGCCGTGACAAGAAATCACAGCCCTAATGAACCGCACGGTAGCAGGAAAACAATTCAACCACAGACCTGTAAAAGCAGGTGCTCTGCCTCCCCGTGTATTTAAGTAGCATCTATTACAGTGGATTTCCAGCCCTGATGCTATGACAGCATCTCAGTATAACGATGGCGAACACAGCTTTTAAACAAATGAGGGGATGTTCAGGGAGACTGGATGATAAAAGTGAGATTCCAGACCAGTAAACTGGAACAGCTGACCAAAGCCCTTGAGAAACACTGACTCATTCACCATCAGTATTTTAAAGGTTGGTGAAAGTTACATCACTTCATAAGGCGGAGTGCAAAATATCAGATCCAGTTACTTTACCTACTTTGTTTGCTGCAAAGGAGAGACAAGCAGTGTCTATTTACCAATGCTAATTGCACTGCCTCCTCCTTACTAAGTATCTGCACAAGCTATGTTACACTACACGTGGTCCACCAATGATGCCTACGTCATTTTTGATACTCCTGCTCTTGTCCTACCCCCTTCTGGCTCTTTGGCTGCCACAAGACTTATCGTGTTATCTGCTAGCCTTCTGCACGTCCACAGACCAAGCGGGCAGCGTTTGCTCTAATTTCCCCTATGGGCTATGTTCCCCAGCCACAGAGGAGGCCTCTGGACTCCCTCTCAGATCAGTGACCTCTTTTTTGTCCAAAACTGGACTCAGTCTCCAGCTGAGACTTCACCAGCATGGAGCCTCTGTACCACGGTATCTTCATCTCACTCCTGTCTATGCATCCCCACATGTGACTTTTTCGCCCTTTGGAATGCAGCAACAGGCCGTGATTTACACTAGCCATCCAGTTTTACCAGGATCCTCTAAAATAAACTCCCGTGCTGCTGCAGAGTCCTGTTTAAATCAAGAGGCCTTCACATGGGTGAAGACGTCTTAAAGAAAGATTGGGATGTAACTCTGTCACAGTTATTATGATTTGGTAACATTTAGCAGCTGTGGTTTTTTGCTGCAGACATCAGTTTTATAGCTGAAACTGTTCCTTTAATTTTTTTGCACGAAAGTTTAGCTATTTTTTTTGTCTTTGTTGTTTCCTGGACTCCTAAATATAGCCAAGCGGAATAACTAGCACCTCTGTAAACTGTTGGTTAAATGCCACAGCAAGTTTCATTTTGCACTCTGGAAGGCCATTTAAAACACATCAGACTTGTAGAGCTCAAAATTTAGGAAATTATTTACATTCTGGGAATAACTTCTAACCATTTCCTCAGGCTTTTCTGCCTTTAATACATGTTAATGCTATTCCCACCAAATAAAAACGTGGCTTGAAAAATACCAGGTGTCAAGATAAATGGCACTTCAAAGTTTAAAAAACACAATTGAAAAATGAAAAACTTGAGAGGTTTCTCTGCTGTCATGAGGTGTTTAGTTGCTGTGATGTTAAACAGCAAGTTGACCGCTCTGGACTTCACGGATAATTTCAGGCAAAGCACAAGAGGCAAACTCACCGGCAGTAAAAGAAGCTGCTGCAGCACTTAACCCTATGGAGCTAAGTTCATTAATATCATCACTATTTAGTATAAAGACATACTATTTGAAAACTAAAACCATCATGGAATTAAGCGTCACATTTCTGTCCAAAATGGAAGTAAGATTTCCATCCCTCTAGTGTTTATATGCCACATGGGTTAAGATGGTGAACGCCACTGGAGGCAAGAGATGAATCCCTCACCCCAGCCTCCCCAAAAAACCCTCACACAACAGCAAGCTGAGATACAGGGGTCAATATTTAAAAGCACATGAATTCCTTGATGACCCAGAAGACTGTCCTACATCCCTTGACTCCTAAGTCACTCGAATAGAAGCTGTGAAGTTCCTTCTAAAATGAGAATGCCTGACCCACAGAGAGTAAAACTTGCTTATTTATTCAGGTTACTGTCAACATTTCAAAGGAATTATCATCCCCATTTTGCAGAAAATAAGCTGCTTGCCTAAGGTCAAAGAGTGAATTAATGTTAAACTAGATTACAGAATATCGTGGTTCCCATTCCTGTGGTCAACCAACTAGCATCTGATTAGGTCACCCCAGTACATTTAATTTAAAAAGAATGTTGAATCTAACACTCTGCCTAAGTGCTCAGGCCTTCAATAAAAAGTCATGTGAAAGTGAGAGAGGGAACAATAAACAAGAAGGCTCCCTAAGCCTCAGTAACTCGCAGACCCAAGGAGTCAAAGATCAATGCAAAGTAACTGTACCGAAATATCTGCATTTGCTGCAAAAAGTCCTACAAATACTCTTGGTCTTTGGGGCACAAAAGCATCCTGCAGGATCTGTTGCAGTATGGGGTTGGAGCGAGCAGCTCTGGATAGGCTCAGCAGCTGTTCTCTGCCAGCCCAAGCAGTCCCATAAAACTACTGCCTCCTCAGCATCTGCAGAAGTATCACAGCCTGGCCAGAAGGAAGGCATAATGAGAATTAGGTATCGTGAATAGCCAGCAAATAGCTGCCTGCCCAAATGAAAACGCAGCACCTCACACACAAGCACTTGTACCCCGGTACACTTAATATCCTCAAACTAACCCTCATCTCTGAATTTGTACTTTGAAGCAGTGGGGAACTTAAAAAAGATTTTGCTGAAAATATTTATTCAACATAATTTGTTGACAATATCAAACATCAAATAGCCTTCTGTACCTGTTTGGTTATTTAAACAAAGCTTGTTCAGTTTGCTTGCCAAACTAAATGTTTCTGAAGTCCCCAATCAGACAACCAGTAGGTAACATAAACTGTGAAGACAGGTCTTCAGAAAAAATAATCAAAGCATCAGCTGACTATCAATCCAAATAAAATACCATTTAGCCCAAAACCAAGCCCTGCAGCACAACCACAGAGCTAACTGAAAGAATAGAGCTTGTCTTTATGTGGGATTGCTGAGGAGCAGCTATTTCTAATTCCTCCATGAGTTGACACTCTTGCTCTACAGTAAGAGTGCTTTGTTCCTCTTTAGCCAAAACCAACTCTGCAATACACTAAAGACCGCTCAGGAGCAACGCGGCCTCTTTCCAAAAAAGAAGGACTAACAGTTCATGGACTCACTCCTCCACACCTGTTTCTGAACAACATGCAAGTAAACAAACCCTGGGCAATCTGTGTCACCAAAAATTTCACATTTTTGGTGACACTGGTGACTCGTGCGACACGTTAGCCACCTATGTGCAGGTTGTTGGGTACCAAATATGAACAGTAGATGTTAAGCTAACTGTCTTGGATGGACTGTATGAAAAGCTGTTGGCAAATCAGCAGAATGGTCACTACAAAACCTTAAAGGTCAGAAAGTGGAGTCTTTGCTGGCAGAACCAGCGTTGATTTCCCAAAGGGTTTCTACAGAGCTCTCCCTATGGTACCACATACCAGCTTGGATACAACCTCATAACTGCTGAATTTCATGGCCTCTCTGTGTACACATAAGCCATCATGAACATGCCTTTCGATACATAAAGTGCTATTCGCACATCAAAACCAAGCCATTTATTTCTGCAGATAAATTCAATCTTCATGTACAAAATTTGACATATGAACAAGCCCATGAAAATTAGTCCCATGTTTCCTAAATTCACTTCTAAAAGCACATTGCACAAGAAAGAGCAAGAAGACAGACAGAACAACTAAGTACAATTCATATATTTTAGGATACTACTTTATTTTCGTACTCTTGCCTCTCCAGTGATCTATCCTAATCTACCCTAATTCAGTGGAGTTAACCATGTATCCGCTTGCCTTCAAAACATCCCACAAAGGTCTGTGAACGTGTAATAAATGCACAAGATGTGCCTCCCATAAGTTGCATTAGTAAGGGTAGGGCTGCATCTCAATCAAAGGAATGATAATTATAACCTAAAGAAGTCTTCCTTCATGGGCAAGTAGCAGTGAAAAAGAACGTATTCATTCATTTGTGCAAGGAGGTCTCTGTCCTCGGAAATCCAGTGAGGCTCAGCAGTCGCATGTGAACGATGTGGGATGCCTTCCTGTTTGCTTCTCCTTGGTTAGTGCACCTCTAAAACTACCAACATGGTTCTAGAGCTGTGTTGGTAATTTCACCAACCAGTTTTACCAGCCCTCTCCTTTAACTCCCACACAGTAGAATTATCCAGCTTGCACCCAAATCTTGTATATTAGCATGGAAGAAAGCTTGAGAGCTACTGCTACACCCACAGCTGTTTTCCACGAATCTGAAGAACGCAATCAGCCTAATTGTTTCTTTGAAGATAGACCATCCTTTTCCTGTGGCCTAATTTAGAATGAACATTAAAAGCCTATAAAGCTAAAAATGGAAAATCACTCATAGTTGAACTTGCAAAATGTAGAATCTATTTTTCATGAAACAATTTCAAATTTTATTTTTTTCTCGTATAGACGGTTTCCTGCCTCAAGTGGAAAACACTATACTGATGACCTACTCCATTATGAAATCCCGCACTTACGACCTGTAGCAAGTAGGACACAACACAAGGTGAGAAAGGATGGCTTCAGATCTGATTCAAAGTGTCGCAAGGTCAAGTGAGAGTCTGCTGGGACTGGGATCGTGACTGCAAGAACTGCAGGCCTTCTGAGACAAAGGCCGTACATGACAGAAGAGCACAGAGGCAATAGCAAGAGGCCAATAAACATTAGCCGTTCTCTGAAAATGAGCAGCTGTTGGGTGTTATGATAAGCCGTTAAAATAATACTGTTTACTGCCAGTGAGTAAGCAGCTTCAGAGCTTGCTTAGGACGGGGAATGTTATACTAGCAACACTAACAATTTTGAAACACAAAGCACCTTCAATTCAACAGAAGCTGAAGTTGGGAGACGCTCAGAATCCCGTTGGGCTCAGACCTTCAGGCCCAGGTTGTGTCCAGCTGGCGAGACGGCCTCCAAAGAAGGACTGGTGTGCAGGCAGCTATTAAAATGCCCCCAAACAAGAAGTCTTACTGGGTCCTCGCAAAACCCAGGAACTGTGCTATCCATTCTTCAGCACCATCTACTGGTACCGTACCTAGCATCAAACTATTTATTTGCCTGCAGGCCATAGCCAGCTGTCCCTTGCCCATGCCGGTGAGAAAACCAGGGTCCTCATGAGGCCCCGGATGTCTTTATCACTAACAGTAGCCCTTCCCTCATGGTGGATATGCCCCAATGAAACTTCCGAGGCTTACCAAACTCCTTTCCAAGCTGATATGCCTACAGCTTAGACTTGAATGAGCTCATATAGTATCAGGGGCCTCAGTTAAGAATGTTCCTGCTCAATAAATGAAATGGTGTGTTCCCACAATCAAGGTATTACTAACCAAACCTGCAAGTGTTGACCTATGTACGCCCTCAGATCTGCTGAGCACAAGAGTGCTATTTGATGAGTGCTAGCTTTGTCCCTCTTCATGCCTCTATCACCTTTTGGGCTCTGTGGTGTCCAAGTGGCATCCCCACTTGATGACACTCTACTCATTCAAGAGGACAAGAGACTAACCATAGCAGAGCAGCTTCCCAAAGGATGGACTGCACACACAAATAGGTGAGCTTAGCACAGGGACAATACAGAAGGTCCCAGTTGAGCCTCCCTGGAGCCGGAACGGTGTTTGCTTCCCACCACGCGAGCTCTGAGTAGCACTCGCAAAACCAGCACCCAGCAAATACTGGAAACGCAGCTCGCAGCTGGTTAGGCTGCTTCTGGAAAGCAAAGGAGCTGAAGGGCGTGTTCTCATTGATAGAAAGAGGCTTTCTGGGGCCACATGGACAGATCTGGAGACCGAAGCCAGTACAATGCCCAGGCTCCCATCCCTGCTTCAGCGTCTTCAGGGCCTATTGACTTCACTGTTTCAGCTGAATGTTGGAAAGTGTCGACAGGGTTTTCAAAGGGAAGTTTCAAGTCTAAACGCATTGTCGAGTCCAGGCCCTTAGCAGCTGCTTTGTTGCACAAGAGAAAGGGGGGAAAACATGAAGAAAGCAGCCCACTGCAGGCACTTTCCCAGGGCACAGATGCAATCACACAGGCGGCTGAAGCCCAGCCCCGTGCTGAGCACCGGGAGCTGCAGGTACCGCGCCGTGCCCTCACACCGGCTGCCACACACCATCCCCCTAACTGCGCCCCCCCAACGTCAACACCACCAAAAGGGTCAGTGCCATTTCACTCATTTAAACTGCAACTGCGTGGGAGCTGCGCAGTGTCGCTGCTCGCCCAGGCGGCAGAGCAGGCACCCTGCTCCACCTGGTCCCACCCCTGCCAGCACCGCGCAACACATCCAGCACGGAGCTGGGATGCTGCCGGGTCACTCGGCCGGGCACAGCCTGAAGAGAGGATTAAAATCACTGCTGGCAAGAAAAAACAGTCGCGAGTCCCGAATGGAATTTTTCACCCTGTTCTGGGAAAACACTGCACGTGCAAGGACAAAAATCATCTTTTTTATCTTCTTGCATAAGAAAGCATCTTCGGAGATTCAGAATGAACTAAATTTACCAATGGGAGGAGGATCTGAATACAGATGATAACCACTGACGCTCTATTTAAATCTAATTTTTAAGTCTGAATATGGAATTTAAATATACAAATGCATACTGTAAGCAGAAATTAATTTCACCCTCTGCTACCCATGCTTTTTTTTCCCATTTAGCTCAGTCGTTTAAAGGAAGAACTTTCCTCTTAAACTCTAATCACTTTTGAATGAATTATTAAAAAGCTTGACTTTACAAGCAGTTTTCCTTTTATATAAAACAGCACACAAATAAAAGAGGAAACTGATTAAAGGGGGAACATGGCAGTATTCACTTGACAGCATACTTTGTAAAAACCAATGGTGCATGTGCGCACATCTGCCTGGGTGAGGAGGGGTGGTTTTTTTTTCTGCAGTCTTCTCATTTACAATAACCACGTGCTGTTCTGGCACTTTTAGTTTGAAAACTCTAGGCTAATTATGATTTGAAGTCGGTAGCGCTTCTTTAAAGAGAGAAAATAGCTTGTAATTAAATTTATAAAATTAAAATTAAATTAATGGAGTTTACCTTGCATTCTTGAAAGGTTTGCATTTCATGTCTAAAAAATCCTGGTAACTCTGGAATACCTAACTTCTTTCTTCTTGGTGCAAACAGAGTCTCGATTATATTCATCATAAAAAACAGGGGATGCTGCCAGCTCTCTTTTGAAAAGCCATGGGAATAAGACGCGTATGCTTTGCTACTTCATGTACTTACTTGTGACTGACAAAAGACTTCTTTTGAAGTAAATTATAAGCACCTTGAAGTGATTAAAAAGGAGTAAAATACTCAAATATGCCTATTTTTCATCAAAGCAATCTCTCTTGTAACTGCTAGGATGTAGTGGGGATGGGAACAGTTTTCCCATAGCTCAACAGGTTAAAGCAAAACCTTTCTCGGGATAAATGGGGACAGGTACTGTGAGCCTGAAACACCCATGGGAGAAGAGGTGAGAGGGAGGAGGACGTGAATTTGGCTGCAATTGTGCCGGGAAAGACAGTGGGATCCTCCTTTCCCACAGCCCAGAGCAAAACCTGGGTCTGGCTGCAGATTCTGTGCTCAGCTGAGGGCCATGACCAGAGCAGGGGTAGCAGAGCTCGCCACCTTCCCACGCTGCTCCTTGGGGCGCTTCTCACGCCTGCTGCCCTTCTGCCAAAGGCTTTGCCCATCAAAGAACAACTGAATACAGCAGGCAGCTCTTGAGCCTGGCAGATTTTTTTTTCAGGTCCTCTCTGTCCATTTCTGTGGAGGGCATGCATATTTGATAACTTACACACTTGTCTGAATTGTGATACTATTAGCTCCCCACATGAATCTCATTTAAAATAATAATCATAATAATCAGGAACATTAACCTAATTAGGTTCATAATTAGGAACATGAAAGTAAGGCAGATTACGTCCAGAAAATTACAAATCCAAGCAAGAACATGACAACAAGATTATTTTGAATCAAAATACAACCAGAACAGTCTGAGCGTAAGGAATGACTCCTCTGACATTAAGGGCACAAACCACCAAAGCTGACATTTCGGGTATGAATCGGACTGTGAATCTCTGGCTACCCAGAACAATACCAGTTACCCCTGGAAACTTCTCCTGCCCTTCAGAGGACCAGTGCAAGCACATGTATCACATAAACACCATCTGAGACTTCTTAGAGAGGAGCCACGGTGATGCTGATGCTTTGCCCTGAAACTTAGCACTGGGTGAGTGCTGCCCAGCACGCGTACTGGAGGGGACATGTTCCCAAGTGATTCGCCTGATACAAACCACACAAATCATGCACCCTGTCGCTTGCTAACATCACAGAGGAGACAGCACGTATCCCCTCCAGAGTGTGATCCTGCAACCTCTAGTGACGCCGACGTCCCAAGACTGTTTGCCAAGATGCTGAATGCTGCGCTGGGCCCTTGGGTCGTACATCAAATGTTCACATGCACTGACAGATGTTTATGTTGGTCATCCTGATTTAGCTCCCATTACATCATTTACCAAGCTACTGATGTTATCATAAATGCTCAAACAAGCTGGCGAAGGAGACTCAAATACAAATTTGATTTCCTTGTGGTATGAGGGCATTACAGCCCAGACTGCAACTCGCTCTTAAATTAAGCTGAATGACTGTACCGATTCTTTAATCCACTTGAATTCTGTATGGAAAAGAACCTTTTTGTTTCAGAAGACTGACTTCATTCATCATTTGGCTATCACAAGATGAATGAAAGGTACTAAAAGGTATGGGTGGGTCAGACTTTGAATCACAGACTTACTGGTATAAAACTAAAAACTGTTTTGTAGTTTAATTTAGGAACTATTCAGGCTGGGATTTGCTTCAGCTACGTTAATTCCTAAACATCTATGGCTTAGCACTTCCAGTCACTTGTTTCTTGTCTGACTGGACTCTTATAACATACTGAAAATCAACTGAAAGTTGTGAGGGAGCAAAATTAATAAGCACAGGAAGTCCTCGACCTATTGTGTGCGTGCATAACATGCGGACTGCCTCACACAAAAGTGCTGCCTTATTATCAAATCAAGGGGTTAAATGTAAACTCTGTGGCAGCCTCTGTTTGCTTGGTTGTCATAAGTGTGGGGAGTGAATAGGAAACACTTCACACATCTTGTTTTCCGCTTCTAATGTATTTTTGAGTTTTCTGCTGCAGTCTTTGCTTGGATGTGTAATCACTGTGGAATGGCTACTATACCCTTGCTACACTGCATAATACTTTCCCTTCCTCCTTCTGTAGGATTCTTCATGAAAATAGGCACTTTGTGTTTTTGGCCCTAAGGACAGAACATAATGTACTGTCTCTAGGAAAAAAAAAAAAATCATTAAAACATTTTCCACTACTTAAAAAAAAAAAAAAAAAACAACACATGAAGTACTACTGTATTTCTTTTATGCACATGACCTCATAGATACATGTGTGCATCCACACACACACACACAAATGCATTCAATTTAGCTATTTATAGAGCTCTATAATTTTTCCTGGCTCAAGTTTTAGTGAGCTTCCCCTGATGGGGTTCAGTTCACACGGTTTCACAGCCCGTCATTTTGCTGCGAGTTCACATTCGTGGAACATCCCCTCCCGATCCCCGCCTCCTCCTACAATCCCGTTCTGCCGATTACACTGGCCAGTTGCTTTACTGAACTCATCCGGAAAAACAGGGCTTTTTCTCTCCCAAGGAGCTGTGTGTGTTTTCTCACTCTTTCTTATGATCTCCTAGTGGCAAAACTCACGGATACAGTCGCAGCCTTGGACAGCCACCCCTGTTTTGCTGATATAACCTTCAACACGCGTCAAGAGGGTCTCAGCAGAGTCACGTAAAGCTCTTCCAGGCATGCTGTCATTCCCTTGAGTAGGAGCAAAGCAGGTTGCAAGAACATTTGCAAGCCACCGAGCCTGGATGGGCATCCACACTGCACTGAACTTTCTCTTGCTCCACTTTCAGTGAGATGAGCTCAGGTACCTCAAGGCAGGGAAAACTTTTTCTCACCCTGGAGCTAGCCTGCTCTTTGGTCTCCCATATTCCAGCAAATGGGCTTGCCCCAAGGTAAAGGATGCCCCTGGCTGATCTAGGACAGACCTGGGGTCTGCTGGTACTTCGTCTCTTCCCAGCCCCTTTCTGGCTCTCTGGGCTGGGGAGGGAAGGCTGAACCGCAGCAAAATCCAGCAACCTCTTGTTGCGAGAACACCTGCTGAGAGCTAAGCACCAGCTTGCAAAACTCCCAGCTAGGCTCTACTCTCTTCTGGAAAGAACCCAGACCCCAGTTGCACCAAGGTGGGATGCTGGAGGACACAAAACAACAACAGAGAAACAACCAGTTGTCCCCCTTTCCACATGACAGCGCTCAGCACAGTCGGACCCGAGAGGTACAGCCTACACAAAGGACAGAGAGGCACAGCTGAGAGAGTAAAAAGCTATTAAGGCAAAAACCCATGAGGCAGATAACAGCTCATGCCAGAGTTTTCAAAATTTAAGTGTTGATTGTTCAAAATTTATGTCTAGATTTTTCTTAAGAATGCAATTTCCTGGCACATGGTACAGCTCGCTGTAGACCTGCATGTCAGCACAGCAGGCATCCTGTTGCAAAGGTTATTATGGAACTATTGAATGTTTTCATGCCAAATTTGTCCAAATTAAACCGAGGGGAATGGAAATACTTTCTCTGGATAGGTGGTGGTTGTATTAGGTGGGTTTGTTTATAAGGAGAATAAAAGTTACAGCTAAATATAAAAGCAGATATATCATAATATTGTCTGAGAACTTGAATAACATGTCATTCAGCCTGCGTGCTGTGGAAAGAACATTAAGGTCAAGTCTAAAATAAGATCAGTGACTGTTTGACAATAGAAACATGTAGGAGGTAGAACAGGAGAATTTTCCACATTTTTTTAAATGACATTTTTCTGTAGAAAAATATTCTTGCCTGTCTTGCTACGGGTCTGATGCAAACCCCATCGAACTCGGTGCAAAACACGCTGTTGAATTCAGCATGTGTTTGATCACCCCCCTGACAAACCTGTGTTAGTCATTTGTGCCAACTGTTTATTTTTTGCATTATGCTCAATTTGAAAATAAAAGGAGGCTTCTCTGTTGCATTTTTGTTTTTAGAGAGTTTCACTTTCCGCTTCAGTCCTCTGATCCTGCTCCCCTGGAAGTCAATGACTTCAGTGAGGTTCCTGCTCCGTTTTACAGGTAAGCACGTCTGTGTTTGCAGCACTGGGGATCTAGCAGAATTCCTGGCAAGGTAAAAAAGAAGGGGAAGGAAAAAAAAAAAAAAAAAAAAAGGAAAAAAAGACCCACACCAATACTTTAAGTACTTTATAAAATGAAGTGTTCCCTTTTCACTTTATTCATCCACCAAAACTTGGGGTGAAGATATGGCTCCATGGACCTGCCATTCCCCAGTCAAAGCACCAGCAGGATGCCAGGTCCCTGTGCTGCAGCAGGGCAGCTCCAGAGACTAATCCAAGGCCAGCGGCTGAGGCCAAAGCCCATTGCCACCATGTCACGCCTCGGGACACTCCCAGGTCTGGGGCACAAGAAGGGGACACTGCCAAAATTAGTATCACACTGAGGGCTGGCACGCGATGGCTTTGACCCTTAACTATCCCGCTGGGAACACGGCATTGTTCTGGCCCTATTAAGAATAATTTGCATCTTGTCTAATGGCCCTGGGAGGAAAAAATAAAAGTAAAAAGGGTGGCAGGCCTTGGGGGAGGAGAAGAGGAAATGGGAGTGCTGCCATTTTATTCTGAGAACTGGCAAAATAAGAAGGCTGACTTTCTTACGGAGCCAGAGGTAAAACCAGTCATTGCAAAACTATTTAATATCTAACTAATCACCCACCCTTTGTTGCCACAATGCAGGGTTTTCAAAACCTCTCAGCTGTACAGAAGAGCTTTTGTCCAACCAATCTGGCAGGGACCTTGACCACAGGAAGCTTTTTCTAGAGAGACCCCGAGCCTCTCCCGAGGCACTGGTGGGGCCGACACCTTGTGACAAGGAGTTACTCTGAAAACGGGGAGAGAGAAAAAGGACCTCAGCCCACCACGTTTCTCCACCACCCCTGGAGCCTTGCTTCTAAACAGCAGAAAAACAGCATCCCGTCGCCCTGGTTTCTGACATTTCTAGCTGAGAGGTGTTTCTTTAGGGATCAAAATGTCCTTAAAAACAAACAAGCTGGCGGTCCATCCCTTGCAAGGAAGCAGGTAGTTTATTCCAGCTGTCAGTGACGGCAAACCAGCTCTGCTCCCACTGTCAGTTTTAGCTCTAGGCCAGTTATTAAAATTAAACAGTTTCATTTGTGGGAATGATGTATTTGTGTCTGCAGGAGGGAGAGAAGGGAGCAGAGAGGGGAAAAAGAGAGCAAGCTTTCTAAAACAAACCCTAAGCCCATTTACACAGCGTAACATCGTGCCAACGCTGCGTCTTCACTCAGCCCATTAAGCTGTCACAACAGCCCCAGCCTGCAGAATGCATTACCATACCCCCAAACAACCTTCTCCCTGGGCTGGAAAAATAAGTAATAATAATTAAAAAAAAAAAAAATCACACAGGAAAACAAATATTTGATTTCTTGCGAAATAAATACACTATTTCCTAGTGAAATAACCACCCTTAGCAGATGAGAAGAAAGGTATATAGAGATGCCTCATAAGGTTTCCCCACCTCTTGTGCCACCCAGACCAGAGAGCCCTGGTCCTCGTCAGCTCATCCCTGGGTTTGAGAAACACTTTACTGGCTGAGCAGGGCCAGGCAAACCCAAGGAAGCCTTTCTGTAGTTTTCCACTGCTGCACAGATGTGCCCAAGCACCCACCACAACCGAGCCTTTGTATGGCACTTCGTGGAGCTGTGCCTGGGCTCTGCCCACGTGCTGCCTGCTAGATGATGCTGGACACCACTGTGTCCTGGGGGAAGCTCTGCTGCACTGGAAAAAGCTATCGACTGCAATCAGGCCAGGATGCCATGCATCCAGTCCAGAGCCAGGCAGGCGATTTTTCTACTGCAGCATTTTTTGCAGACAGCCGTGAGCTACCGCAGAAGCCTGAGCGAACTCCAGGCTGGGTCATTTACTTGCAGCCTGATTGCCACCTGACATTTCAAATGAGGGATTTTATTTCCTCCCTTCCTGGTGTGCCCTGCTGCTGCATTCCAGCGCGGGAACGAGGAAAGCATTTCCCTCTGCAGGCTTCAGAGCAGCGTCGCTATTTATTGCTGCGCATTAGTGGCTCTGGGCAAGGAAGAAGGGAACAGGCCAAGCAAGAACTTGAAAATAATACGCGCATTAGGCCTCCTTCTGGGTTATAGTCGGGACCTTTCACATCAATCAGCGGATGGGGGATTAGATATTTAGACAGCATAATTTAGTGTGATTTGCCAGATGACTTCAGTCAAGGGTCTTTGGATGTGTCTAACCGAACTTAAATTCGCAGACACTTGGAGCACAACGTAGCATGTACATTTATTATGAATGAGGGAAATTTTTACTTCACTTTTTTTCAATGCCATTTTTTCCTTGAGCTGTGTATACATCCTTGATTAAGAAAATGTTACTGATAGGTAACACTGATCATCTTATTTTGCTAATTGAAATGCCCACTCATTTACTGCTGCATATGAATTCTCCTTTGAATCATTTTTAATTCCTTTTTACTAGGAAAAAAAAGATAGAAATAGGTCCCCTCCTACATTTCATATTACACACTGAATATATGGTGAGTTTTCTTCAGAAACGAGTTCTTCCCCTTAAAGACAAAGTTGACAAAAGCTACTCCCTCCTGAAGACACAACACAGGACTTTCTGGGACCGCAGAAGGAGGCGTTTTGTTGGCCTCCAGTCCAAGGACCTGTCCTGACTTTCCACTGAGTCACCCAAATCTCTCCAGAGCAAGCAGTTGGAATTTTGTCTAATAAGCCCCAATTCAGAAAGTTTAAGCTAATGTTAACCTCATGGTCAAGCCCAAAGGTTTGATTACTAGACACTTTTTTTAAAATATATTTTTGTTTTAAAATTGCTTTTTCTGCCTATATCTGAATGGAAGCAAAGGAATAAGCGTGCACAAAGACACTTTGCATCTGTGCATGTAACAGAGCTTATTACTCCTTCCCCTGAAGTGCCACATCAGCTGTTATGTGCACATTTTGTGGGAATGGAAAAGGAAGGAAAATCTCCCCCATTAAACAAATGCCTGATGAACTGTGCTGATACATAAAGGAAAAAATAAAGTTCCAAGTTGCCATTCCTCATGCTGTTCGCCCTTTTCCTAAATAGAAACTACAAATCAACAGCTGAAACAAATCTTTGTAACGTTTGCTTCACAAGTATTGCTAAACACATGCAAACAGCATATTGGAAATAGCTTAAGTCTAACTTCAATTTATTTTTTTTCTTATTTCTTCTACCTCACCTTTTTTTGTTCAATACTGTATCTTGTATGACTTTTTTTTCTCCCCAATTAAAAAACGTCAGCCCAACTCTTGATATCATGGGGGTCAACATCACATTTCCCAGACCTGTAATAATGCATAGCTAGCAAGATTACCCATTTCATAGGGGGCTGACTGAAAAAGAGAACTGTTAATGATCTGCCCCAAATCATATAAGTGCATTCAGTGTTAGCACCAAGGAGAAGCAGTTGAGTTTTGACTCTCAGCTGCCTTCTGTAACAACTACGTGACAGCCTCTGAATCACTATGTGGGGAAAACAGGGCCTTTTCATTTTGATTGTAGCTGGCACATATACCTAAATGACTCACTGAAGTCCCCTGAAGCCCACCACCAAGCTGGCTTCGCAGACAGCAAAATGGAAACATCCTTTTTCTTCCTCCAGTAAATTAAAATAGCAATAAAATAATACATGCACTGAAAGATGTTGACTATTTTTTTTTCCTTTTAACCAACTCTAAATGTTAGAATTGCATAACAGATCCTCAGTTACTCTGAGCGGGAGTAAATTCAGTGGTGTGGGGACTCTTAACCAATAGAAAACCATGAAATAACACGCCCCAGAGAAAGGTCTACCCGCAGCACTTAGTGTTCTAATTTCAGCAGCTAACATTAAATATATCATCTGTTTCATCAAGGTGTATGATTGCCTTTCAAAGCAGTTTTATTTGAACATAAGTACAGATGTTCTCCTTACCCTTATAAATACCTAAATCTTCCCTGAACCCAGCTTAGTACTTCCTCCCAGAGCTCTTCCATGGAAACAGCTACAAAAGGTTAATCGTGCGTTGCAGAAAAGACTATTTTTTTTCTATTAGTTGAAAACCTGTGGCTTTTTCATTTGATCTTATTTTTCTTGCCGCATATACAAAGTAAACATAACTACAATTGTCCAATTAAGTGCCTCTTCCTGTTCCTATTGAAGTCAATGGCAACACTTTCTAAAATCAGATTTGTTTTCTTACTCATTAGCTGTAAGATCCAGAAACCTGCAAGGAACTTTCCAGTGAGGGGAATTTAGTAAAGTCTACCAATATGCAATCATTACGAGAGCAAACCAACATTAGTATAAAATAACAGAAAATAAATTCCAGACTTTTAGATGTGTTTGGAAAAGTGATTTGGTTTCATAGTCTTTCATGAGCCAAAAAAAAAAAAAAAAGGAAAAAAAGGAAAAATAAAATAATAAAAAAAAATAAAAGCCATCGGATTGTTAATGAAACTGAAAGCCAGGGTAAAATAAAAATCCCTCAAATCTGTCATCGGCATTCATGTTTGCCAAGAAGGCCTGGATGCTATCCGGCTGCAGAAGAGAAGATTTATGGCACCGCACACCTTCATCCATCCTATTATTATACATGAAATAGAAAATAGAGCAGACCAGCACTGCCCTCAGAAATAATCAGTATTTTGCCGCCACTGAGGAACACGCGTTATCATCATTGCTAAATCACCAGGTACCTGCCACTCGTAAATGCATTAAAACAAAACCCAGAAGAGCAGGGCCATGGAGGAGATGAGCCTCCTAAGGGGAGGCGGGCAGGGTCTGGCCCCACATGGCTTGGTGGGAGATCATTAAAGGTACTCCCAGAGGCTGCTACAGGATGCTCTTGCGTGCATCACTTGGGCAATGGGGTGGCCTTGCCCAGGACCACATGCCAAGCTCTGCTTTCCATCATGGGGCCAAGTCCCACCCCACGTGGACATGGTGCTGGTGGAGATGGGGTGAGCATGGCTGCAGCTTTGCGTCACCACACAAGCGGTGCTTACAGGAAGGGAGGGTGAGGAAAGCTTGGGACCACCAGCTGCAGATGGGGCAGAACAACGGAATGGGCAAACAGCCAAAAAATAAATAAAAAAAAAAGCAGCCAAATGAAACTGTGTGTGAGAGGAGCGGGGAGCTTGTCCTGGATCTCGTGATCAGGCAGGCAGCTGTGCTTTCATCAGTGCAGTCACGTGCTTCACCTTCACCTGGGTTACTAAAAGGGACAAAAACGCAACAGTCAAAAGGCTGGAATATCTCCACCCTTGGAGATCTTCAGAAAGCATCTGGACGTGATTCTGGGCAGACTGCCCTGCGTGGCCCTGCCTGAAAATGGGGCTGGACCAGATGGCCTCACGCGGTCCAGTCCTTCACTCCTCAACCATTCTGTGACAAACTCATTTTATGGTCAGAGGTTTGTTACTTAACCCCATCTATCACGCTGTGTATTAGTTACAACTGCCCTACTGCCAAGGCTGCCGACCCACACCGTGGCCACCCGTGCCCCATGCCAGGAGCTGCAGCAGTGGCAGGAGCAGCAGGGTCCCGTGCAGCGTGGCCAGGCGGTGCTGAGACCTGCAGGCCAGCCTGGCCTGGTGGCTGTGAAGCCAAAGGGAGAATAAGGACACAGAAAGGCTGGTTCACCTGCATGCCAGAAACCAAACCAGAGACCAAAACCAGAGGTTTCAAAGCGACACCCAAGCATCGCTCCTGTCTCTCCACCCACTTCTGTCCACCAACCCAGGCCCAACAGACCTTAGAGCAGTGTGCAAGGATGAACCACAGGGCTTAATTTTGTTTGAGATGCAGTATACAGTCCCTGAACTACAATAGAGAGCCCAGGCCCTGGTACCTGGCCCCTGAGAAAATGCTCCTGCTCCACACACAGGCTCACACCTCACTGCGCCAGTCTCGGGACTCTGCCCACTCCTAATTTGAAGTGACGTACGGGCAAAATGAAGCCACTTATTTTTCAGCAGAGCAGCAGCTTGAGGGGGCCTGCACTGATGCAGACACAGAGCTGCCTTCTTTCTCAATACTGAAAGTAAAGCAGAACTTTTTAATAGGATTGCTGTTTGAGCTTCACGGTTCTTTGCAAGATCAAGGCAAATGACATCACCTCCATAACCAAGACCAGTGGCTCTGAAATTTTAAAGGTCACGGTCAATACATGTATTTAAAAAAAAAAAAAAAAAAGGAAAGAAAGAAAGAAAAGAAAAAGACTTCTGAGAAAATATGCAACCTAACATTGTTGCGGGTTACGTAGAAAGCTGTCACATTTGAAAGGGACTGGGGAACAAGAGTTGTTTTCTTTCTCTCCTGGTTCTTCCCTCCCTGCTGCCACACAACTTCCCCGCAGAATGAATTTCTCTCTCTTCGGCAACAGCAAAAAGAAAAATATTTTGATAATATTTTGCGAATTCGATTATAAACCCACAAAGCCACAAAAACTGGCAAAAGGACCTAGAAGGTGCAACACTTGAAACTGCCAATTCATTTATTTCACTTGGTGGATTTCAGATCGCTTCCTTTCGACAGTCAAACAGTGACTTGGGGTTAGCCCCACAGGGGATTCAGCCGTGGCAAGGCCGCCTCTCACCGCCAAAACCTGCGGCGCCTGCGCTGCCGCGGGGGCACCCGTCTGCCAGCACGGCCCTGCCACGCACAGGACAAGTGGACACGCAGGAAAAGCGTGGGCAGTTTTGGGAAGGGAGGTAGTGTCAGTACCCGCACACGGGCAGGCCCCTGCATGCCACCAGCATCCGTAAGCGATAGCGCTGTCCTGCTATAGGACAGCTATATCCACCACCCCTTGCTGGAATGATCAGTCTGTAGATTGCCACAGGGCAAGGTCTCTCTTCATGCTTCCTTCTCCAGGTGTGCCTGCAAGCCAAGTAGAATAGAGAGGGGGAAAAAATAAAAAAATAAAATAAAAAAAATGAAAGGAGGAAGCTCAGTGATTGGTGCAGTCAACCTAGGAAATGGGAAACCTAGACTTCAGCTGCTGGTCCAAGAAGCATGGACACATTTGGCTTTAGATGATCACCTCAGAAAGGACATCAGAGAGTGGGAATTGGACACTCAGCTTCTTCCTCCTCCACCAAATGAAACCTCACCACTGCAGAAAGAGGAGCCCCGTTGACAAAATAGAGGACACCTCAGCAAAACCAGCTGCCATCCAGCAGACAAAGCCTCCTGAGATGTCGGAAGCACAGGAGTAAAATCCCTCAGGCTGGAGACAGACTCCTAGTAAAACCTTGGGAGCAGACTTTAACCATGAAGCTGCTAGGCAAAGCAGGGGCTTATCCAGGGCTACATTTGCGAATGACAACAGCGAGTGACGATGGCAAGGCCCAGAGGACGCCTGCTAGGCCTGGGACATGGTGGGCCTCGGGAACGGCACCCCTGTGCAAGGCAGGGCTGCTCCCCAAGGGCTCGGGAGAGGACTTGCAGGACTTGCATTGGATGGAAGTGTACAGCTATCACATCCCTGGTTCAAAACACCAATGTTACCATTTAAAATGATGTTTTCTAAATTTTCAACACAATTACACTTCTCTCACCTGGGCCTCTTTACATTAACATCAAAGATCTATCTGCCTACATGTACATGATGGCACCTGCATATCCTTCCGTAGTTCTCATGTTCTTGTGCTTTTTCTTGGAAAGTTCATGAGAGAAGCCCTGTGTAGGACTACCAGATCCCAAAGCTGAGCATGGCTAACAGATATATAGACCTGATTGTGCATGCCCCACGGGAGAACCTGTAGAACCTGTAGCTGCAAAACAAATGCAGTTATTGCCCCCACACCATCTGCACCACATTTCATATTCCCTACATCAAAGTTGAAAGTCATAACATGTGCTAGTCCACTGCAAAGCCAGCCGTCCTGCCGCTAAAACATCAGGCACTAGAAAATAAAATGAAGTCATACAGGTGCCAATCAGAAAGTATGCATTACACTAAGGATCACAAAATTGCAGAGATGAGCTGGTCCTCCTCTTATTTCTTTTGTCACACAGTTAAGATGTTATCAGGCCAAAGTACAATATTGTGGTATCCTGACCTATGTGAAAATCTTTGAAAGCTGCATTTACTTGCCACCAGAACCACAAGCTAATACTACAGCCTTCGAACACGCAGTATCCATCTGTTGCCTTCTTTAAGTTTTGAGCAAAGTATGATGCTTCATATTGTTATGGTGTTAATCCCCAGGCACCGCCAGCAGTGGATGTCTGCTGAGGGCTGAGGTATGCACTCTACCAGCTACATCCCCTCCCAGCCTGCGCTCCGATATGCTTCTTTCCTTCTCCGTTTTCCTTATAACATGAAGGATTCACATCCTTCTGAAAACACACGGCCAACATGTTGCCAGAACGGATTCAGAATAGGAAGGTTAACAACGAAGACGCTTCAACCTAGCTTCAGACCTGGGTGTAAGCCCCAGGCCCATACAATAGCCTAAAAGCGCACACGCGCTGTCCAGCGTGCTTGCTGTGTAACACACACTCATGACTAACTGCAACGCTCTCTTCCTAAACCATGTCCTGATGCTGCATGGCCTCTCATAAGCCCACAAATCCCCAGCATGCCAGGAAGCTAGACGTTAAGCAAGAGACAGGGCGACAAAAGCAGACACCAGGGAGCCTGGGTGATATGGAGACGTTGCATAAGGTTATGCTGAGGTCCTCCAAAGCATGGCCACCTACAAGGTGATCAGCTGCTTAGGAAGAGCCACTGATGACGCTGTCATGAGCTTTGCATACAGGGCATGTTCAAGTGCCAAGCTGAAGACTGCGTACTTCACAGAGTTGTGTTAAAGCATGCTCTTCCACTGATGTGTCCTGAGAACTAGGAGAGGGAAAAAAAAAGATCCAGAGATCCACTGCCCCATGCCATCCTTGATTTCTTCTGGCTGAAGGGAGGATCTCAAGAGCTGCACTTGAAACTTCATTTAGTCTTTAACTCCTTGTAACAAGCTAGAAGGTTTTGCCTGTGCTTAATACTAACCAAATGACTCAGAGGTACCAACCATTCAGACAAAAACCACCGTGGGGTAGTACTTTGCACATCTTCTTCCATACGCATGTTGCAAATAACATGCAGCAGTAAGTGGCATCACACATACCCAGCATCAGGAGCTTTTGCTTATAGGAAACCTCAATAAACAGCTAAATGGCTGTTGATAAGAAGCATCTTTGCCTTTTAAAGGCATTTAGTGATTCTAGTTTAAGTTACCTCTATTTCTAACCATCAAGAAAGAGCTGCAGCTTTCGCCTTATCTGGCCAATCATTCCTGGTAACACCTGTCCGTTTACATTCGCATTTTTATTCATTATTTATGTTCCTCCTCATACACTACGCCCGCAGGACAACGCATCTCCAGTGTGCTTACAGATCTGATCCAAAGCTCGCTGGAGTCAACAGGATGACTTCACTGGCTCTGCAGCAAGCCGTGGGCCCCAGCTCCACAAACGGGCTTCCAGCCTGAAGTGGGACTTACGCACGAGTTAGGCATCCCAGCCCAGAAGAGCAGGCTGGAAATCCCTAACCCTTTCGCTGCTCGTGTTTTAACCAGCGAAGCTCTTCGGCAGCCTGAACTCTTTACTGATTTTTTTTTTCTTCCCCCCCCAACTCCCACCTCAGCATCTGCTTTGGGAGAAAAACAACAGCAGCAACCCCCGGGCAGTGATCTGTGACACAGGGGGTCAGAGCACAGGTCTCCCAAGCATGGTCCCAACCACTAGGTGCTGGAGTCACTTCCTATACATTCGTGCACACATATTTATATATACACACCCACACACGCCTGCCTGTGTATGTACAGACAGACAGACACGCACGTGCGCGCACACATTTTTTGCTCCCCCTCCTGGCCCCACGAGCCGTGAGTTTTTTTCCTTCTGGGTGGAAGTGCGGGAGAAGGGGCGGACGGTCCCGCCTGGAGCGCAGCTGGCAGCCAGGGACCTGCAGCACCCTCTGGGAGATTTCGGCTGAGAAGAAGGCCCTGAAGTTCTCCTCCCTGCTCTGGGGCAGCATGCTGATGTCCCCCACATCCCCGGACACTCACGCCCTCGTCTCAGGTGGGCTCAGCAGAGGGAAGGCAATGCCTTCATGTTTTAATAGACGGTCAACGTGGGCGGCACGCCACCGAGCGTAATGCTGAGCTAGCGAGGGACCAAATGCTGAAAATTTAACGCTTTGCAAACGCTGGGCTTACAAACCATGCTAACTGGGAAACACATGCTGTATTTTCCATTCCTTCACACACACCTCCCAGAGGCATGCCATGCAACCAAGTCCTCTCGCTGCCTGTATTTCACAGGAGAGCGAGCCTGGAATTACCGATCTCCTGGCCAGCACACCTCCATTTCCAGGTGACTGATGCTCGCTCTCAGCCCGCACGTAAAGCTTCTGCTTTGGTACAGCTGCTGCCCTGTCTCAACACATTAACCCCAACACATTAATTTCGCAAGCTTTATATACGTTCAGCAGGTTTGGTTTGTGGGAGAGTGGCTGGGACCACATTTTGTCACAGTATGTCAATTAATACCGGAAAAAGGAAAGAAATACCCTTCCACTTCCAAATGTGGTTATTTATTTTGGAAAGAGAGAGAGAAATAGGGAGGGTGCTTTGACTGATTACGAGTATAAAAGCCGTTCACTTTCCACAAGTGGAAATCTTCCCTTTCTGGATGATGCTAAAACCAACCTCAGCCAGAGGTGACTTCTACCCCGGAAACGTAGCCACATTTAACTTCACAACAAACACTAATTTTTCCAGAACAATCCCACGGACCTGTCTCCCAGCACCTTTGTTTCGTGGTGAGACAAAGACAGATTTTTCACCCCAGAAACATCCTCTGTCACGGAGCCCTGTTCCAGCTGCCACTGTGGTACCAGCAGTCACCTGCCCATTTGGTTGCCTCTAGCACCATGTCCCCATGCTCACCGTGCCCGGTGAATCACCCCAACACGCAGGAATGTCCAGGTGGTCCCTACATCCAGGACTTGCCACCCTCCGTGCCCGTCCCCGTGCCTCTGCAACCCCTTCCCATGCTGCGCTGGAACAAGCCTTGGCCAGGGCTGATGCCACCAGTGGGTGAAGAGGATGGGAATGCGGAGCCCTCTGATGGAGAGGACACCTTGCTTGGCCTTTCAGCACCCGAGGAGGGAGCTGCAGCTGCTCCAACCCCCCCCAAAAAAAAAACAAAAACCACCATTTCACTGCAGCCCCACCACAAGGTGACACCCGACAGCAGAGGAGCCGGCAGAAGGCCCGCACCGGTGCAAAGACGCGGCAGGCAAACCTTGCATCCCGAGGCTCGCGCCAAGGTGAGCGCACGTGGGCACCCGTCCGCTGGCCACCCCAGAGACCCCCCAGCCGTGGGCCATCGGAGGAGGAAGAAAGCAAAGCATGGGGCACGTACCCAGCCTCCGTTGTCCTGGATCCAGTTGTGCAGGTGCCGGTTCAGGTACTCGGTCATCCAGGCGGCGATGCTGTCCACCAGGGGAGACATCTCCCGGTTGACGCTCTCGACGCACATCACGCCGCCGAACTCGAAGAAGGCCACGATCCGGCCCCAGTTCACCCCGTCTCGGAAGAGCTCCTCCACCACGGCCACGAAGCGGCCTCTGGCCGTGAAGGGCGTCAGGTGCAGCTGGCCGGACATCTGGGCGAAGTCCCGCTGGTAGCGGCGGGAGAACTCGTCCCCGGCCTGGCGCAGGGCGAGGTGGACCACGGGGGGTGCGGGGCGCAGCCCCTCGCCCGGGGGCGCCTCGCTAGCAGCAGCCGAGCCGGGGGGCTCGGGGTGCGGGGACAGCAGCCCGGCGGGGCGGTGGCGGGAGGGAGTCCCAGCAGCAGCAGCAACCGCAGCAGCAGCAGGAGCGAGAGCAGTAGGCGCGGGCGCCCTGTCCTCACCGGCAGCCCAGTCGTATCCCCTCTGCGAGAGTTTATAGTGGATGTACTTCAGCACTATCTCCCGGTTATCGTAGCCTCTTCTCCCGGGATGAGCCATGATTTCCGAGAGGGAGCAGCAAGAGGAAGGGAGAGAGGAAGAAGAGGAGCAGGATGAACCCAAAAAAGTAAAGCAGCCAATAATAATAAATTTAATAACACCAAAAATTATAATCCAGTTACGGTATCGGGCACGGTTTCATTCATGGTGACGTGGGGGAGTTCCCAGGGTCTCGGAGGTACGTTTGTCTTCTCAGTGTTGCCTCCTCGCTTTGAGATGCACGGTATAAATACGGGTTAAAAAACGCTGCAAATACTTTACTTCCAGACGCACATTTATTACTTATTATAAACCTACTTTAGAAAACACTTCCTCCTCGGCGCTGAGACACATTCTAAAAAACACTATACTTATTCAAAATCAGGTGCATTTTCCCCTAGGTGCCGAGCTACCGGGGACACGGAGGAGCGGGCGAACGCGCACCGTCAAAGCTGCGATTCAGCGCGATCTGCTAAGCAGCCTTGGATGAACGTTAATCCAACGCCCTTTAAGCTAGAAACCTCGACACCGCTCTTTTAAGCTACACAATCTAAATTTCCTCTGTAAAGTACTTACTTGGGACTATAAATATGTTCCTCTGTCAAGTTTCCTCTAAAAAAAAAAATAGCAACGACAAAACCCAAACATCGCCAAGTCTTCAGAAACGTTTAGCTCCGGCCGCTTGGATGCTTCAAGTCACCGAGGGGATGGGAAAGGGGCAAAAAAACCCAAGCTCGCTACGATTTCCAATGTTTTTTCCCAGACTCCCGTTTAACAGGCATCTCCGGAGATCTGTCAAAGCTCAGAAAATCCCGCCTCGGAGCCCAGGGAGGCGAACAGCCCCGGAGAGACGGAAAATCCTGGAGACCAGCTGCAGCACATTTGAAGGCAGGCTCTCGCAGAAGTGCTCCGTTTTTCCCTCCAGTGCAACGTACGGGCATATGCATTTACGTAGTTTCATTCAGACACCGATCGCAGGAGCCCGGCGCTTCCACACACGCGCACGCACACATTAAAAAAAAATATAAAAATAAAAAAATATGTATTTTTTTTTAAAAAAAAAGAGATCAATTCTTTTTCACCAGGAGGAGCGTGGGGCGGTTTTGCTTTTTTAAAAAAAGAGGCGAGCGGCTGGCGAGCGTGGCCCCGGGCAGAAATAATGCCATTTCCCGAGCAGCTTTTGTACCCGAGGAGGAAGGAGAAGGCGACGAGGGGCGCGGACGGGCCGCGACCGCCGCCGATGGGCACCGCTGGGCACCGCTGCCCGGCCGCCCGCCCGCCCGCGCAGCCTCCGCGCAACCTCGGCGCAACCTCGGCGCAAGCTCCGCGCAAGCCTCCGGGCGGCTCCTCCGGGCGCTCCGCGCTGCTGCTGCCGCCGGCGGCGGCTCCGGGAGGCTCCGGGAGGCTGGGGGGGGGGGGGGGGGGGCCACGGGGGGGGGGGGAGGGGGGGCCGGGGCGCGGGGGGGGCGGGGAGGGGCGGGGAGGAGCGGAGCCCCGTGGGGGGGGAGGCTCCGG
>NC_048894.1:79736303-79852553 GCF_011077185.1 Oxyura jamaicensis
GGGGGGGGGGTGAAGAAAAAAAATAGGAAAAGGAAAAAAGGGTGAAAAGGGAAAGAAAAAAAAAAGGAAAGGGGGAGAGGGTGAGCAGCCCCGCGCCGCCCGGGCCCGCCCTCCATCGCGGCGGGCGCGGGGCTGGGGCCGGCGGCGGGGCGGCGGCGGGGCGGGGCGGTGGCCTCCTCCTCCTCCTCCTCCTCTTCCTCCTCCTCCTCCTCCTCCTCCTCTTCTTCCTCCTCCTCCTCCTCCTCCCCCGAGGAAGCGGGCGGCGTGGGCCGGCAGCGCCGCGGGTGGCTCCGCGCCGCCCCCCCGAGGTTGCTGCGGCTGCACGGATTTGTTTGGAAATAAGAAAATAAAAATAAAAATAAAGCTGAGGGTGGTGAGGAATATACCGAAGCGCCCCCTTCCATAAAAGCCCCCGGGGGCTGCCCCCGCTGCAGCCCCGGCACGCACCTGCTGCCGCTGCCCCTGGGTAAGGGGAATTTGAGGGCTTTTTGCAGGAGGGGGCGCCCCATGTCCCCCCAGCCCGGCCCGGGGGGCTTCAGGGGGCAGAGGAGGGGAAGGAGCTGCTCGGGGGCGAAGGGCAGGGACGAGCGGTGCCGGGCCGGGAGGTGGGAGAAATCCCAGGGGAAAGGCGGGCGAAGGGGGACGAGGAGCTGCTCAGCACCTCCCCCTGCTCAGGGGGTTGTTATTATCCTGCCTGGTTTTGTCTTCAAGCCCACCCGAGGGTGATGGGGATGACAGTCCCGTGTATGTGCCCCCCCAGGGAAAATATATATATATATATATATTTATTGAGCCAGGACCGGGCGTTTGCTCCGACGGGGGGGTGGGGGTGGGGGGGCTAGGGCAGGGATGCTGCCCCTTCACCCCCCTTTTCCCTCCGGCCCCCGCTCCGAGAGCTCTTGGGGAGGGAGCTGCCGACGAAAAGCCCCCCACCCCCAGCAAGGACGCCCCCTTTCGCTGCAGGGAGCCCCCCCCCCTACATCCCCGAGCCGGCACCCTGCGGCAGAGCCCCGGCGGGATGCTGTTGCCACCCAGCGGCCGCCGCTGCCCCCCCAGCAGTATTATTTTTCCTCCCTCCTGCCGGGAGAGGGAAGGAGGCGGCGTCCCCTGTGTCCCCTGTGTCCCCTCCCGGCGTGGCCAGGTGCCTGGATGCTGGGCGGCAGCCCCCCCGGAAAGGAAGGCTTTGGGGCTGCACCGAAGCATCGCTCCCGATGAGGAGACGTGGAAAATGCCACGGGATTTGCTCAGGGCATTTTGCGTGAGGGGACGCGTGAGACCAGCCAAACGAGCAGAGAACAGGCGATCAGGAAAATAGTTTTAGAATTCGTAACCGATTTCGGAGAGCAACAGGTACAGCAAAACTTCATGAGATGCTCTGTTTGGAGGGGCTTTAGTAAGGATGCTTTTTTTCCCCACTACAGTCAGCACTTCGCTATAGCAACGAGCCTTTCTGAAAGGCTAATACGAAAACAGCGGTCATGACTGGCAAGAAAGCTTGCTAATACCGAACACAGCTGAGACCAAGAGATGAAAACCACAAGAGAAAAATCCTAGGAACTGCTCGCTTTAAGCTCGGGCATTAAGGGTGAGTCATGGGAAACAAAAGCTGTGCCTTGAGGAAGGACAAATTGGGCTCTGGTTTGAAAAAAAAAAAAAAAAGGCATTTAAACAGTCTTTTTTTAATTTTATTTTCTTAATGTGTCCAATGCATTGCAGCTGACCTGCATTTATGCCTGCAATTGAAGGGAGCGGCATCTTAAACCCAATTATAATGCCACCTGAGTGGATGATGAGCGTGTATTAAAGTTTCACAAGTTTGCGTTACAGTACTGGTTTTTACCTTGTTTGCTTGAGCTCGGCAGGATAAAACAGCAGTTAAAAAGACACCCAAAATGCGGGCAACGTGTTGTTGGGGGGTATATAGAACAAAGCAGCGAGAGAGGCTCAGGTTGTAACAAGGAACGTGAAACGGATGCGTAGAGTCAGCTAAGAAATCACTGCTGTGCTCTCAGGTAGCGGCACAACACGTCAGCTACTGAACATCTGATCCTGCAGAGCCTTCCGCACGCACGTCTGTCTTCATGTGAGCGGGCCCACTGAAGTTTATCAGACAAATAAAAAGAAGCAGCTGCAGAAAAGATGGGAAGATTAGGAAGATGAGCAGCAGCTCAGATGAAAACAGCTCACCTGAGCATTAACAGGGGCAGGAGCATCGACAACGGGTATCAGTCAGGCCCGGCAGCGTGAAGGACAGATTATTTTGGTGAGCCAGCTCCCTCGCCTGCACTTGGGCAACCAACCAAACGGGGAGGATTCTGCAAAGCCTGCTGTTTCTTTGATGGCCTCCCAGATGCACGACATACGGTGGATGCCTTGTTGACAAGTGCTCTAGGAAATTTCTTAATGCCTCCTCCATGACAAGCCGCAAGGAGGGCATCTTCTCCCTCTGTCTTGGTGTTAACATCAACGGGATTTCAACAGCAGCCCCGGTTCCTGGTGACCTGCCCGCTTTTTTATTTCCTATGCTCGTGAGCAGGCAGGTTGCATAAAAGCAATTGCTCAAAGGGCTGCCTGAGCAGGCACCAAGTCAGTGGGGTGTACGTTTGCTCTGTGTGATGGGACTCAGTCCCCGGGCTGCTCCCCGTACAGCCAGTGGCACTGTAAATGCCAGCTGGTGGCGTGGCCAGTGGGGCTTCTGCCTCTGCCAGCCACAGCTACGTTTCAGCTGGGTTTCTCCTGCTTCTTCGGAGCTTCTCCTTTCCACGCCGTCCTGTGTTAGCTCTGCACACCCTCGTGCCTGCTGGAGCTGCCTGTTCTACCATTGGAACTTGCCCTGCCTAAAAGCAGCTATTGACTGCGTGACCTTGTGCGTTTGTTTCTGTCCATGAGACCATGACACCCACAGACCTACGGTATCGTTGCCAAGCCGCATAAAATGCCTTGAAAAGAATGCTCTTTTAGAGACCTGCCCGTGTGCATTTAATTCCTCGCTATTGCCGGCGTTACACCATTTATTTCTAACAGCGCCTTGTCTGTTTTGCTTGGCGCTGCCTAACACTGATATGCAGGCAGCAGCTAGGGGCTGTGGTACAAAGTGTGTTTTAAAGAGGTTTGCTGTGTGCAAAATTAAAAGGGAGAAGTAGCATCCCCAAAGTCTGGATGAACATTTTTCTCATTTTTAAGCGGGACAGCAGCAGGTTAACTGGAACAAACGAGCACTTCTGCAGAGTGCATTCCTGAAACGGGAGATTGCCTTTCATCCTCCCCGTGTTGCAGATGTTACAGGTGCAGAGCGGATCCTTTTTGTCTGAAGTGCTTGCAGAGCACAGAAAGCTACTGTAAAAAGTTGAAAGCCCGCTTAACCTACAATTACAGTTTATTTCATGGGGCCTTAATTGTGCTTTCCAGGAAAGGCAGCGGCCCGAGATGCTGAGGTAGCATCTGTAGGGTCCAAATAGCTCCTGCCTTTCAGATCCCTCTTACAGCACTCATCCCTCATCCACCTTTACTTCTTGCCAAGATGTAACAGGTGGAGGGAGGCAAAATGGCTGCAGCCAGCTACATATAACCGGCCCGATGGGCACCGCTGGAAATCCTTCTCCTTGACGCCTCTATTTCACTACGTGGCAGTCGGGTCTCGTCTTCGTGCTCCCTGAGCTGTCCCACCACCGTCTGCAAGCTACCGACACATGCCTGGGATTTCTCTTTCTGTTGTGGAGAAAGGAATCAACCAAACCTGCAGTCAGAACAGCAGAGGAGCAAAGGAGACGGCTCCTTCACATCCCTAGAATGGGAAATGGGAAGGATGTGCTGGACAAATGGCATCTTTCATCTCTGACCCATGACCTTTTAATTACACTTGTTAAATTCTCTCTTAAAGTGGAAAAAAAGGGAAAGCATTTTTGAGTAAATGCCTTGAGATAAAGAACAACACACTTCATTTTCGCTACTTTCTTGGAATCAGCTTTAAAAAGGATATTTCACTAACAGGTGAAGTGTGCCTAGAACATTTCAAAGTCTTTTGAGACTTATTGTTTTACACATTATTTACAGCTGGTATCGTTACAACATTTAACTCTGCTTTGGCCAAGGAAATCAATTCAGTTTTTGGTAGCACGCCTAGTATTAGGTATGTATGTGTTGCTTTACCCTCTTGGGTTTATTTATATTTCTCTAGCAGCACTACTACAGAATTCACTTCATAGTTAGAACTCGAAAGGTTTAAAATTAACAAGGGGATTTCCCTCCAGGCTGAAAACAAACTTGTTTTCAACTTAGAAAAATAAAATTTCAGACTGCCTGGGTGGCACTCTACCATATAGCAGGTCGCGTAGTGTATTCTTCCATTCGAGGTTTCACCAAAAGCCAACCTTCTCAAATCAGTTTTTCAAAATGCTTCCACTTTTCCAAGCTTGATATGCAACATCAGGGTTTAAAAAAAAAAAAAAAAAAAAAAAAAAAAAAAAAACTTTCTACTTCCTTCAGTGCAAGTTTCTGTTCAGAACCTTAACAGCATTATTCCCCTCACACCTTCCCACCAACAACAGAAGATTAGCATGTTTTTTTGTTTGTTTGTTTGTTTACCAATTTAGTGCCTGTAGAGGTTGGAAAGCAAGGAAATGAAGACGACAGGAGGTGTGGCAGGAGACCTCATTTAAAGTTTTCTGGCTCTCCTGAGAGTCTCCCCCAAGTGACAGAGGAAAGCAAGTGACTTGACAAGGTTTTACTATCAGCTCTGACAAACACCCACCTACTCGAGTATACTTGGTACTATCTGTGGAGAAAAAAAAAAAGTGGAACTACCAGGTAGTTCAGCCTTTTAACTGAATCTATCTATATTTTTTAAACAAAAAGTGCTACATTTTTCCATTTTAAATTGCCTACAGGAATGAAGAGCAATGTCCTTTGCCCTGCTACTTTTATGGAAAGGGAAGTCAGCAGCTTCAGTTGTGATTAGAACTGTTAAATGCCCAATGCTGTAAGATTAACATCAGGCCCCTTGGCTTGAAAACACCAACACCCAGACTTTAAAACATTTCAGATAGCATAAGCTTTCCTCAATCTGTTTTCGATTTTGGCTCTCCAATAATTCAGTAAGAATGACTTTATAAAAGATTGACCTACTGCAATCCTGGATGTGGCAGTAACCATCTTAGGGGTATTTCTCCCTTACTTATTATTTTCTTGGAGCTAGCTGTTCACTCAAGCACTCCTACCACAGAGCTGGAACAGCAATTTTATATACAGCTGCACGTTCACCAGTGGCACAGAAAGACAGCTACTACGTAACTATTATCTCTATTGTTTTCCCACTAGGAAGAAGGAGAATCACTTGGCTCATCAGGATTCACAAGCAATTCCAGAGAGCACAAGCACCAGTTATATACTGGCAGCATCTCGACAGTAAAGGCAGATTTTGTCAATTTGGTGCCTCATTCCACTGTGGTTTGATGACAACATTGAGCAAAGGAGTTTTGCATCCTTCGCCATCTGCTGTACACCTCTGCCTAGGCTGCCAAAAATGGAGGAACATATTGCCCCCTCTGCCGTCCTAGAAAATTAAGAGAATCCTTCTGAACTAATCCCAGATTTAAAACACCAAGCCCTGCAAATGAATTTAACCATTGCTCTTCATCCCTTCCAAGAACTTCAGAGTTAGAGGCATTGTTGATCCTCCATTTATTTTGAGAAATATAAAATATGAAAACTAGTTTACAGTTCCGGCACAAAAGTGATGAAGCAATAAGCACAAAGTTTCTTTTTACAAATAGTACTATATATTTTTACCATTTAAAAGTGCCTAGAGCTTTTCACAGCAAATAAAGTTTATTCACCTATATCTTTTGTCTTAGTAAAATATTAAATCTATTTAAATTGCACATGGACATCTCGGTAAAGTAAACGATACGTAAAGTTACAATGAATCTGTATTTAAAGCAGACAGTCATTAAAAACTACACGGAATGGAAGAGACTATTGAGGTCTAAATTGAATCTTAAAGACTGACCAAGAAAACAAGAGACAAGACACCGACTGATATGGCACAAGTGATTAAATTACTGACAGTTTGACAACAGGTAGTAGTGGCTATTTGAAGTTCTTCATGGATTTAATACACTGCTAAAATGTTTCGATGCAGAGGTTTGTTTAACATTTGAACTGGCAAGATAGTTTTTTTGACTGCTAAACATTATTCCACAAGATTACATGGCATCTCCTTCACATAATATTGGACCCTAAAATGAGTATGATGGTGTGTAAGAAAAGAATGAGTAGAGTGTACATAAGAAAATTTTACACCAAAGATTGCTGCAGTAGACAATTTACTACACCGTGACAATACAACAGTTGAGAAGTTTATCAGTTGAAATGAACTGTACTAACGTGCAACAACAGAAACTAGAACATTGAGAGATCACTCGTTTCTTGTTTCTTCTGAAAGTCTGCCCGGTTCAGATTTCCAGAATTGCTGCAGGGGTTCAGCCTACAGTTTTACTGCCAACACAACTACTTACACTATGCAAAATCAGGTGTGAACTGAAGCGTCTATAGACCAGGGTCTTAACTTTCACCCAGTTTTTTTATTCATCCTTTACAAACTCTTGTACTGAGTTATACTGTTCATTATTTGGAGGAGTCTTCAGTCAACATTTCCCGAAAAGTGTCTAGTGGTTTAAGAGGCCCAACCTGAAATATTTTAAAGAGGCCCGGCTGTCACTGGGTGTGTGCTCTGACCTTCTGGATTGTTTCTGAAATGCAAACACTAACATCCCAAGTTGAAGATCCAAAAATTCAAGTATCCGAAGTCTTACTGGTTTCAAGACCTGACCTTCAAGCCTGTGTTGATGTAAATCCCGTTTGCATAAGCATTTCTTTCAAACTACTGCGTAACTGATTCACCCCACTTTGGTATCTTCTTGCAGATGGTCAAAGGAGTATTTGATTTCTCGTCAAAATAAGAATTAATGTAGATAATCAGGACCAAACAATATTGTTATGTTGCTTTAAGAAACATATCAATGTTGACAATGGATGCATGATAAATGCTCCATTATGCGTCATTCACATTAAGCAGCACGGAAAACATGTATGCAGACTGGATTTCTCTGCACTAAAGCCCAGCTGTTGAAAAACGCAGGAATATACTCTCAAATTAATTTCATAGTATAGGCACGCACAACTTCACAGATCTAAACAAAATCAAGAGGCAGGACTGAAAACATAGGCTTTGGGAAGAATTCTGCAATGCCTCAACGTTTGCAATCTAATGAATGTCTAACCACTTCAAATGAGAGTGCCAGTGTGACTCCCCCAAATGCGATCATAAACCAGATATTACAAGTTTAGCCTACGTTAACAAAAACTTTTAAAAATGATCAACAGAATTCAGAGGGAGAATAAATAGCCTTAATAAATTACATTTCAAAGTTTTTCTGGTTAACCACCTACTATTTTTCATCCCAGCTTAACTGAATACCTCTTCTTAAATAGATATATAAAATATCTTAAAAGCAATCAATTTTGCTTACTTTGCTGTTAAATACTACTTTCAAGGAAGTGAAAGTGCCGAGTTTTAACAGTAATTTTAGATTCAGAGTACTGACTGAAAATGGAAAAACTGACATTTAAAATACAGTGGTGCTAACAAATACAAAATATGCAGCTTTGGGAAAAAAAGCAGCTCACAAGGCACTTGCTATAGTGGTCCATTAAATAAATGGCGTATATAGTGCACCCTTAAAACATCATTCTTATGCATCAAGCTTTTTCAGTGTTAAACAAAATTTATTAGAAACAACCATTGGGTCCTGTGTATTCTGAAGCAGTTACGGAGCAGCCTTGATTCACATATCATGTAAATCAAACAAATTACAAGAGGGGCAGGGGAGAGTATTTTAAATCACTTCTTGTCATATTAGAAGTTCTCCTGTTGAGTGATAAAACTCATTGTGGAATGCCATCCTGATTCCTTTCCCCACCCCCCATCCCAAAAGCTTCATTCCTGCTCCTCTAAGAGCCTGGTATTTTAATTACAATTGATTCTACCATCAACTACTGGTTTGGCTCATCATTTGCAGCTTTGAAAAATAATGTGCATAACAGCAGCATTAAGCTACCTTCCTTTTCAAAGCAAAAACTGGCAGATAAGAAAAAGTAAGTAATTGTAAGAGTTGTACTCCATTTCAATGGCTTAAAATGCTGAAAGTCACAATCCCACTTGATACTGGTTTCATTTGTTGTTGTTGTTCACAACATACTTCCAGAAGAGCTACAGACCCAGTTACATCTCCTAGCATTTCTCTGCGGGAATGGGTTCTTCATCTCCCTTTAGAAAGTATGCATGTATTATACCATACTTTTTAATTACTCCCAGACTGAGAAAGCTTGGATCATACGAGTATCTGCCGTCTTAAGGTTTCCACAATTGCATGTTGAACAGAATAAGGAAAGCTGTCATTGACAGAAGGATCTGTAGATTGGCCATCAAAGGAAAATGTAACATTCTAAATTAAAAAACAGTCCCTAAAACATTAGCAAGAGGTACCAACTTGTTCAGGGGACTTCAATCTACCTCAGCCCAGTCTGCTATGGTACTTACTTTTTCCTTAAGCACCAAAGTAAGAAAACTTAAGCATTTGTCCAGAATCACCGCACATAGTCCATTCTCAAGTTCTACCTTACAGATAACTTACAAATTCCGCAAAGTCTCTCCAACTTAAATCACCAAAAAAAAGCTAATCCTCATTCACACTTTTGCATAGTTTGGCATTTTCTGGAGTTATACTTTTGTTTTCTTTCATTGCTTTTGAGGGGACTCATCTGTCACATATCCAAGTGCTTTCAGCCTAAATCCTTCAAGAGAGAAGCTGAGTCCCACTTGAGCAGCAAGCTGTTCAGGACTGCTTGACATTCTTCTTTCAATTCAAAGTTAAGATTATTCAGTTTTATCTGCACTTTCAGATTTTTCCCTTTGCATCATGCAGCGACGAACTATGCTGTCAAAACTTCCTAGGTAAAAGAGGCCGATGATGCGAAAAATGCCCATGCAAACCACCTGGAAACAGAGAGAAACAGCTTTCAATTCACTTAGGATCCTGGACTGCAGCATATTATTTACTTATGAAATACAAGCTCCATGCAATATAACCAAGAAAAAAAGAAATGAGAACAATCAAAGCTATAATACAGTTTGAGACTAAGAACCAGGTTGGAATCTTAGCTTTCTTGCCAGCTGAAAAATATGACTTCAGTTTCCTAAATTCAAGTCTCCATAGTGTTGAGAGCCATTTGATGGAAAAAAATAATTGATGTTTGCATAATGCTCTACATATTTTATACTATTTTAAACTAAAACTGTGACTATGGGGCCTTCCCAAGTCTTACCTGCTGAAGACCTTCAGTAATAGAAGTGACTGGTGACATTCCGCTTGTCAATATCGATAGCATGTAACCATCGGAACCAACTGAGCTGTTAAAGTTCCCTTGCTGGATGGAAGGAAAACAGCAATTAAGGGCAAAGTAATTTATCCAGTTGTGCCAAGTCATGACGTGTCTTAATTTTACAGCTACTCATGATAATTAACCTGATTTGAATTAATATTTTGGTTAACTGCAGTAATATTTTTATGTTAAAATATTAAAAAATTGAACTATACAGGAGCATTCCAAAAGGCATTCCATTAAAAATGGACAAGGGACCTACCTTATATAAAGCTACAGAAGCGATAAATGGCTAAGTATTTCTTTATAAGGTGGAAAGGATCTAAATTTCTTCTGGAGTCACGCTTACTTATGGAGAAAACACACGATGTTCTGTTTGTAAATATTTCAGAGAGAATTACACCCTACCTTTGTCAGATCGCCAATCACCACTACAACTGAAAAATAAAATACTTCTTTTTAAAAAATCAGGTTGCTGGGAGAGGTGTACTTCAAATGCTATGTAAGTAGTACTCCATTTATGTCAAGTACTCCATTTTGCCTCCTCAAAACTGCAAAATACATTGCCTACTAAGCAATTCAGTTGGCAAAAGACGAGGAGGCAGAGCAAGATAGAGCATCATTTATTTATTTTCACCAGAAATATTGCAGCTCTATAGCTCTCACTCCCAGGCTTCTCCCTTTTATCCTCTCTAGCAGATCGTGCTGGAGAACAGACTTTCTGGAACACTGCAGGACTACGCCTATGGAATGCAGAAGCAAAAGGAGGAGGTGGTGCTCCTGAATCAGGGTAGTAAAGGATGTAAGATTTGGCTATTACCCAACACACACCTAAGGGGACTGAGTTCCTACAATAAAGAACTACTTTTTAATTTCGCTTTTAGTCTCCCAGATGACGGTTTGAGTGCATAAATACCCCACGTGAACTACTAAATCATCCAAAGTGCTGGAAAGCATGGTATAGAAATATCAGATGCTTATGATTAGAGATGAGATTGGTCTTCCTTAAGAACCAATGTAAAATACCATGTGAGGTGGTACTTGATTTTAAAACTCACCATCCTAAAACCAGACATTTTGCACTTACATGCTGTGTTTGTGAAACTATCGTAAAAGCTTCACAAACACCTGCAAATGCAAAACATGTTGAAGATCACATTTATGGTATTTGGAACTGTAAAATAATTACAACTTTTAGGATTCAATAGCAGTACTTTAACGACATGAGATTTCATGTTTATTTCCACTTTTATTTGGTTGTAGGCACTTCAGAACATCTTAGTGCCCATTTCTTCTTACTTTATTAAGGAAGCATTCCACAGCACAAATTGTTACAAAAATTCCTCAAAAATGCAATAATCCTTTTTAACGATGGCAGCCTTTTATGTATTTTAATCACTCCTAAATCAGATACTTAAGACCTTAAAAGCCAAAACATCTAGAGAGCCTCTATTTATTGCAAAATCATTTTGCTATGAACTCATGTTCAAGAAAAATCAGATAGTCAAACAAGCTTTTGAGGTTAGACAAATGGTATTTGATACACAAAAAGTCAATAGAGGTTAGTACTTTAAATAAGTTCTTATCTGTCTTCGAGACATTGCATCATACGGGTGCATCACTTTGTTCTGTCTAAGGAACATCTTTGGGTACCTTTTAGTTCAAAGGGATCGTATAAAATCATTTGTGGGCATGGTGGCAAAAGAAGAATAGAGACAAGCTTCCTGTTCAAACTAACCAGCAACAAGTACCATTTTACGTAAACTGATTTTATATTTAGCTGAGCCATTTTCTTAGTCTTAAACACCCATTACATGCCATCCAAGTCTCTCCTATGAAGGTCATACTTTAAAAGGATAATTTACTTACTATGGCATCTTTGACTATAACTCTGGCGACTTGTTCTGCTTGGCAAACAGATGAGGTTTCAGAAATTAGCTTCGTCTCTAAAGGCTTTAGTAGAAAGACACCATTGTAAGTTTGACTAACAACACACAGGAAAGAAAACACAAAGGTCAACTTTTGGTTTTGGGCCTTTCATCATGGATGACACTCGTTGTTAACAAGTGGTATCACACTGTCACCTAAAACATGCTTAGAATTAAGGGACAAGCATCTTCAAAAATCATAGCTTAGTTTTATGAAGAAAACTGCCAACTATTAATATTCTTAGTTTAATACTGATAGAATAGACTACTCGAATACTAATAGAATACTGATAGAAATAGTATTCTTTCCAATTATTTTATTTTTCAGAAGCTATCCTTCACTATGTCTCCTCAACACCTCTATCAGGTTTTGTGTGGGTTTTGCCAGAAATAAAGTAAAAAAAAAAATAGGCCTGAAATACTGTAAAATCCTACAAAACAAATTTATATTTAGATGTTTCGTTTGTTTCTCAAACCCCACACACTGGTATCTACCAAAATCCATCACTGTATTTCACTTCTTTGTGAGGTAAAATGGCATAAATGCTCTAAAACACTAGAAAAAATTACGGCAATTATTTTAACAATCACAATTTTTTAAAAAAATCTGATCTGTTACAAGAACTAGCAGCAAAAAGGTTTAAAAAGGATTTAGAAGCATATTTGTCATTCAAGTGCTTTTAACAAAAGAACAATGGAGCTAAATGCATAGCATACCATTTAAATGCTAAAAATATTAAGATAGATAGCTCTCTTGATAAAGAACAAATTGCACTAAATTGCAAAGAGAAAAATGCTTGGTTACATGTAAACTTGTTATAAAGGAAAATTCAGTTAAATATAATAAAGTTTAATTGAAGCATTCAAACTTAGTCAATACTGGAACTAGCTTAATATGTATAATCCATTCTGAGATTAATCCTTAAAAAACATACACTTCTAGGGGAGAGCTGACAAAGAGAGAAACCTGTAATCATTCAATCTGAAGAACTACAGAAATGAAATTCTACAGAAATGGTCCTATTTCCAAGTATGTGCAGAATTATGAACCATGATGCTCTGACTAGAGTCACCAATTTATTTTCTTAAAATACACATATTAAAATAAATAAATAAATCAGTCTCTGTCAGAGGAAATCACATCCAAACACCTTTTACATGCTTTTCTACAGTGATGTGGTTTGTGTCACCAAATCTCCAGCTCATAACCCCTGTGTACTTTTTAGCTCACTGGTCAGTATCAACCAAATCCAAAAGAGATAGATGGGTGTCAAAACTAAGTTACAAAATGATAAATTTGGGAAAAATCAGCAGCTAAATTGGGAGCACCAAACTAAAGTTAATGACACGTTAAAAAAAAGGCAGGCAGAGCTCAAGCATTAAATACTCCATCTGGCTAGTCAGTCAGTCAAAGCACTGTTGCAATGTGTCAAGCAGTTATCTCAAAGAGAAAGAGCTTAAACACAAGAAAAACGTATCCTCATATCTGACTTTTTTTGCTTAAGCTAACTATTAGTAATGATTACAGAAAAAATAGCCTAGCCCTAAAGAGATGCAAACCACAGAGACAGATGTTCTAAACTAAGGAGCACTAAATGAATGCAACAATAACAAATGAATGTCTGAACAATTTTGACAACTGAGTATTGCAGATATTTAAGGTGCACTATCAATGTAGGCACAAATAACCCAAAGACTTTGTGTGCTAGAACAGCATAAATCTGCATTTAAAGACAACGCCTTTTTGACAAACGAGCTAAATCTCACTGGATCTCTTTTAAACAGAAATCTTAGATTAACAGTACATTTTGCTGGTGAATATATTTCCCTGTAATGGGCTATTATGTAGAAAAAATCCCAAAGAATGTGCAAGCTACACAAGTATCTGCAGATGTCTAATTCTGGCACTTTATGTGGATGTGTGGGAGTATGTTTAATACAGAATATCTATATCAAGAAATTATGAAGAATTGTGTTACACAATCCCTGCTGATTCTTATATAAAGGGTGAAAGACAAAATGGAATTCAACCCCAATTTCTTATTACACGCGACATTAGATAGAGCTTCTTGAAAATGACTGATCTACTTAAACACCAGGTTTCTAGTTCACAGCATGCAGATTAAAAAAATAGACATTTTCTCTGGTTAGCAGATACTTCAGTCTGAACAGGGAGCCTGAATGTAGTCCCACCTGCACCTTTTTTTTGGAATTACATGTCATGTGCAGGGAAGCGTCAAATGATAGAGGCAACTACATTTTTGAAGGTCAAAACTTAACTTTAAGCTAAGCCAAATGAAAAAGGCTTACCACTGACACACCCTTCTGAAAAGGCGGTATCATTTGCACTACAAACACAATGCCAGAGTTTCCTTCATACTTTAATAGTGGCTGTTACCTAGGATTAAATTGTGTCATTACATATATTCACAAGGTGCCTGACTTGCAGCCTTCATTGAAGAAACTGAGATTTATTTTCATCTGTCAGAACTATCAGAACAGCGTAATATCAAAAGATGCAAAATAGGTATATTATTTCTGGCTCATTAAACTTTTATATCAAAACAAGTTATATTGGTTTTACAGTTCACTGTTCCACAGCAATATTTAGACTGTGTATAGAAAGACTTTTCAACATTTTCCATTCTTCTATATAAAACCAGAACAATAAACTACACAAAATTATTCTACAAGCTATTTAACTCTCAATAGCAGAGTTAATAAAAATGTTTAAGTACTTCTTAAAATCCTAATATGCTCTATTTTCAGTGGCACGACAGAAGTGAATGAAGTCTGGAAACTCATTGCTTACTATAAAGTGAACCTTTAAAAACATGCCATTATCACTGAAGAACACTTTACCTTTGTTTTACTTTCTTCTGCAAAGCCAGGTGTGTCAGTATCTGGAGGATAGGCCACTGTTACGTAGATATTATAGGGTTTGACCTGTATTTTAAAAAAGTAAGTGTTACCTTAATATTTAAAGCCTTTACATGCCTTTCTGAACTTCATTCCTCTTGTATGGAAAAAATACAGCAAGCAGAAGTTTAAATTGCATGTAGTGTTAAATCACCCTCATAGCCAGCACTTTAAAGATTTGGAGCCTTACCAAATGAGAAAGCAAAATAAAGACTTTAAGGAGATGGTTGTGCTGCTTTGTTTAGTAAAAAACTGTAAAAATTCTGCATTTGATGAACATAAGTGCTTTTCAAGATTCTTAGAAGGAATACAAAAATAATTTAGCTCTACTATTCTATTGATTTCAATTTTAAAGACAACCAAAACACTGCCAAACACCAGTACCTCACGTTCATAAAGACAAGGGCAAAAAAAGATTCACTGAGGTTTATTAGAATGCTTTTTTGTTATTATTACGTCATATTTTCACTGCTGAACAAATACGAGAAAAAAACAAAAACACAGAACTCAAGTTTGGTATCTTTATCTCTTAAAGATATGTGACTCAAGTCACAAGGCTTTTCAACCCCATGGTTTAAACTTCCATAGGGCCAAAATCTAAGGAGACAAAAATAAGTAGAATATGTGAAAAAAACTTAAGTCTTGCATACCTAAATGCGATCCTTGCTGTATTTGTACTATTTGCTACAGAAGCACATCACTTACTACACTACTATAATAGAAATGGCTACAATGCAAGTCTGTACTCCAATACAAATAAAGAAGCTTTGAATGAATGTATTCAGAGGGCTAAGATAAAGCAAAGTGTTGTAAAGCCCTAAGCAATTTTATTTGTATTACAAAACCTTCCGTATGAAAACACTTACTGAAATATCATGTCACAGGTCCATAACACCCTAGTTTTAGATTTGAGGAAATTAGTCCTCACAAAAATATCAGCCACCAGTCTGAAGAAAGGCCCTGTAGTCACATCATTCTGCAGACCAGAAGCGATCAGATGCAGTTTTACCCCACACTCGTGTCCTGATCAAAGCATCCAACTACAATGACCAGAACAGGGTAACAGCAGCAACAATACAAGGGTCTAGAACCAAACACAGACACTTAACTTATAAGCATTAACGACTATGTATTTACACGCTTAACGGAAGAGTAAAGAATGTCACTTACAAATCAATTTTACCAGTTTTTCTACAATAATGTACTTATAATCTCCTTTCGTTAAATCATGAAATGGATGTTTGGTTTTTAGGCTTGACTTAAATTTAGATCATTATAATATTAAAAGCTCACCTATACCAAAACTGAAAAGAGTAAACCACTGTCAACACAAGACATTTGTGGGCAATCATATTCAAGCTTGCAAGTTTTACTGTCTCATATAGCTCACATACCATTAAGTGTGGCCTCACAACCAACTTGGAAATCATTTGCTTAAGAGCTTTGAAATTGAATTTTTTACAGATGACTTAAAAATCCCAGTCTTTTTTTGTTAAAAGAGAAGATTTTCTAAAAACACATGCTTTTACATGGTCACCTCCAGCTCTAGAAACAAGCTGAATTTATTCTCCTATGCAATTGAAATCAACATAGTTTACGCAACCCCACGCAGAGCGATATGATTTTACTGCTCCCAAAGAAGCGCCAACATAGCACACATCAGCAGCGTTGCACAAGAAAAGCAGAATTATTGAAATGAAAATTTGCTCTGCTGCTTGTTAAAATAAATATTTTTTGTTTACAAGCAAAAATACTTAAATCATTGCACACACACCTCCATTTGCAGGGCTTCAGCCAATCCTCGAAGAGCAAACTTTGTTGGAGAGTAAGCTGTATAACCAAAGAGGCCTAATTGCCCCGCCTGAGATGATACAAACACAATCCTTCCCATCCGTCGCTCCTTCATGGTAGAGATCACTGCACGACTTGGGTAAACACTACCCAGATAATTGACTGCCATTAGTCTCTGTAGAAATCATATTAACATGGTATTTGAGTCACAGATTTAGACGTATTCAGCTGTTTAGTATTATTTCTCAAAAACCCTATTTCAGTTTGCTTTAACAACAAAGTTCACTCGATCTGTATTTCTATCAGCTGATGAAAGAAACAACCGTTTTCTATTCTACAGCCTTATAAACTGTTCTATAGCTAAGAACCTCACCTCAAGACAAAAGAAATCCACTGGTATATACATCTTAATGCCATTCAAGATACTGATAATACTGTGAGCCATAATGGCCTTCATAGAAAAAAAAAGAGTATGTGACAAAAAAAACCTGACTGGAACAGTGTTGAGGAAGCAATCCTTTTAGGAATGATGTATGAGAACATACTGAAAATGAAAATTTAAAGATCGTCCTAAAACAGGAAAAATTCTATGTACTCATGCATTTCAGAAATTTTCATCTTTGGCAGGATAAGAGGAAGTCTTTATGTTTACCCTCTAGAAGGCCTATAATACAACTGGCAGCCTATATGAGCAATAGCACGGATGGATGATTTACATCTACAACAAAATTATGCCCATTTAGCATTTTTGGATGTTTCAGTGGTGACTTGTGAGACAGGAAGGTGAGAATCATTAAAGTAACCAAAATGCAGGGGTGGTTTTTTTGTTGTTTTGTTTTTGGTTGGTTGGTTTTTGGAGGTCTTTTCATTAAAGCAGCGGCTTCTCAAGCTGCACCAAGTTGCAAACAGTCTGTGCATCTCAGAGTTAAAAATCAGTCTTTTCATTGTTCATTAAGCAGGTTAAAAATATGAAATATCTTCATCAGGAAAAAGAGATCGTGTGAAATTCAGTGTCTTTCACAGTGCATTAAACTATAAAAAAAAAAATGCATGTCAGGCTTTCCCTATCCTAGATGGAGAACTCGTTGTTCTGACCTATCAATGGATCAACAATTAGGGAATAAGTTGCAATCCTTGCAAATCTAAAGATACATTCTAATTCTGAAAGCTACCACTAATCAAGCGTTACCACTACTCATACAGTCTACAAAGACACAGTAATGTAATCCGTTTCTTAGAACGGCTGAATAACAACTCATTCATACGATGAAATAAAAAAGTATGCTCACTCACTTCAAAAGAATTCACTTCAATAGCCTCAAATTTTCCTGTAACCGATGTTCCTGCACAGTTTACAAGCAGGTCAACTGGCCCCAGCTTCTCCTGAGCCTGGAAAGAGATAGATGTCAAGATGTTCTTTAGCATGAAAAAAAATATTCCTCTAGCACAGTATCACTGTTAGAAATTATTTCTATTAGAAACATTACACACAGGTAAGTTTATAAATATATGGAAGTGAATCAGTTCCTTCCTCACCTGTTTTAGAACGTTCTCCACCTGTTCATAATCTTTAGATACATCAACGGAAATACATAGTACAACCTAAAAAGGGAAAGCGAAAGAAAATTTTGTAACTTAGGTTACAGTAATAGTCGGCTCCAAATCTTTCAAAGTGAAACTACTGAGTGATACATCTTTTCCAGAAAGAAACATTTTTTTTTTGTTTGTTTTGACAGGACAGTTTGCACTTCTCCCACACTGCAAAAAGTAATCCCTGCCCCCTTCCAAGGTAGTATAATCCTAGAATAATGAGCATGTATTAAGAATAAACACTTCAGGATCCTCAAAGAGATACTTCCTACATGAGCAGCTATTTCTAATTTATCATTTTAAGACACACCATGACTCAAGTTAATTACATAAAGATTAGTAAAATTGTTCTAGCTAAGACAGTCAAAATTCCACAGTTCTATATTTAACTTTTGTAAGTGTGAAACACAAGTAAATCTATCAGTGTGGCTTAGGTTCATCTTTAAGAAAAAATCTAAAATGTTTTTTCCATATCATAGAAGGGCATGGTTGCTATTTCTCCCTCTGAAACTGCAGCATCAGCACTGCAATAAATATCAAAATATGTAACAAAGCTGCTAACACAAGTACTTGCAATGTGCTTAAAAAAAATAAAAAAATTAGCTTTGTAAAATTTAATTGGAATGTATTGGGGCAAAATTTGAAGAAAATCTAAGAAAACTGATTAGTAGCAATACCACACACACACACACACACACACACACATATATTAAAAAAGTGAAATAATGTATGTTTACTCCTTGCCTTGGAAAAAGAGATCATGGATTCTAGTTTGAAAGATACAGGAAAATGAAAACAAACATTGTCCCAGTGGGAAGAAAAAAAGAGTGATATCTAAGTTGTCACAGCTGAAAGTTGGTATTGGTTTTATTGGAAGCTTCTGATTACTGCTAGCAATGTGATCTCAGAATCTCAGTTTTGAAGCACCTACAGATCAACTTCCGGCCACAGGAAGCACTGCCTTTGGGGTATCACTTACAAACTGTAAGATTACTGCAAACTCCAGCTTGGCAAGGGATTTACAAATAAGCTACCTCCTCTGCTAAAAACAAAACAAACAGCCCCGTCCCCCCCCCCACACACACACAACAAAAAGCCATTAGAGCTTTGGGGCAATTCATCATTTTCAAAGGAGAAGCAATCATACCAGAATAGAAGTAGGGACTCCTGTATTCTTGTTCTGATTTCTATGCCTTCTTTTACTTCAGTCAATTCATTTAAACTCCACTGGGGTTGAAATAAAGCCATCACTAGTTTCTAACAAGTGTCATCATAGTCACTTGTCATGAAATGTGGACAAAAAAAAAAAGCTTACCACAGTGTAACTAACTGCTTTGGCAGCTAGTCATTTGTCAGTTTTGCCTCTGGTCAGACTGCAACACTTCTTAGCTGCATAAACAGAATCTGCTTGCCTTTCCTGTACAGCAGGTTGGCTATTCCTGCCTCCCAGCGTTGTGTGTAGTTGGACATCTGAGTAAACTTGTGGTGCAAGTTATTGATGGGTCTGCGTGCATCTCCCCTTGAGGCATTTTTTACATTTTGGAAATACTTATCTTTTACATAAGTTTGAGAACAAAATAATAGTTGAGCTAAGACACCATTGGTTTACTATCTGTATGCTATCTGCATGTCTTTGCAAGATCAGCAAGGAGGTTAAAGTCACAATTCCATACAAAAATTGCATAGAACAGTTATTCATACTGTGAACAATATGCTTAGGAACTACAAAATTTTTTATTAGCTACCACCACATTATACAATTCATCTCTTTGTTTCTATTAGTATATTTTCTTTTTTCTGCTACTCTACGCCAATTACCTTTGCTCTAGCGCGTGCACTGTAGATCCACTCCTAGGAAACAGATTATGCTGCCAGAAAGCCCAATATCCTCATTCCAGTCCCTCACCTTTTGTTCTAAACAGTGCTTTCTGAAGGGTCATTCATAAAGCATTCATTTCTCAATAAAAGCTCAATTCATCTGCCAGTGAAGTAACTAGGAATATTCCATACTAGGAAAGGGATTTTTTTTAATTAAAAAAAAAGAACAAGGATTTTGTCCCATTGTACACCTTTACTGATATAGAGTTCATTGTCAGCATTCTAAATAAGTGACATGCAAATACCTTTCAAAGACTATTTGCCAAGTCAAACACTAAAATGTACGTAGATGCCAGAACCCTGGTTGTCAATGCAACCTGGTTTCACGTATATATCCAAGAGCTGAATGCATACAGCATATAATCATGTAAACAGTGATCTTTCCCTTTTAGCTTGGCATCTAGCAAATATAACAGTCTCTGTGTATGTAATTCATGTGAGACAACATCTTTTCTCTATACTTTCAGCAATCGCCTTGTACAGCTTCTGTCAGTTCAGCTCTCCTCGCTTGTCAGTTTCCTACCTGCTGTTCCAGTATGAGCTCTGCCCCAGACTCCCTGCTTTTTCTAATTGTGTTCTTTGCATTTAGAACAGGCAGGCTTCCCTGTCACATTGTCTATAACCCAACAATAGGTTCACAGGAGGGCCAAGCTACCACTGTCACTCCCACCGTAGCCAGATTAAGCACAGACAAGTCTAAAGCTGCTACTGCAAAAGCTGTCCTGTTAGCCCACACCTAAGCCTGCTCAGTCTTGAATATACTTTCTGAAATTATAACTGAAACTCTTATGGACATGTACCAACTACTACTCTGTAAAAAAAAAAAAAAGTCCATAGGTGTCAAGCTTGGACAGATTTTTAACAGGAACATCCTGACAGTGTTTGACAAGGGATTAACTTTTTTTTTTTTTTTTTTTTGCCAAGCTTGGGAAACTACAAGAACAGCTAAAGGAGAATGGTTACCAGGATCTATTTGTTTTAAAATAGACAAAATATAGTTCCTCCTCACCTCAAATGGCTTAATTTTTCAAAATAAAGTTGATCTGAGTAAGGCAGCATGCACAGGAAAAATCATGTTGTGCCATTTGTGATCATGTTGTGCCATTTGACAAAAATAAGTTAAGGCAATCTTACAAATTAAAGTATTGAGAAAATTTAGTATCAGAATTCCTAACATTGGCTCCAAAGATTCATCTTTCTCCATTGCTTCTTTTCAAGAGACTATTCAATTTATTAATTCACCAGACTAAAGAAGTGATGTATTACAGCCAATAGACACCAAATCCCTTATTACAAGCTAATCAATTGCTTGCATTTGTAATCACAGAAGTTAAAAGTTTTGGCACAAGAAAGGGGAAGACAAAGACATGATGGTCAATACCATTACCCCTCTCCCCTCATTTATTAGTAACAGTAAACAAAATTAGCATATCATCTTGAAGTTGTGTATTTTGAACATAGCAAACTGACCTGTTCTAAAAGCTAGTACCTTAGCAGGCTCTAGAACAGTGCCTTTAAGCATGTGCCCACTATTAACTCAAAGCACCTTCACAGTTTAGAAGTCTGAGAACTTCACAAATTTGCGCATCTGTTACAGAGCTTTACCAGGAAAGAGAACAAACAGCAAGATATTGTGAACTAAACCTGAAAACAAGTATCCCAAGACAATTGCTGTATTTATAAATTGCAAAGGATGAGAGATTTTAAAAAAGGGGGTTCTTCCACTTGATCCTGAACAATACAAATGCTTATCAAGTGACAGTAAATTGCTATCCAAAAAAGCTATCCAAAAAAAAGCATACTACACCTACAGTTGAAGACATCAATCTTTTTCTCTGAGAAAAAGCAGTTAAGGTACTAGGCAACATCAAATGTAGTGGATTTTGGAACATTGCATGTAGGTAGATTGGCATTTTTTGAATTCAAGGAAGGCTTCACCTACTCTTGTCAAATGGTTTTGTTTTAAGAACAGGACTACTGAGACTACGCTGTAGTGACTACCTTGAAACAAACAACAGCTGTAGATAGCAGTGATCTTACCTGCTTGTCATTAACGGAGTACTTTTCTATTTCCTTCTTTGTCTGCAACAGCTTGTTCTGAAATGGATATAAGAACAGCTAAAGCACTGCAGTTATGAGAACATGTTAGTCATCAGTATTTAAAAAAAAAAAAAGGCTTAGAAATACTCTCTAAAATAAAAAAAAAATCCTCAACTAGCAACAACGCTCTCATCATCTTACAAATTTATGAATATATGATCAAAACATGAAGACTATGAAGCTACCAGAAAGCAGATATTTTTCATTTCATCTACTAAAACCAGCAACAACATCTGTAACAGATTTAGTGCTTCTTCTTCATGTAACTGCACAAAGAACTTAGTACTAGGACAATAGGGAGACCAAAATTGAAAAGAAAAGACTATTTTATTTTTATACGGTATTACACAACTATTCTGAAAACTGTCATGGAATTACCACGAAAGTTCAATGAAAATTCAGCAAATGCAAATTACCATGATCCTATCAAGAAAAAATGTGCTAACTTTGGCTGCATTCAAGGTTATGCAAAAAGAGACAGCTAGAACTGAGAATCGGGAAAAAAATAAAAATAAAAATAATAAAAATTAGGTGCTTTTATCTCCTTGAAGAATTCGTTTTCTCTTTGAATGAAATAGCCCATGTGAAATCTGTCATTCCAAATAATTTTTCAGTACCTCTTATTTAAGAAAATAAGAGAAAAAAACAAAAAAGCACAAAGTAACCCTTTTTCCTCCAAAGCTATCTTGATGAACAACTTTTCGCTAGTATGATGGAATGATGATCAGAACCCAAACTATTCTGGAATTTTAAGTATTCACTTTAATTCCCCTGTTGTCACTTACTGTACCGAAATGCTACAGTTTTAAAGAATATAGGGCTTTTCTTGCTTTGGTCCTCTCACAGATCTAGACAGTGAACTAGGTGATGACAATAATAGAAGCGATAGCAATGGCAGAGTTTTAAGGCAGGCTTACCACAAATTCCATGCTGGGCTACACTTCTTTAAAAGGCAACCACCTCTCCTCTGCAGATACGTTAATTTTAAATAATTAGGATTGCCTTAAAGCATACAGTGAAAAATATAGAGTAATTTTTATTCCAAAATCATTCCTCAACCAAACACTTCACAAACATAATTTAGTCAGTAAAAACACATATATACTTACCTCATCTCTTGCAATCAGTGTTATGAAAGCACCTTGCTTATAACATTCAATAGCAATACATTTTCCAATTCCACTGGAGCCTCCCGTTACCTAAAAATTATTTGAAAAAGTCACTGCTAGTCCATTATTCTCACCCCTACTCCTATACAAGAAAAGTCACATCAAAATTCTAAAATTAGACTGAGATTAAAATACTACCCGATGAAGTGTGAATAAACAAGATATACTAGTTTACTTCTTTAATATGAATGGAAAAATAAAATTTCGATACATTGATAGGCCTCTCTCTACCACTCCCCCCTCCCCTCCTGAAAAAAAACCAGCCACTCAACAGCTTAACTTCAGTGATGTTTTTTCCTCATTTCTTATGTCAGGCTCACTTAGACCCACTCCTGTATGTGTTCTTTCACTTGCTTTTGACAAAACTTTGTATGATATTCCTAAAAGATGGAATTAGATAGAATTTGGAAATCACTATTAATGTTAGCTATAAGAATGCAATTGCTTACTGTCCCTCCATGCATAGTTACAATAGAAATTATTTGTAAAATGGACAGTTGTAAACTACGCACTGGAAGTACCATGTAAACACAAACAGGATTAAAGAAATTACCTTCCTCTTTATTAAAAAAAAAAATAATAATAATCTTTAATTTGACAGCAGGCTCTCTGTAAAGTATGTCTCTCAGTCCCTCAGACACCTCTTGGTTTGTGGTGATCTCAGTCCTAAGCCTCCATAACCTTTTCTTCTTCTTCCTCTACATGGTAACTGACTAGTCTTAAACCAAACAGGAAATAGACAAACGCAAGGTGATGCATTTGTCCCGTCACCTGTTGGAGGGCACCCTCTGCCAAACAACACTAAATCCAGGTGAATGTCACATTAACACTTCTCACACCACCCTCAATAAACGTCCTTAGGAACTCCACGTAGAACAAGATGCCGATGACAACCTTGACCTCTCTTTTTGACTAAAACAGAAAAGTCTCCCTGATACTGCCTTTCAGGTGATTTGTTCATTTAAGCTCAGTTTCGGTCAGTGTGTGCCTTCAGTCCTTAAAGGATGACACACCCGTGTCTTCCATACAAGACTAAATTTCTTGAAACTTCTCCTAAGAGGATATTACTGAGAAAATACTGGAAAACTTTGTTGAAATGAGATTCCACTGGAAGTTGTCATTTTCACTCTTTATCAAGACTTCAGAGGAAGTAAGGTATCACCTCCCTTTTAACTATGAGAAAATGAATGTGCTGAGCTCATTAGTGGAAGAGCAAAGACCTCCAGTCTTTAACTACACACCCTCATCTGCAGGTGCCTCAGAGTTCTGTTTTCGTAGACGCATTATCCTTAAAATTCTTTCCTTTCCTGGAGGCAGTAAAGTCGGAAGAGTCAGAAGTGCACTCTCATGAGTCACCAAATTCTTCTTTCCTATGAGTGTTTTTATCACTAACCTTCAGAAAAGAGCTTAGTGCACTAATGGCAATTGTGTAATCCCAGCAAACAAAGATTTACAACACTGCCACAGTTTTTTCTGGTTTGTCTGCAGTCAGAAATGGGTGTAACTTTCACAGAGACTAATGTCAGCTTAAACTCCTTACGCTTCCTCTATTATTAGAGAAAGTTACTTCAAATTAGCTTCTAATTGACTCTGTGCAAGATTAGCTTCACTACACTAACCTCTGAGAATGACTCTACGATGCATGTCCTGTTCTGGAGATGCTAAACCTGGTCTGTAGTATTCTGAGGCAAGGAGGGCTGCTTTCTGAGTAAATTAAGACTAGGTGAGAGCATTAGTTAATTATTTGGAACTTCAGAAGAACCCCAGAATTCATTTAATGCTTCCTGATGGAAAAGGGTTAGGAATTCTACTTTATGTGTACCTTGCAAAACTTCAGTACATCTCTAGGATTAAAAGACTCAGTTTGCTATGATCAGGCAAACCTCAGTTCCACAGAATTCATGAGCTGCTTTGACAGATCTTCAACAGCAGCAGGTATACCAGCACAGAAACTAATGAATGTGCGTGGAAGGCTGCTCCGATTCCAATTTTTGGCACTGCACCGAGAGACTGATGATTGCTACCTGCACAAATTGCTGAGTATCATGAACAGGTCAACTACACCAGTGCTTGAGGAATTCTTTGAAGGTAAAGGTATTGGCACCGAGCCTCTGGCTTGTCAGACAATGCTAACATTCGCTTCAGAAAGACAGGGTCTGAAGTCATCCAAGAAACGGGAAAAGGAAGTTTTTATTTGCAGTCACACCCGAGAGCACAGGAGAGGGCTCGTGTCAGCTAGGTCAGCGACAGGAGGCAGAACCAATTAGCTGGGAACTGAAGTGTTTGGGAGGAAGGCTGTTAATAATACGTGGGAGGTTGTTACTAACACGCACATCTTTCAGCAACATTTACCATGAATGCAAACAACAGTAAAAGAAAACGCAACAACATACAAACCCTGACACTACTGAAAACTGTGCCACAACTGAAATTAGCCTAAGCAAATCTTTGAAATCTGCTAGGTTAAGGTTCTAACACAGACGCTCCAAAGGAATGCATCCACGCCATTAAAGGAGACATTATTACAATTGCCCTTATGCCCAGCAGTTCTATATTGATATTGCATTTCATTAGTTCTGGATGTCTGAAGTACCACCACGACAGTCCTTAAATTTCACTGTAACCCAACCTCAGAGGGGTTAGCACAATCAGAAGTCTTGAGACGGTGACACCAAACACAGACTAATTTCTTGGCAAGAAAGTTCTGGCTCCAACATCTTGAGCTATGATCCTTGGTTACAGAGTTCAGCTTCTAAGGACACCAGGGTTTATTTCCCCTTGAAAAAATAGACAAGTTAGGGGTGAAGGAAAGAGAATTGCTGTGTGTCACTTTCAAATTAGAGATGCTGGAAACTTGCCTCAATCGATGAGAAAGTCCAGCTCCAAATTAACAGAACTGCCATCAGAAAATATCAAAGTCACAACCCGATTGATATGGTATTTCCAGCAGGACTTTCACTTAGCAGCACTGGATGGAAGCTGACTTCATGCTTTTAGAGAGCACACTAGCAGAAGGCATTTCCACTGAAACAGAACATCCCCGTAACCAGCTCTGAGTGGCCACTGCTCCTGACCACCCTCAAAATGACCTCTTGCTGAAGCACTCCGATGCCTCCAAACCACAGATCACATCACTCCCCACACAAGGGCCACAACGCTGAGACACCAAGACGGGTCAACTTTAAGGACATCCAAAGTCCACCACAATTATCTGGTGAGCCCTGCACAGAAGTGGTGAGCATTTCTAGACCCTTATACCCGTGGCTTTGGCTTGTGGAAGGAAAGAAGAGAGCACGTGTGCAGGGTAGATGTAACATCCCTGACAAAGTACAGTTAAATGTGATGCAAGTGAGCAAGATGTACACAAAGCAGTGACAACTGCCATATCATATCCTCTTTTTCCTGTCTACTGTTATAGCCAGCTACCAAAACAATAGCTTATCCTCACAGAATAGGTGATGTTTGCTAGTATGTAGCTTGAGACCCGAGGAGGAAGTTGAAGCCAAAGGCAATAATAATAATAAAGGTATAAAATGCACTTCTAGACTTAAAAGGGAGAAGTTCAGCATGAAAAGCAGCAGCTCTACAGCAGAGAAATAACTTTTAGACCCTTGATTCTAGAATACCAGCCTAGTCATAGTGGAAAAAGAAACAAGTATTAAATGTATAAACAGCATTTCTTTTTACTGACTAAGCTATGCCTGATGCTTGAGCTAATGTGAGAGCAGAGAAGTTGTTTTTACTTAATGGTGCTCACTGGGGTCACCAAAATACACAGCAGATAGAGAACAGGAAAACACCCCACAAGCTTACACCATCAGTAACCTGGAGCTCTGTGGACTTCCACTGCAACCAGCAGTCCTAGTCTTTTCTAAATAAAAGGGACTCCTACAATCATGATCGCTCCAGAAAGCGTGCCTTGGGTGACACAGAGCGCATTTCCCTCATGCAAGGGACTCTGCTAGAGGACAGAGGAAAAAGAACCTTAAGTTTTCTGCTTCAAATCTCTGCCCATTTAGTTACTTAGCTACAACTCAAACATCTAACTATATTAACCATAACTGTTAGGAGCAGAGTGAAAAAATGCTGATTTAAATTGAAAATTCAACAAATAATTGGTATGAAATGCTGTCCGGAACAGTGTCTGAAGTTGTACGATGACCTTTGTTAAGAAATACAACAGGTTTTCCTAACAGTTTCAACAAGCTCCCAGAAATAAGAGTTTATAGATAGGCCTTCCTTTTTATGCTGCAGAAAAAGAAATTTATTGAGTATATGCTGGAAAAGTGTATTTACTGTGAAGTGGTAATCATTTGTCCCCCTAGGAGGAATTAGCCAGCTAAATAAACAACTTACACCCTTCCTTTTGTTAAGTATATAAAATCAAACCCGTCTGAAACTTACTACATTACTTAACCAACTGAACTAAAGGTGTATTGAAACAGTGCAGTATTTTACCAAGCAGTAATTCTGAAGACTGGGTTTAACTGAGACCTGACAAAGATCACCAATCATTAGTGTTATCTGAATTAAGTCATGCGTTTATAAGAAATTATATCCATAGAGCGCAAACAGATTTTGACATTTTTCTGTCAGATGACATAAAAGAAGTCTTTAAGTAGTGTGAGGGTCCTAAATATTTTCACGTTTTAGTAACTTCGGTAGCAGAAAACTCACATCAGATGATGTGGGAATTGCCTTTACACGCACAGGCTATGTGGAAAGCCTCCCTGAACAAAGTTTCTGATTTACACTATCATCATCCAGTGATCCAGTGTTTTTTCTCATACAGTTAGCTAGAAAACTTGAAATCCAACATGTGCAATTGTCCAGGGTTATTAAGAGCATCTACAAGTCTGAGTATCACAGACTCACACAATCATCTAGGTTGGAAGAGACCTCCAAGATCACCGAGTCCAACCTCTGACCTAACACTAACAAATCCTCCACTAGTAATGAAGACTGAAACAGCTCCTCCACATTTCACTGGTTTGCAGGAACGCTTGAAGAGCATACTCAAGTGGAAGTAAAACAATAGCTCTGCCAGCAGCAGTGCCGATGAGGCTGATTACCTGCCGATTCGTATCGTGAGGCTGAAATATACCGACAGCCTTTACCATTAACAGTACCTTAGTACAATACGCTCTCTACTTGGACTCCTAATTTTAACAAGACTCGCAGGAATACTGCTTTCGAGACTCCCACTCGCATCAAACCCAGCTTAAACTGCTTAACGCAGTCACAGCAGCCGCGGTTTGGGCGGAAGGTTTCCCTCACAGGAATATTTTCATCATTTCGAGTGCGACCGGAGGGGAAGGGGCTCAGCTGAAAGAGAAAAAAAAAAACCGCGGCCCAACGGTCGAAACGGCCAGCAGCGGCGGTTAACGGCCGCCGGGGGGAGGAAATAAAAAGGGGGGGGCAGGGGTGGGGGGGACACGACACCTCACTCACCACGACGTGGGCGCCGGGCAGCTTGAGGGGCTTGGGGCTGATGAGCGGCGACACCATGTAGAGGAGGAGGACGAAGGCCACGACGAAGGCGGCCGCCAGGAGCAGCATGGCTGGGGCCGGGCGTGAGGAGGAAGACGGGGAGGAAGAGCAGCCCCTCAGGCCGAGGGAGGGCGGCGGGTGCCCGCCTGCGCCGCAGCGCCGCGGGGCCGGGGAGGAGGAGGAGGAGGATGGGGGGGGCAGAGGGGGAGGAGGCCTCAGCCGCCGCTCCGCGCGCCGATTGGCTGGCCACGCGGGCTCCGGCCCTCGCGCTGCGATTGGTCGGCGGGCGTCCAGCGGAGCGCGCTGATTGGTCGGGGGGAGGGACGGCGCCCGGAGATTGGCGCCGCGGGCCGTTCGCAGGGTCACCGCGGGGAGGCAAAGGGCGGAGGGCGCCCCCTCCCTCCCCGACGGGCTTCTCGCCACGCCCCCTTCGGCGTCACGTGGGCTTCCCGCCGAAAGGAGGGGGCGGGGCTGGGCGCGCGGAGCCGTGAGGCGAGGCCCGCGCGCGGCGCCTGGCGACCGTTAACGGCCAACGCTCGGGGGGGCGCTGAGGGAGATCGCCGAGTGTGGCGCCGCGGAGCGCCTAAGGCCTGCCCTCCTGCCGAGTCCAAACAAAATAATGCCGTACATATGTCTTAGATACTCATTCAGTATCAGAGAGATAACGATCGGACAAGAAAACACCAGGGTGTGCAGGAGGGTGTGAAAGTAACACTGGGGACGAGATTAGAAGTAGCGAGTAGGCGGAAATGGGAACAGAGGTGTGGGCAGGGATCAGGCAGTTTTCAAGGTGAGGACGAAGGCTCTGGATTTGGTGCAGTAAAGGGGTGAGAAACCCACAGTTGGTTCTGAAACGGGGTTGACCTGGAATACGTCTTCATGACAGTGCTGCAGAAGCAGAGGCAGGAGGAAATGAGAGGAAGAAATCGTGCCTAATAAGATGATAGCTGCCGCGATGACAACAACGGAAGGGAAGGAATTGATTAGCGGTCTGTCTAAGAAAAGACAGCATATTCATTACATCGTTAGCAGAAGTCAAAGTAGGACGCAGACCAGAAAATGCTGCAAATACGTTCATTTCCTTCTTTACGTACAGGACAACCTATGTGTGTTAACTTGTGTATAATGTTAATTAAACACAAAACAAATTGATAAGGTAATAACTAGACGCTATTTATAGACATCCACTGCAGAACACAGTGAGACTTAAAAAGCCCAAATGTCAGCAGTATGGAGATAAAGCAAAGCAGGTGGAGATAAATCCATCTTTCACAATACAACACAATATCACCCTCTGCATCAATGTGAGGTGAGGGCATGGATGAAAGCAATCCTCTGCAGTAAGTTTCTAGTAAAATGGAGATTAAACATACTCGTTCAACGCCTTTCAAAGCCTCGAACACATGATATGATCCTGATCAGTCGCGGTTATGATCACATATTACTAAACACACTTGAAAAGCCCTTCCGGTTTAACATGGAATCCCCTCAGTAGATTTTATGGAGAAGTCTGCACAGTTTTGTCCTTTTGTTCAAGGGGCCCTTTTACAACCTTGTGATTGACAAAACAGGTAGTGTCTGCTCTTTATTTTGTTCTGAGGAGAGCAAAGTGCCACGAATTTATGTCTGGGAAATGTATTCAAAGATGAAGACCGTATGAACTGCATATAATCCAACAATGGATCTGCATAGCAGTAGGTTTGGGATTTCAAAGTATGACAACAGATACTGATTTTTCCCCTTCCTGAGTTACTTGGTTTGTGTTCGTCTTGTATGACTTCATCTGCCAAGGAAACGCATTCCTGGCACAAGGGAATTGTTTATTATAAAACTGTTTTCTCAATGACTGTAGGACTGCAAATTGAACACTAACGTAAACGTCAGTGCTCTCCAGTCCAAACTTCAGTTGCACATAAAGCCATATTTAATTAATCTGACCTTCATAAATAGCATCAAAAAGTGTAATTTTAAAGCATAAACTGACCAATGCACCCTGGGGATGGGGAGGAAAAAAGAATGGATAAAACACGCTAATTGCTTTGCTAATTAATCTTTAGAAGAAACTTCAATACAACAGTGGTGCATTTAGAGAAGGAAAGCATAATGCAAGCAGATGAAAGCACCCAGCCTATAGGAGCTGTTGCCGCTGTGCTTCCTCAGTTTTGTTGATTTAACTCTTTGGATGGACTTTTGCAGTAACAATACTGTGGGTTGAGGTAATTTGGTATGAACACAAGTGTGGCAACTAAAGAATCAAAATAGCCCTTTAAACATGGAAACAAATTTGTGAGTTGGTAAATATTACAACACAAATATGGCTGATATCAGAAGCATCCTTTTGATCTTCTCAAAAGAAAAAAGCTCCCAAAACATACAAGCTACATATGGAAGAAATAGAGCCTGTTTTAAGATAACTTAAGGTAAGGCAAAGCTTTAGAAGATTAGGTAGCAAGGTGGCAGCCTACAGAGTTGCTTGTATTGTGCCTGACTACTCATCTGCTGTATTTTCTGGTTGTGCCATCTTCAGGTTAGGAAAAGCAGGGAAAAAAGACCAGGATGTGTAGGCTACACAGTGATACAGCTGGAGACTTCTTGATGTGATTTCCAGACAGTCAGTTCTCCTGCATTCAGAAAAAGTAGTGGCGAAAGAGAAATTTCCATGGCCAAGGAAAACTTTTTTTTTTTTTTCCTTCTTTCCAAACTAACTTTATTTTCCAGCCTTCTCCCTTTTCTGTAACATGCATAGGTGTGGTATGCTCATTTCTTAAGAGGTCTGTTGCATTAATGGTTACAGGAGGCTAGAGCCATGTTGGTAATTCTGGGATTCCTGCAAAGAAGGTTTTAAAACAGTGGCATCCTAGGTGAGAGGTCAACGAGCTTTCTTGATCCCTTGTATCCTGAGGAAGAGGAGCTAAAAGGAACACAGGAATTGCTGTGCTTGATGAGAAGAGGATCTATATAACATACATTGTCAGTAGAGAAGACTCGGGAAAGAAATAATGACCTGCACGTGGTGGTGACTTAAGTAGTGTGACTGAATTATGTATCACACCTAGTTGCCTGCCTTGCTGTGCTTCCCCAGGCAAACAAACAAGCCCCCTGTCATTGGACAATAGCTTCTGTGCTGGTCATTGTGCTGGGCAGAGATCACGAGCTACTGGGGTTGTCTGCGTATCACAGGGTAAGACAGCTCCCAGAGCACTAGCCAGGCCAAATTACCCTGCGTGCCCCTTCTGCCAGCGAGCCACCGGGGTGGTGGTGTGGGCATTCCTAGAAGGAGATTTCCTGTGCTCCCGTGCTCAGCCTATCATCCAGGAAGCGCTTGCTTGCAGCAGGGACAGGTTCCAGGGCTCTCTGCAGCCTCCAGCTATCCTGCGTGCCCTTATCGCGATGAACTCGGGCAGGGCTGATGGCCCAGGGGCTTGAGGTTGCCAGCGCACAGGCAGGTGCTGGTTGTAGCAGCCCAGGCTCAGGTTGAGCCACAGCTGCTTGCTGGAGCAGAGGAGGTGTCGGCAGCTGATTCCATGGTGCAAAATCAGGTGGTGTGTGCCTACAGAGGCGGCTACCAGACGAGATTCCCAAGGCTTCTGCAATAGTTGTGGGATGAACACACAGGAAACAAGGAGATTGCTGAAAAAGGTTTAAATTCGATTTTTGTCCTCCCAGAGTTGTTTGGAAAAAATGGTAAAACTGTCTCCAAAACAAACCATTCATAAATGGTGGGCCATTACCTGTTATAACTGATTTTAGGCTGAAGAAAGAGCTGTTACTAATACTTCACATATTGAGCAACATATCTATTGAAATAAATTAATTTATCACAACCCAGTAGTGAAAAGAAGCCTTGGCCACTTTATTTAAATAGGTATAAATTAAACTTGGGACCCAGGTGATCCTGAATTTCATTTAGTACCCGTGTTTCTTCCCCTTTGGTACACCTGTTTACACCAGGCCTCGCAGCGGAACAATTTGCTGATCACACTTGGATGTAAGACAGTGCTATGGATTTCCAAATAGTCCCAGGTGTGCTCTGGCCCCGTGGGTTGGAGAGGCTGAGCAGCTCTCATCAGGTGGCATGGAAAACAAGCTCAAGGAGGATTGGGGACAAAGGAACAGGCTGTGGCTTTCCTTCACACGGGAACGTGTGAAGGTGCTCTTTGCGGGGGCACCCATCCCCAATTTTCTTATCTCCTGAAAAGTTATATTTAAGCAGATGATCCCAGTGGAAGCCCGTGTTACAAGGTAACCCACGTGACACCACTGATAACAACAGCTCCCCTCTGACAAGGTGAAGCTCCAGAGATGTGGAGCGTGCGTTGGTCTGACCCAGAAGGTGTGACGCGCCGTACTGCACACCCATCGCCTTGCTGCCTGCCCAACCGCATTGCACCCAGCCCCTGGGGAACCTACTCCAGGGCCATGGTAATTGAACTTCCCAGGGAAAACGCGTTTTACAAACAGACGCACCACACTTGTGAGTTTGAAAATAGAGTTGCACCAAAATCTCCACCTCCTCAGGTGCAGCAAGTATGATTTTCTCCACAATTTACAATACACTGAGTGCTGGCTAAGACTATGCTTTGACTCCTAATAAAAAAGTGATTTTCTTCTAATAGCAGACATGCTCCAGTCTTTATTCCAGAAAGCCTACTCTTTGTGTTTTGCAGGTCTTCATCTTAAAATGGGGTTGTAGAGCCATTCTTACAACGTTTTAAGATGTGACATATGTCCCTCTCTGGCTTTCCGTGCCTTCCGCAACCTTCCACCTCTCAGCGCTGCAGCATTGCCTTTCCTCCTTTGCCAGCAGGATCAGATGCTACAGCCCCAGTCCCCCCTCACAGTTCCCCATCCTGGTGGCAGCCGCCCCCTTTCCCAGGTGCACCAGGGAAGAGCAGAGCTGCTGAGTGCACAAGGCAAGGACCTGCCGTCCTGAGGGAGTAGAGAAGTGCTTTAAGAGGGAGCCCTGGGCTTCAGGAGGGTGGAAGAGGAGATGCTGCCAGTGCTGAGCTTACTGTGGGGTGGCACCTACCTCCCTTCTGTCTGACATGAGGTTAGCTGGGAAGCAGGGTAACGAGAGGAAAGGGAGAGTCTTACAGACCTAGGGAGCCCCTTATCCCCTTGTTTTATAATACTGTGGTACATATGGGTAATAATTTTTGTTTATTTTTTTCCATGAGAACAGCAACATAAAGATTACCAGGGTTTCCTGTCCTTGCTCCCTACCTCTCCAGGAAATCCACCACTGCTGTGACAAGCAGTTACCAGCTGTAAGCTCTTGTTGTAGTACCGTGGCTGAGCTTTAACACAGAATTTAGTATCTGCAGAAACAAGATCCTTAGTCACTATGCTTTTAGGTTTTCAGACTGTTGATCTTGGATACACAGCCAAGGGAGAAGGCCTTTCCTGCCTGTTTTCAGTTACACCATTCAGGAATTAGTTAATCACGTTGCTTCAGCAATATCTGCATCATATTTTGCTTTTCTTCAGAGGCAGCCTTTCAGCCATTAGCATCATTATTACCTGGCTAGATGTACATTCTCATGAATACTTTCACATTTTAGCCAGATGGAGCATTTTTGTAATTATACGTCCAACAGCTTATGGCCAGGTACTTCCTTTCTACCTGATTCCTGCTCAGCAATTTAGTTTAGAAGTTGCTCCCACCCAAACCTCTGCTAAAAGTACCTCAAAGGTAATCTTTGAAGATTGACAGGTCCCAAACTTCATGAGTTTGATCTAGTCCCGGCTTAAGCTACCAGTTATGCTACCCCAAGCCCTTCAGTCCAGCCATTTCTATTACGTGCATATGACTGAACCTTATCGCAGAAGAACGAGTTAATGATTTGCAGTCCTGGAAAGACTCTGGTTTCTTTTAAACTTACCTTTAGTAAGCGATGCTCTCAGGTAGTTTCAGTGCTTGTAAAGCTACGGCGTTGCTCTGGAGATCTTTTTACCACTGGTTGACAACATTGTCCATTTCTAGAGGCGCTTGGCTGCCCCCATAGCACCCCGTGGAAAACTTTGTACTCTCCCATTGCTTTTGCTTTGTAGCTACACTCTTAAAAGAAAATACTAGAAGAACTGAAGTTACTTCCTTCAGGTTCATGCCAGGTTCTCTTCAAAGCAATTCAGAGAACTTGGTTTGCTCAATCTTTTGACACGAATTAAGTTGGTTTCCAGTTCCAGGTAATGTACTTGACATACACAGCACTGGCAAGAGACTGGTGTTTATTTCTTGGATAAAATTACACAACACGTGCCCTTGTTATCAGTCCCTGATCCATTATCTTTGGCATCTGCTGCAGAGAAGCTGCTGTTATGCAATGGAAATTCAGAAGATCTCTTGTACTTCGCTCACTTCTCCTCTAACCCAAGAAACAAGTATAAAACAGCTCAGTAAACGCAAGGAAGCCTCCATCTGCAAGCTCTTCTCCCCATTGCTGCCAAGTGCTTCAGAGTTGCTTGCACTTCTCCAAGTCTGTTTCCTTCCCCTAATGACACAGATCATTGCCATCCTGATGGCAGCCAGTAAAAGGCCAGCGTGTATAGATATGCCCTGTAACTTTGAACGGAAAAAGGGAAGAATCAGGAAGAACGTCAGCTTTTGTTCTGCTACATATAAGATGCTTGGGTAGAAAAGTTGAAGAAATATAGAAACATGCTTTGAAATAGGATTTTTTGTAAAAGGAGACAGCTCTTTATCTCCCATTTGAGAGAAAACTGTGTGAAGGACTAAGTTGTACAAAAAAAAGGAACTGAGAGAACTGCTTGGGCAAAAGAAGGGGGGCATGGAGAAAAATCAAAAGCAACAAGAAAGAGGCAGGCATAGATTACCAATTAATTTCAGATCAAAGGAAAATCCTGATCAAAACCTTTCTCTTCTTCTAAAGAGGCATCACCCACTTCTAGTATCTGCTGCAAAGAAATGAGCATGCTTTAGATGCAGACCCAAGAGAACTGATGCAGAACCAAGAGAGCCTGATACCCATAAAGCTTGCAGAACATTTTTCACAGTTGACACCCCAGGCAAAAAAAAAACAAAACAAAACAAAACCACAACAAACAAACAAACAAACACAAAAAGAAAACCCACTGTAGTGCAGAACATCAGCACTATGGTGGTCGTTCGCTGGTCATTTTCCCTCTGTGCTGGCTTTGGGAGAGGTGCAGCACAGACCCGCATCTCTCACCCTGTGCACTGCTTTGCAGCACTTACCCCTCGTCTGCTGGACAGGTGGCATGGGCCCTGTGGCTCACATGGAAGCTGTTCTGCAGCTACACTAGTTTTGCCATCAGGCCACCTGCCTGCCTCCATACTGGCAGCTGACACGTGCACCACTGGCAGGAGGCTTTCAGGCAGGTGAAACAAAACATTTCTTAATTACAGAGGCAGAGCAAGGCTGGATGGGAACAGAAAAATCCACACCAGAACGAGAGCAGGTGTAGTGTATAAAGGGAAAAGAGTCATCACTTTGCAGTTTGGTTGCACACAGAGCAATTCATGGCTGTGATTAATTCATTAAAACATCAGAATTCTAAGTGAGTCCAGGCTCAGCCAGGCCATTGCAAGTGGCCCATTTGGAAGACGTAGCCAGATTGTTTTCCAGATTTTCTAACCTTAAAAAAAAAGCCTTGACAGGTAGGAATTTCCTGGGTACAGCCCATGCTCCAGCCTTTACATGGGGGGAGAGAAGGGAAATGATCATTTGTAGAGTTTGAATTTACACTTTTTCCTAGCTTTCTACTGGGCAAACAATTTACTTGACTCTTCCAGAGCCTAAGTCACAGCTGTAACCATGTTCACTTAGTTCCTGTGCGAGATGGCGATATTTATAGCAACTTTCTCAGTCCGTGGTTTAGTTGACTCGTTATTGCTACATTTCTTGCAGACACCTTGGTAGAATAGTAGTAAAAGGCAACTGCTCCAGCCCAGATTTTTGTAGCAAATTACCTGTCTACTCATCTGCCTACAACAGTATGAGTCAGAGGAAATTACTGTTTATAGTTTACAGACCACATGTGACACTGAGCATGTTTGAAAGCAAAGTCCCTGCCTTGAATAGCTTAGATTTAAATTAGCTGAGGCAGCAGAGGAGGAGGGAGGGCAAGCAAAAGCGAGTCTCGCCAATTCATGGCACGGTGCCTGGTAATAGGTCACCAAACAGGAAAGAAAACCCTGGCTTCATTATCAACAACAGGCTAATACCCAAGTGTCGGTGACTTATTTCCTGGAGGCGGCTCAAAACACGAACCAAACTTATTTGGACTCTTATGAGAGAACTTAGCTCCTGCTTTAATGCAGGCAGGATGGAGTACTTTGTTTTCTCAGTGCCTGAGACATCCAAAGAAATCAGCCTTAAAACATCAAGTGTTACTGCAAAAGAATGTAGCAGATTGTGTACGTGGCAGGTATTGTACACAGATGGTGCCAACAGATGGATGTTGGCTCCCTCAAACATTGAGTAGAGGTGGTGGGGTTCCTCTGGGGAGGGAAAGAAGCGCCCTTCAGCACCCATTCATCAAGCTGGAGCCTCTTAAGTAGGATAAAGAATGAAAAAGCAGGAACGAACCGAAAACGCTCAGAAGTGACATGTAGTCAGAAAGTTACTACCAGAAGGGTGCGTGTGAGTAGTGTGTAGGTAGGGATGCAGAGTTGTAATTAGGTCGCAGGGACCAAAAGACAAATAACAGGACAAGCTAATCTAATACCTGGGCTGTCAGTACATAAGTGCCAGAGGATGAACAGGAACAATTAAAAGTTTTTACACAGCTAATTATGTTGACAGAGGATTTGTGTAATAATAATAAAAAAGAATCACTAGATTAAAATATTGTTAAAAGGATATTTTTTAAAAAATAGAAGGTGAAAGCACAGGAACTAGGCCACAAGAGCTACAACAGGCTACCTGCTCGAGAATAAAAGAAATAACATTTTGATAATAATCAAGTATCTGATGGAAAAGCAGTGCACTAGGAAGCAAACAGTGCATCAAGCTCTTGCAATAGTTTATGTAAGCTGTGGGAATGGCTTTAAGTCAACCATGATTACTAGGATGAATCTGGTTAAGAGAAAAAACATGTATGGAAGCCAAACATGAAACAAGCTCGTCATTCTGGAGGAAGGAGAGTATGCAGCAAAATAAAGGCGTTCCTGCATATTTTAATAATTCAGAACCATTAGAAAGCTTCCTGTTAAGATAATCCTCAGAAATAACATTACAAAAACCATAAAAATACCAATATATCATCATTAGGAAGTCTAAAACACAACAAATAGATCAAAATAGAACAACAGCTGATTCGAGTATCTGCCTGGACTACGCATGTTCTGCTCCACTAATTAAAACAAAGGCAACCAAAGCAAGTCAGAAGACCAGCAGATAAAATAGAAAAACAAAACCAAAAATTTGAAAATGAAACCTTATAGATTTTTAAGACAAAGCCAATGGTTAAAATCAGAAAAGAAACAGGGCTCTGGAATTGGGAGGTCAGTCAGGCAACACGAGCACATATAATGATATGTATACCAGGAGTGACAGAAAATCTAGAGTTTAATGTCAATGTGAAGAACAAAACAAGCGTATATAACTGATTTAAGAATTATTTTACCCGCAGGAAAATCATTTTTCATATTAGTTGAAGTTAGCAGTAGCACCAAAAGTTAGGAAAAAATTTAAGCTTTGTCAAAGATGAGTCACAGCAGATGTGAAAATTTTACAAGTGATTTATCCAGAACTTACAGAGGTTTTGATTACGTAAAGCAAATATAGCCTTTCATCAACTACAAACTGAGTAACACTGTTTAGTGCATTTTAGATTAACACTGAAAACTAAAAGTGATTTTTTTCCTTTCCACTTAGCTATCATATATTCTGGGACAATATACTATCACAGATTCCTAGCTAAATTAACTTATTCCCAATTTACAAAAACAGCAAAACAGAAGTTGTCCTTGGAGCTGCAGTTCTAAGCAGCAGTGTTTATTTAGAATATATTTTTAAAAACAACTTTAAACATCAAACATTAATGCTTCTATTACAGATGTCATCCCACAACTGAGCAAGCAGCAAGATGTGAGTTTAAAACATACAGTATGCTTTTCTACATTAAAGATAAAGGATTACACAGTTAGGTTTACAGAAACCCATAGGACAAATCAGCCTACAACAACAAAACACAGTTCCTGAGAATTTTAAGATTTCAGTAAAGACTCTCATTTTAAAAAGGTCACGAGACAAGTATTTCGGATAGTAGCTTCAAACCTCTACGTAAGAGCCCTGCCAGCCTGTGGTTCACTTCTAAAGTGTACATGAGAGACAATCAAGAAAAAAAGCAATCCTGTTGCAACCAGGATTATGTTTACTAACCACAGTTGCTTGCATCTACACTGGAATTTCCCCCCATCTTACTCGAAGGTCCACAAAAAGATTTGCAGTCCACTGGTTTACATTTACACATTCCAATGTAAGACAAAGGTAAAGCTGTGTGTAACTGAATGATTTTGGAAAGGATGTTTCATCATGTTAGTAAACAAAAGCTCAGCATCTCACAGATGAAAGAATTTGTAACTAAATATTTTGGTTAGCCATTAAACAGAAATCAAAGTCTAAAAAAAAGCTGTAAATTCTTGGAAATAACATTGAAGAAATAACTCACAGAACACAGTTGATGTTGTACATTTTACTTAAATGAATTACAGCAAATTTCACCAGTCCTATGATTTATAAAGTACACAAAATATGGACATAAAGGAAACCAAAACCCGAAGACAATCACATATGTGTGTAGGTACATATAACATACACACACAAAATGTGCAAATTTCTTTTAATGCAAGTTCAACAAAGCTTGTGCAGGATAGAGTTGTACAATGTTAGTGGGACAGAGTATTCTAGATATCCTAATGACGTTTTGTATCTACAGCCAGTGCAAACTTGCAAGGCACAGACTCAATGCTGACACTGTAGTGTTGTAAGTTACATTCAGGCACATCTCATTTTGATTTTTATTTTTTTGAACAACTACAATGGAAGTGCTACATCTGTACTAAAGTGCCAGCCTGTTCTCAAAGTTTAAGAACTAAATTGATGTAACCTACATGCAATAATGATCAATAGGGTTCTGAGTAATTTATCACTGCAAAGTCTGTGGCTAAATCATGTGAATGTATGCTATTTCCCAAAATACCTCCTTTACATTCTTCAGAGATGACTTCCACCTTGCCAGCCTTGACATGTGGAATCTTACTCACACTTTTTTCTGTAACTTCAGTCACACTCTTGCAGAGAGCAAAGCTATTTAAAAAAAAAAAGAGCCAGCAAAAACAACCTTTCAAGATACTTGCATTTAACAAATCTTTGCTAAATTGCATAGTGAGGTGTGTATCAGCTAGCAAAGAGTTAAAAGCAAAAGCTGTTTAAGGCAAACTTTTAACACAGCATAGCAGAAAAAGCCAAACACCAGGTCCATCAGTATTTAAACAGAGTACTGGCCCATAGAGACTTATCTTTACGATGCTTTCTTTCTTACATTAATAGCAAACCCACACTTGCAGTATGCTTGATTAGCAAATTCTGTTGCATTTTTCTAAATGAAATGAGAGCAATTAACATGTAGGCTGATTGACTAATACTGAAAACACGTGACAAATAGACTCTCTTCTACCCCTCAAAAAAGGGTTTTTTGAGCCTCCTGGGAGTTCAAAACTCAGTTGTACCCAGGGCGAATATACCTAAAATTGAACTAATCATTTAAAATTTTCTAATACTTAATACAAGTCACCACATCACTTTGCTGCCTCACCCTAAAGTTGTATTTTCAGTATTATTTTTCAATAGAATACATTTAATAGACATCTGAGGAAGACAATACAATACAAAAGCTTAAGGGTCTTTGCAAAGAGATCTTCTATTCCTTCTGTGAAGTAAGAAAGGAGTGATTTTATTGGCATTTATTTGTAGTGCCATCAATAAAGACAAGAATACTTAAAAAAGCAAAAATAGTTCTAATGTTCCACATACATCTTTGGTTTAGCCTTCCTGACCAAAATCTTCTGTAAACTTCCTTAACTTCTCCAGGTCCTGTTCATTAACTGTTGGTTTTGTGCTAGCTAGCGACCTAAGCATATCGTTCTGTGGAAAAAAAAAAAAACAAATGTATTCAGAAACAAGCATAGTACCACTGCTAACAGTATTGTTGCCAAAAAAATGCTTAAGAAAACCTTTTAAAACAAGATGACCATAGGAACTCCTATTTAAGCAAAACTTCAAGTAACCCCAAACATTTCTGCACACAGGCCAAATTTTAATTTTTGGAAGACAATTAGCAGTGAGTTTTTCAAGAATAAAACCACAATCTAAAGTTTAGGTTTCAACCTCTCATCCATTCAGCATCTATTGAAGCATTCATCACTGCTTACTGGAACAAACTGAACTTCCTATCTTTTTTTTTTTTTTAAATCTACTTTTTAAGTACAACAGTTTAAAGTTGAAAATAATCAATTGTTCCCATGTATTCTTCATAGTCCATCATGGTTAAAAACCCATGAATGAAAGGTACAAGAAAACTAATCAAGTACTGGCCAAAGGCAACTGAAAAGACTAGGTGCTCATATTACTATAAAATCATGGGTAAAGATGAAAGTCAACACCATGACTTTCCAGATTTGAAATCTGTCTCATCATACTACAGATACCCTGCTCAGAAAAGCTTAAAGCCTGGTTTATTTATTTTTAAGGGCAATAACTGCTTTTGGACACTGAAACAAGCTCTGAAACATGCAACTGTAGCACATTAGAGCTTAAGTTCCATTAGGAGCACTCAAGGAATTATTGTATTTAATTCCAGGAGAGATAGATGACAAATCCACTTACACTACACAGACAGAAGTTTTAGGGCAGGCCTGCATTTGCACACATCTTTTTGTGCTTCCTTAGTATGCAAATATACACAGATAACTCTCCTCACATATTATTTATATTTACAAAGCAGTATATACTGTTTTAGAGGTTTGTGATGCTCATGCAACACACTTTTCCTTCATTAATTACAAGAACATTTGCACATTAGAACTGATATCAGCACAAATTTGATATCAAGTCCTTTCCTCAGTGCTCTTAAATTCTGAATCTTTGGGGTGAAACATAGAACAAGTGCCCAGGAATTTTATTCATGTATTTATTCACAGTGAACTAAAATTCCAATTTGTCTTGAATAAGGTATTTTATTCCTTAGACCAAACCAAGTATTTTAACATAAACAGAAAAACATCTGAAAGGTATTGGAAAGCTAGCTCCATCACCTTTGAAGAAGTTTAACCAGAACTACCACTACATCCATCAGCTTTTTACATTTTATTGGATATACTTGCCTTTATGTTTTGGCAATATTAAATTACAGCATATCATTCCCGATTTACACGGAATATAATTTCCCACTCCTCTCTCTCCTTAATGCTATAGGACAATGGGAAGATAACATATCACAGGGCAGGGATTTTGGAAGTTTTAAATGAATAAGAGAAATGAAAGAGTAGTGGAAGATTCAGATGCTGCCTGTGGATGAAGGGACTGCAGCTGCATGGCACCAAACAAGAACAATAAGAAAAAAAATGCTTAACTGGGATGGAGAACTGGCTTGTTCACAAGCATGCTGTACATCAGGATTCAAGTATTATCTGGTATGTCCAGCATGTCTGAAAACAAACAGCTCACCCAACTGCCTTGCATACGTCTTTGAAAAAGCCTTCACTTTAAAGTCTTCTCTGAGTTTTGCAAATCAAAGAAATGTCACAAAAAAAATACCTACCATGGAAACTTGTGGCTCCAGTAACTTATCACCTGGAACATCCATCCATGTCATTTCTTCAGCTTCAGGATCACCTGGAGAGCAAGGGGTGAACAAATCTACCATGATATTCGGATTAGACACTGATGGTCCTTTAACCTAAAAAAGAAAAACAAAACAAAACAAAAACCCTTTACCACTCAGTTTTATATGAGTTTGTTTTTTTAAGTCAAGAAATTGAAGCTGAACATCACCTTTAGAGCACAAACATTCTCTGAATTTATGTAGATGCCCTACCCATAGGGATATCATGTCCAGTGAAAGAGGAATTGCATGAAAGTACTGGCATCATTCACTTTGAAAACACACAGCTGCAGCCAGATACTTAAATTCACATCATATCAAATCTTATGAGTCTCCTTCTCTTTAGGCAGGAATGTCTGTAGAAAGCTAACATACCAGCAATACTATTTGGAAAAGACGACTCTTCCTAGTCCCTGGTCACTTTGGGAGTCCATTCATCACTGGTTAACAGCTTTCTAAATACTTCTCCAGTAGTTATCCCTGAATGCCCCTCAAGTCAGGCAGCCAGATATGCCTTTTTAAACTTTTACTTACTGCACTACAAAGCTCTATGCACCTGTTCTGAGAGCACTCGATCGAAAATAGGGCCATCTAGTGGGAGAACTGAAACCAGTCTCTTTTCCAGATGGACGGACAGACCCCTAGAAGCTGCACCAGGTGTCTCTTTCCTTTCTGCAGCGTGTATCTAGGACCCACAGTTCTATTTTCTTTCATCATTATCTGAAGCATCACACATCCACAGGAACTCAGAACATATGCAAAGACTGAAAGCCAACACACTAACCAGCTGGTTTTAACTGCAGAGAACTGTATTTGCCATTCCAATCTGCTTTTAAAGCACAGTGCTTTAAACACAGGTTGTAACATCCAAAACACTGACAAACCTGAGTTATCATCACTTGGAGCAAGCAGTAGTTTACAATGAGTTACTGAAAACTGAGCAAAGTGCTGTTTAGCTGGGACAAGTTGTCTGTTACTATGCAAATAGTTAATAAAGCCAAGATTTTTCTTATTTTTATAAGAAGCTGTTTTGTTAGTACTTCAACTGGATACAAGTGGAATAAGCTTGACTTTTGTCGGAACACTCAAAGTACTACAGTTCTTTTTCTAGCAAAAGAAGTAATAGGTAAGGATTGCATTTGGTTGCTCTGTAAACTGTGACAACTGAGGTTATTTCATTGTACTGTGGCAGTCTGAGACATGCCTTGGATGCTTGCAAGTTTCAGTGAAAGGCTAAAAAGGTAACAACCCATTGGTCAGAAATGTCATTGTCATTTAAAGTCAATAAATAATGGATAAATACTTCAGGCATCCCTACTGAAAGGAAGGAATCAGCCAGAAAGTCCCTGATACATCATTTTTTTTTTTTTTTTTTAAAAAAACAAATACAATTTATGGCAGTGCTACTGCTTCAAAATACTTTTTCAAACTGTTCTTTGTATTTAAAACTAGGAAAAGACCCTTAAAAACACTTAGAGTACATTCTAGGGGGCATTTTAAGGGGCAACAAAATGATGGCTTCCCTTTACAGAATCAAAAGCCTCTGCAGAATACCTTAACCCACCTTCACCTGCAATACATGAATTTCTGTTAAATGGAACTTTGCAGTAAAAGTGTAAACAAAATTACTTTTGGTTTGGGTCTCTTAAAAAGCAAAAAGTTTAAAAAGATTTCTTATTTAATTGATACATTTTTATGTTTTTGGAATTCTGTTTATAACCATTGATAACCTTAACACATTTTTTCCCCCTCCATTGAAAGCATACTAGTTTAGAAACAATATAACATCACTTGTGCAGATTCTCTGCGGAGAAGAAAATATTGCACAGATTCAATGGATTTAAATCGGTCTTCAGAACTCTAGAGGGTTCTTAGTCAGATGAAGTTTTTGAGATCCAAACATTCAGAAGAAATGTTTAAGTTAGCATATAATGCGTAGACATCACTGCAAGATGAGCCAAACATATCTATAGTTTCAACAGCCATTTGTTTCATTGTTTGCTCAGCATGGAACCTTGCTCAGCTGTCCTATATCTTTACTACTGTCACAAATAGCATTAGGTTAAGATTCCAGTAAAAACAGTCACCTTAATTTTTCAGTTTGAAGGATATTCCAAGCAAGCAGAATGTGCCTAATTATAATTCGTGTTTCCATATTGATGAGAAATACATTTATTAACACAAACACTACAAAAACATGAAGAACCATGTAATTTGATACAAAAAAAAGAGCACCTCCGTAACACTCCATTTGAAGTTAACTTCAAAAACCGAATGCTTTTAACATTTTAATACTAGCTAGAGGTGAAGAGTCAGAGCTTGGATTACACAGAATGAGTACCTACAAACCAGCTGCATCAGACTTACGGCAGAACTTGTGTAAAAATGAAAGGAGCTGATATCCATGTACTCTCTTGAAGAAAAACAAAGGACAGCATATAAACATTCATAAGCATTATTACCCAAACCAAACTCAGTTTACCTGTAAGAAATTTTCTGATCAAGATAATTTTGAGTCAAAATAGCATGAAAGTTTTTTTGAGTCTTACTTACTTTTTTAAAGTGAGTAGCTGATTGCACTGTTCTAACAGGCTGCATCAGTGCATCACGTACAATGATGCTTATATCTGCACCAGAATAGCCCTCAGTTCTTTTTCCAAGCTCTCGATAATCTGATTCTGTCAGGTGATTTGGAGTTGACCCAAGGTGAAGTTTGAACATTGCAGCCCTGGCATGTTGTTCAGGTAAAGGAATATAAATACGCTTCTCAAACCTGGTTTCAAGAAGAAAAAGAAAAAAAAACACTCCACAGACGCTGGCTCATGCAGGTGCACAATGGAAAGAAGCTTATGCAAATCAGTATATAGTTTGTTCCTAAGTGAAACCACTTCTTTCTAATATTGTATTATAAGCTATTAAAAAAAATCCAAGGCAAATATTCAACAAGCTGTTCTCATAAATAATACTGTAGCCATCATAAGCCAACATCCAAAATATAACAAGTATTTCCTTTTCTATAAGAAGTATTTCATTTTCAGGACAAAGATCTTCTCTTCAGATTTTATTTTCTCCAGGTTCTCTCCAGCAAATTTTTTTTTTTTTTCTCCTTATGTTTTTTTCTTTTAAGTCTTTAGTGTTGAAGTACATTTGAACAGTTTTCACACTTGGAGAAAGAACTGCCTCATAACATGCTGATAAAACCACTTTCTATGGTTTCTAACTACTTAGAAGAAAACTTTGTAGTTGGAAACAAATTTGAAGTCATACTCTCAACAGTGCCGTCAGTAGAAACTGTGGATGCCTGCAGATCTTCCTTTGAAGCAGCATCTGCTCTCACAGTAGAGATTACCTCCCACCAACAAAATGAGAAACTAAATTATGTAAAACAGAATTAACTTGCTACACATGACAAACTGTGCCAAGACCATGAAAAATTGTGTTACTGCCATGTTGTACAAGTTCCTTTGAGTTTTACAGACAAAAATTAGATACTCTTTCACACTGCAAAGAATGACCTGAAATTTTAGGTTACACATCCATTTCTGTATCTGTCTATAAAACTATAGCCATACAGGATGGAAGCGACCTCTGGAGGCCACCTGGTCTAAACTCCCAAAGTACAGTCAACTTGAATTAAGTATATAGGTAAGAGTCAATGGCACTGTCACAAAAAAACAATGTTTCTTTAGCCTACAAAAATGACCATTGTCCAAGTTGTGTCCTCATCACAACGTAACCATACTTGTAATGTGACTCCATTTGTCCTCTGCTGCTCTGCAGCTGAAAGATCCAGTTCATCAGATACACGTACAAAAGCTTTTCAACTAAAGAAAAGCAATTAAAATACACTCTGAAAGATCACACAAGTTGTGTGTGACCAGTACAAAAACTTGGTAGTTCTGCATAACATAAAATTACATTTCCATGAAATTACTCAAGCTATTCAACAGCTTACTACAACTGAAATGGGCAGCTTTGCCCCCTCTTGCCCTTCTGAGCAGCATGTTTTGTATCTTGTCCCCCTTGCCAACCACAAAATCAACGAGCAAAGAAACAGAATAGTCTTCTGCTTGCCCAAGCAGAATTAGCTGACCAAGATATGAAATAAACTACAGGGTAAATACAAGGGTGAACAATCCACCTCTTAAGTGGCAATGGGCTTTTGACTCAGTCCAGTTGTGTCTGAGAACATTTGCTATGTCTGCAAGCATTAATTACTGCCTCAAATAGCCTTACGCTGAACCGTCACAACAGTTGCAAATGTCACAGCATAAAAGAGCGCCATCATACCTTCTCCTGATAGCGGAATCCAAAACCCAGGGTATGTTTGTTGCTCCTAAGACCAATATTCCTTCATTGTCGACACCAACCCCTATATGAGGGCAGAAATCATTTCACCATTTAGAAGATAAACAAAGACTGTTTTAAAACACTGTCAAGATTTAATGGGGTGGAAGTACAGATTTCTTTAATGTTCTCATGCCAGCTGTACTTAAAATACATGCCTTAATTCCTCTGATTCTGAAAACCAGTAAACCTACCTTGCATCTGGACTAGAAATTCTGTTTTAATCCGTCTAGCAGCCTCGCTTTCATTTTCACTTCTTGACCCACATAGTGAATCTATCTCATCAATGAAGATAATGGAAGGTTTGTTTTCTCTGGCAAGCTGGAACAAGTTTTTCACTAATCTTAAAAAAAAAGAAACAGCTGCAGTTATCTTAATGTAAACGCCATCAGAAACACACAACTTAGGATTATGAGTTACTTTGTTTAGAAAAAGAAAAAAAATGTAGACCCCACAAAATGTATTGATAGAGCTACTCAAAAGATACAACATTCTTCCAGCTCCAACAACTCTACATTATGTGGAGGGAGATACTACAGTATAAAGAGCAGTGAAGCATCTTTGAGTACTCCATGCATGATTTTGCAGGCAAACCCTTCTTAGTTTTACACTTCTACAAGACAGATTTAACTATATAAAACCACCGATTTAGAAAGAATCAAAGCAACATGGCTTTGTCTTATTTAAGATTTGCAACTGAATCTGATTACCTCTAGAGATTTTCTAAGAAATATGTACATTCTTATAGTTTTTTTTTTTTTTTTTTTTTAATATTACAGAAGAAGTCAGTTTGCCTAAAAAACCCAAGATGAATCTTAACATACTCACAAAGTTACAAAGGAAAATAAATAGCAACATGCTGGAAAATTCTTCAAATCACTGACACTAATAGCTTTGGGCAACAGTCCCAACCTGAAGAGAAATGAAGAAAAATCACCTCCATACAGACAAAGCAATACCATGTGTTAACCACAAAGCTGTTGACACAGATGACTGGGGAGGTGACAAGATAAAAGTACCCCAAAGTTTCAGACTGATGCAATGCACAATCACAGCTGAGTTCAGAAGGGGTGGTGATCCCCATAGTGCTCATGACCCTTCCCTTAAACTTAATTTCTTTAGAGTGTCTTATCTAGCTCTGTAATACTAATTTCTTCTTGCTGGTATTTCTCTGGACCTCTGGCAACTCCAACTTACTTTTCGCTCTCTCCCAACCACTTTGAGACCAGGTCAGAGGAAGATACTGAGAAGAAAGTCGAGTTGTTTGCTTCTGTTGCAACAGCCTTTGCTAAATAAGACTTTCCTGTTCCTGGTGGTCCAAACAGAAGAATCCCTCTCCAGGGTGTTCTCTTTCCTGCAAGAAAGAAACCATAAGCCGTCAAAAAACTGTATCAAAAACAAACCTATTTTTCTGATGAATCCTCCCTAATTTATTAGGCTTTCTGTATCTACCAAAGAAACTCCTGTCAGCCACACCACTAAGAGCTCAGCTGGAGTTTCTGATACATCAGTATAACGTTCTTCTCATACTAGTACCACTCCCAACGTCAACAGTAGCATTAGATTAAGAAATAAATGCTGTTAATTCTGACCTGTAAACAAGTGTGGAAATTTAATGGGCAAGATCACTGCCTCTTTAAGAGCTTCTTTGGCACCTTCAAGGCCTGCAACATCACTCCATTTTACATTTGGTCTCTCTATAACAATAGCACCTGTAAGAAAAGATTATATAAATTAGCGATGCACACTTTTCACAGCTTCCATTTGAAAAAAAAAATGCCCATGTTCATAAGGAACAAAATCAAACCATTTCTAAGTAGATTTAAAGAGTAAATAGTGTTAGTCAAATGGATGCTATTTCACAGAGATTTGTCACGTTGTTTTACCCCAATAAACCGTCGATAACTAGAACACTCAAGAGTGAGCAGAAGTTCTGCAATGCCCAAAGCCAGTTTGTAACTGACCAGAAAAAAGGCATTTAGTATTCACAGAGCAGTATCTTCACTAAAGGTACCGAGACAGCATCTCTCACTGAAGCCCACCATTGTACTTTCCAAAATAATTGAAGTTTCATTGTAAACAAGGAGGGAAATAATGCAGTTGCATGAGCCCAGCACTTACAAGATCCTCTAGCAGATAAAGTAACTTGTTGGTTACCTGGATGTGCAGTAAATAGTCTGAACATCCATTGAATAGGACTTGTAAGAGCTAGTGCTGAAAGCATCAGAAGGTTTACTTTTTCTACAGTTTAACAGGCTCCATGTACAGTTTAACAGGCTCCATGTAACAGGCGTCATGGAAAGAATACAGGGATGCTGTTCGTGTTTGTAGGGAGAAAGTTCGAGTGGCCAAAGCACAGCTAGAGTTGAAGCTGGCTGTGTCTGTGAGAGAAAATAAAAAGGGTTTTTTTTAGATATGTAAATGGAAAAAGGAGAACTAAAGAAAACATAGGGCCGCTCCTTGATAGGGAAGGTCTCCTCACAGACGATGACGTAGGCAAAGCAGAGACGCTTAACGCCTTCTTTGCCTCTGTCTTCAATGCCGATGATGGGCTTCGGGACCCAGGGTGCCCTGAGCTGGAGGACCGGGACGGTGGGGATGACAAACTCCCAACTGACCCTGAACGTGTGCGGGATTTGCTACTCCACCTGGATCCCTACAAGTCCATGGGTCCGGATGGGATTCATCCCCGGGTGCTGAAAGAGCTGGCGGATGTCATCGCGGAACCTCTATCAATTATTTTTCAACGATCCTGGGAATTTGGAGAGGTCCCAGTAGACTGGAAGCTGGCAAATGTTGTGCCAATTTTCAAGAAGGGTCAGAAAGAAGACCCTAGCAATTACAGGCCTGTCAGTCTCACGTCAGTGCCTGGTAAAATCATGGAGAAGTTGGTTCTCGGACTTATTGAGGCGCACCTGGGGGACAAAGCAGTCATTGGTCCCAGCCAGCATGGGTTTGTGAAGGGTGGGTCCTGCCTAACTAACCTGATTTCCTTTTATGATAAGATCACCCGTATGGTGGACCAAGGGAAACCAGCTGATGTGATTTTTTTGGACTTCAGCAAGGCTTTTGACACGGTTTCCCATAGGATCCTACTGGACAAAATGTCCACCATACAGCTAAATAAAAACATCATACGATGGGTGAGCAATTGGCTAACGGGCAGGGCTCAAAGGGTTATGGTAAATGGAGCTGCGTCAGGCTGGCGGGCGGTCACCAGTGGGGTCCCTCAAGGCTCCATTTTAGGGCCGGTACTTTTCAATATTTTTATAAATGATCTGGATGTAGGAATAGAGGGTATTTTGAGCAAGTTTGCTGATGACACCAAACTTGGAGGAGTTGTGGACTCAAATGAGGGCGTAAAGGCCTTGCAGAGGGATCTGGACAGGTTGGAGAGCTGGGCGATCACCAACCGCATGAAGTTCAATAAGAGCAAGTGCCGGGTCCTGCACCTGGGACGGGGAAACCCTGGCTGCACGTACAGACTGGGCGATGAGACGCTGGAGAGCAGCCTAGAAGAGAGGGATCTGGGGGTCGTGGTAGACAGCAAGTTGAATATGAGCCAGCAGTGTGCCCTGGCAGCCAGGAGGGCCAATCGTATCCTGGGGTGCATCAAGAACGGCATCGCTAGTAGGTCAAGGGAGGTGATTGTCCCGCTCTACTCTGCGCTGGTGCGGCCTCACCTCGAGTACTGTGTGCAGTTCTGGGCACCACAGTATAAAAAGGACATGAAACTGTTGGAGAGTGTCCAGAGGAGGGCTACGAAGATGGTGAAAGGCCTGGAGGGGAAGACGTATGAGGAACGGCTGAGGTCACTGGGCCTGTTCAGCCTGGAGAAGAGGAGGCTGAGGGGAGACCTCATCGCAGTCTACAACTTCCTCGTAAGGGGTTGTCAAGAGGCAGGAGACCTTTTCTCCATTAACACTAGTGACAGGACCCGCGGGAACGGGGTTAAGCTGAGGCAGGGGAAATTTAGGCTGGACGTCAGGAGGGGGTTCTTCACAGAGAGGGTGGTTGCACACTGGAACAGGCTCCCCAGGGAAGTGGTCACTGCACCGAGCCTGTCTGAATTTAAGAAGAGATTGGACTGTGAACTTAGGCACATGGTCTGAACTTTTGGGTAGACCTGTGCGGTGTCGAGAGTTGGACTTGATGATCCTTAAGGGTCCCTTCCAACTCAGGATATTCTATGATTCTATGATTCTACCTTCCATGTCTAGCCATGTTCTCTCTAAGTTTATCACCAAGTCTTATCTCAATCAACTATTTGTAATTTGATTTTAGCCAACTGAGCTGTGATTTAGCCTCCTCTTCAGACTCCAAATTAATTAGCCTGATCTCAGAAATGTTTTGTCTTGACTACTGCTAGATGGAACAACTTGAATCTGAACTAGTAATATGTAATATTAGATTTTGAAACCCTAGTCAAGGCAAATCCAAAAGCCTTCCCAGCTGAACTAATGCCAACCACCCCAATACTTTCAAACACACTGGTTTCAGCTGCCCTATTTCTATACCAGGGATTTTCTGTAATTTCACAATTAGCTTTCACCAGTTATTTTCTTGACACCTTAAAACTTATGCCTTCAGAACTCTGTAACTTGATTTCGTTAAGGCTTTTTTTTTTTTTTCCTTTTAGAGGACTGAAAATGTACTGCTACTCATGGCTAACAGATAAAGCAAATAACACTTTCTCACTTTTTCAGCATCTCTGTTGAGACTTTTTCTTTCCCCACATCTTTTTCATGAGATTGAAAGGAACATTTTTTTGTTAACAACAGGAATTATTAACAATATGAAATTTGGAGTCCAAAAAACGTCATCATGTTGTTCAGTGTGTTAAAAGCACTAGAGTACAAGTTTGCAATCAACTTCCTCTGTATACACTGAAATTCAACCACTTATTTTCAATGCAATAAATCCTTCTGCTAGGTTAATTTTATCTCAGTTTTTCTTAAAGTATACAGGACTAAGCGCTCCATAACTAAAATAATTAGTAGAAATGGTAGGAACAGCAAATTATTTCAAAGCTGAAATATCAGTTATCTGCCCCAGATATACCGTGATAACTGAAATTACCGCACTGTAAGAGATTACCCACACCAGGACACAAATGGAACTCGACATCGTAGGCTTCCTAATTTTGTAGATGTAAATGAATAGCTGGAAGATTAAGCAATAGAGTGCAAAAGGCTTTTAAAATCCTAAACATGAGTACATGACAATAAACCCACAATTGCTATCCAGTCTGAATGTCAGCGGCCACTTCTCCCACAATAAGTCAAGTTGCTGCTATAATTAAAACCTTGAAAACAGACAGATTTGGGAAAGTTCCATAAGGCAAAGTCAGCTAAGAGTAAAAAGGCAGTAAAATTAAATACAGGAAATATCTGTGGCTGTTGTGGGAAGCAAACTTAGATGAGTAATGTGAAGACTGACCAGAGTTTGTACACTATCTGAGTAAGAGACTCCTACGTTAAGTTTAAAGACACCAAGGATCTCACACTTCCAAAGCATGAAAACAAATTTTGTCATTTTATAGAAAAGTCTTAAAGAAGTGCTAGGTGTGAGACACTGTTTCTTGAAGACTGAAGGTCAGATTCACGTGGGAAGAAAGCGTTTATATTGAGAGATAGGGGTAGAAGTCCAATGCTCGTCATTTTTCTGTCCTTTTAAAATACAGGAAGTTGTCCCTTAGAACTACACATGGAATTAAATAAAGGTGTCAAGAAGTAGAAAAAGCATTGCAGTTTCCAAATGTCATACAATAGCTCCCAAAATTATACAAGCTGAGAAATTCATTAAATGCATTTGATCTTTTTTGCAATGAAGTTTCTTCAGATTTGTAACCATCACCTGTCAGGAAAGCTCTGAACAATTCTTTACAATTAAAAGATCGTTAGCATCAAGCAAAGCCACTTTACTGTATAAAAAACTTGTGCTACCTGCCATATGTTGCATCACTGAACATACAGAGCATTGGAGTTCAAAAACCCAATTCTCTTACACAGCTGAGTATCAGTCATCACTGCAATGTGAGGAAATACTACAAAAACAAGAATCCATCTTCTCAACTTCTAAACTCGAGTGCAAGCTTTTCGTATTTGTATATTTGTATGATGTCCACTACCCTAGGCAGTAACACCCAAAGCACAAGAGTCAAATAGCGACACAGTTTAGCAAGTAACAACCTGAAGTCTTGCAACTGTTCCCTTTGGAAAAAACTTTCTTGATAAATGGTAGAATTCAAACAGGAAACACAAAGGACAGGAGATGAACTTCAACATATTCACAGCACACAAACATGTACCTCCATATAGACTACACTTTTGTATGTGAACAGCATATACTAATTGAGCCACTTAAAGACACTAAGTTAATCCATAACATATATGTGCCAGTAATCTAGAAATTCACTTGACTGAAGTCATCTCTATTTAAAGAAAGGGAGGCTTCAAAGTTACCTTGAAGTTGATTCTGTAGCTTCTTTTTCTCCGGATCCTCTGACTCTCCTTCCCCATCACTGTCATTCCTTGGAAACAAGAAATAAAATACTGAAATACATTGAGAGAGACTGCTGTCTTAGATTAAAAAGCAAAAAGCAGAAAGACAGCACTCTGAGGAGAAAAAAAAAAGATTTTAGGCTCTTTCAGATCTCTGCAAGTTTATATCATTGTAGTTCTGCTTTTCAAAGCCACACTCTTTCTAATCCCCTCTCCCAGCCATTTCAACTTCCTCTTACAGGTCTGATCCCTCCTCCACTTAACACACTTTACGTGCTTTGAGCCATCCTCTAGGAAACAAAAGCCCTTGTATTGAGCAGCATGGAAGCACCAAAATGGTTCAACTGTGGATGCTGGCATTTATCCCCCGTCTGAAACTGCAGTTGGGCTTGGTCAATTCCATCTACTACTATAAAAACTCTACACCCACATCTGGTCAGAATAAAGGGAACAGGAAGTTACAGAAGGAAAAAAGTAGATTAGGTAGAGAACAATGGGAGGGAAGGTCATGGCGTCATGTAGGCTCTGTGACAGTAACGACCCCTTCTATTATAAACCAGTAGAATGCAACGCAGCTCCAAGAAATAAAACTGATGAGTAGACAATGAAGGAGACTGAAAGTCAGGTGATGTTTCAAGAGACAACTGAGCAACACTTGCTGTTCAGTGCTGCGAAATAGGGCAATCTCACCTGGAGATACCTTCCTGAAACCCCTCTTCTCCCCTGTCCCCATAAAGCCATCAGCAAATGCAAAAGAGACTCTGCTTGTTCAGTAAGACTGATTCAGCTCTCTGATACGTAAAATGAAACAAAGATCTAATAAAAGGAAAGCAGTAGAGAGGCTAGGCAGCAGCATGGCACTAGAGTGATTCAGGCCATCTTATGGAACATCACCCTACAACAGAGCCTTCTGCACCTCTTACCATGCGAGACAGATAAAACTTAGGCCACGGTAATCAGTCTGAATTTATTTTCTAGTTAGCAAGTATTCACATGCAAAAGAATTGCGTCATTGGGCTCACTGCTGTTAAATCTGATAAGAACGTGTTAGTCTGAAATAGCTTTCATTCTTCAGTGAATTTCCTATGCAAGTACTCAATCATCTTAGTAAGCAAGCACAGAAAAGCCTGGGATATTAATTCATGTTATTTTTCTTTCATTAGCCCACGGTACTTCAACGTTAGTAGTCATGTGAAGTGTTTCAAAAATACTAGTGAAAATGATTTGTGAAAAGTTGAATTTTAGAATAAGTTGAATTCAGGAAGTATTTTGCTTTACCTTCTCCCGAAACATACCCTTTTCCATCAGTAGGACCAGACTCTTTAACTGGTTTTGATGCAGTTTTTTCTTTCTTTTTCAAATATTCCTTCAGTTTTTCTGCTCTGTCCAAGTATTCTGCACATCTCAATCTAATGCTCTGTTTTGCTTTATCGCCCTGTGCTTCATCTAAGAGTTTGAAGAGAAACAAAGTTTTGTTTATAGCAAACACGTGCATCAATCAGAAAACAAGACTAGATCTGTCATCTTTAAGTCTTATGCATACACCTCTCTCAGTGCTCACCACATAGCCAAGTTCTTCAACTACTTATTTTTCCCCTATGCTGTGGAAAGAAGGACTGACAGGAATGAGTAATCATCCACCAGAAATCAAAGATACACCTGAATATTGCTTTGGCTTAAAACCCGACTGAACAGGATTAAGGACAACGGCACTGGAAGTTTTTTCTGTCAGCCTGTCAAACTACTGTCCATTGTTTTAATAATTCATTTTCTAATCAAGCTCATCAAGAAGATGCTTGTGCTGAGTGATTTTATTTTAGTCTGGAAACACTTCACTTTTCCATAGCCTGCTCATTTTAGAAGTCGTTTGCAAAGAAAAATGACATAAAACAACTGAAAAAGATAGGTGTGTTTCAACAGTCACACTGTATTTTAAATCAACAATCAACATTTAAAATATTAGGTTCATGTGCTAAGTTTAACAATGCCGATGTAATTTCGGAAAAGCACAAAGTCATACTCAGTCAAAGTCCGTAAGACTTAAGCTAAGTCAATTTGTGTTTTATCAATTCCTCAGTGACTTTTTTGTTTGGTTCAGCTCCCCTCCCGCCCCCCCCAAATTACAGAGATTTATAAGTGCCCTTATGTCTGGCTAGCAACCCTAACCCGCTCAGTTTATGGCTGTACATTAAGAGAGTCCACTCTTTGCATACAAACACTGGACACGAGACAGAAAGTACAAAGAACTGTGAAAGAGAAAGCATAAAATAATTATGAGGGTAAGGAAACCGAAGGAAAATGAGAACATAAAAATCCATCCCATACATCCTTGTTGGTCAAGGTGATGAGTAAGACAGACATTAAGGAGCAAAGTTGCCAGCAGAAACGTAGGAAAGAAAGTAGCATGAGTAAATAAGCAAGAAGTGCTCTGTGGATACTACAAAGAGTTCTTGCGTATGATATGGTTATCTGCACAACAGAAGTACAGGAATCCCTGTACTTCTGTTGCATTCCCTCATTTGCAGTGGCCAGCCTGAAACACTGCAACAGAAACCCAGAGGGCAGACAGTAAAACCCTGTGTCCCTCTCTTAAAAAAAACTAATAAACACGCAAGGAAAAAAAATAATCTGCTTTCTTACAAGAAAGGAGCAGAATGTAGTGAAGGCAAAAGCTGAATAATGCATGACCTCAGTCAAACTACAGATAGCAAGTGTCAACTGATAATGAAAGTCAGATTTTAAATACTGATGTCACCATAAGAGATTAAGCTGTGCAATTTGCCTATAAAACTCTACTTCATGACCTAACACATTGTACTTACATTTAATAACATGAAGAAAATACTGGACAGCATGCTGGTACAAGTGGAAGGCTTCCTCATAGTTGCCTGCTTTGTCTTCCTGTGCTGCCTTGCTAGCAAGGTCTATTGCTTTCTGTAACAGAAACAAATAGTTAAAGTAAGTGCTGTCTGACAGCATTTTGCATAATCAGAGATTTTAAACAGTTGCTCTGACTTGTTTCTGATGTGTAGCTTTTCTGCTCTTTAACATTTACCTCAAAAAGCTGAAGGCAAGTGATTGCAAGCCTTTGATGGCACTCTGTACAGGACATTTCCATCTTTTCATGAACAGCGATAAGCAAAACTTACCAGCAGACCAAGAAGCAATAAGTGACAAGATTAATTTTCTGTGTTGTAACCATTACTGGTTTGCCTATGCAGTTTTAATCACCAATCTCTTGCATTTTTTATGGAAAAGTTTAGAAATACATTTTATGTTTTTACGCCACAGATAATTTCATCCACGAGTCACAACAGCAGAAAACCTATTGACAGCAGAGTCCACGTAGGAAGTACATGATTACAGAGCACTGAAACTAGCACCATCACTGTTCCAACCCAAAGCCGGGAGTTGGCTTAGAGACTGATGATTTTGTTAGCTTCTCTTGAAGGATTTAGGTTACTGATAACCAATTAAGAAATTCTCATCACTGCTCTAGGAGGGAGCAGGGGGAAAGGAGCTGACTAGACAGAAAACAGCTAAGTTACGAGCACCAGAAGAGTTCTATTAAGGAGAATTTAGGGATGAATTTTTTACTTGTTTACTGAACTAGTTTCAAACAGCACTGGCTGTAATCTAAGCCACCATACTGTATACACTGACCTATGGGTTTATTGACATCACTGATATGCCTTTGCTCTCGAGTGCTTATTACCTTCTATCATGCTTGGTTCCCTGGTCGTGGCCTATACCACTTCAGGACAATTAGAAATGACAGTCTGAACGTCTAGCTCATGGAAGCTTAAAAAGGACGAGTTAAAAAAAGCCAGAGATCGCTAACACTACCTAAACCTTCTATAGCTCCGTATGTGTTTTTCCCACACAGAGTCAATTTATTTTCCTAAGTGTAACACAATCACTGTGGGCATGCTAGCTAACATCAGGGAGCACGGTGGAGATGTTCAAAAGAGCTTCCCGCAGACATTCCCGTGCACGCACTCTTGCCAGTATCCAGACACACTGAAACCGCCTCCCCCCCCTCGCGGCCCAGCCGACACCCGCCCGGCACCGCCCGAGCGGCCAAGGCCTCCCCGGGCCGGCACCCTGCCCAGGCCGGGCCTTTACCTCAGGGACACCGCCGCCCGGCGGGCACCGCGCCCGCGCCCTACCTGCAGGTTGCCGGTGGTGCCCGCCATGTCGGGGCGCTGGGGGGGGAGCGGGGGGGATGGGCGCTAAGGGGGTGCCGCCGGCCGGAGCCTCCCCGCACCCAACCGAAACCGCGGCCTCCGCCGGCCGCCTTCCGCACTACAACAACGCTTCCGCTTCCGGCAGCGCCTCGCTGACGTCAGCGCGTCTCGCGTGACGTCTGCGCGCCCTTCATGACGTCACGTGCCGCGCCCCGCCCCGCCGCCTCGGGGGCGGTGGTTGCGGGTAATGGCGGCCGGCCCCGCCGCCGGTTTGGCGGGAGGCTGCGGGCAAGGTGGCGGCCGCGGCAGCCCGGGGAGCTCTGGGGGCTGCCCAGAGGGGTTTCTCTCTGTAAATCTCCTCCGGGTTGCTCAAAGGGTGCCTTTGTCACGGCTAAATAAAAGTCTCGGCTTCTGGCTTTACATCGTTTCTGTAAAACGTTAAATAGGCGTTTATAGGATTTTTGGATAAAATTCGTTTTTTCTCTATGCCTCGCACTGGAGACCAAAATGAAACCATACGCTTTTGCCCTGCTCTTTCCCGTGGCCCGCTTGCCCTCAGTGGCACTTCCTTTTCTGCCATATCAGTGCTGAATGCCTTTATTCGCAGAACAGAGCCTTCAGGAGTTCTGACACCCCTCGTAGGCAGGCAAATGTTAGTCACCTGAGGTTTGGCAATAAAACCCGGGTAACGTGCACTGTCTGCAGTGAACGAAGGAGGAAGTGACTCAACGTACAGCAAATTATAAACCAGTTTCGTAGAGTCCCCTTGCTGTATGGACCTCAGATTTATGAATTTCTGCTAAGTCAGTGCAAAGCTCGTGCTAAATTAGTGCCGTATCCTCCCCAGTGTTCGTGTAATTCCATTAGGTACAAAAGGAATATCTGAGAAACTCTTCTTTAGATTCATAAACCTCATTTTTCCAACTACCCCCAATGCAAATTTGGCCTACCTGAAGGGTAATTTCAGTGTCGCTTCATTGTTATTGTTCTTATTATTTTTAATAAAGTACTTCACTGAACCTTTTCAATACAACCAGCAGGCAGTGTTCTGGGCAGAAGGTAAAAGGCTCTAACACGGTCACCCCTATACCTAGGGATGTTGGGGTAATCTCGTCCCCAAGCCCTTTGGTCAGCAGTTTGTTTTGCTAAGTGCCTTCGTACATGCATGCACTGCAGGATGCTTCAGGCTGATTTTTAGGTGCGGTCAGGAACAGCTGTTCTTGCTTCTACTGCAAACATGAAAAACAAACAAAAAAAAGTGATGTAGCAAAGATTAAGGCATGTAATCAGGCTCTGGGACATGTGATGGCAAAGGGAACATTGGACCTAAGAGAGATGTTGGAGAAAGTGCGGGTATTAAACATCCACCAATGATTCTGTCACAAAAGGTAACTGATTTGACAAGTGATGGGAGAGCTGAATATTTATTTCTAAAGGAACCTCTTACCTGTGCTGTAATCAGGATGCAGGCATAGCATACGGTGGTGTGAAGTGCTCAAGGAAACTCTGTGTTAAACCATGTATATCCATTTCTTTCTTATTCCAAGTGTCGTTTTTCAAAGCATGAGATAAAAACATGATTTTACCTTTTCACTATGGATTATGTCATCCTGGAGCCTTTGGTATACTGTTTACCTCATTTCTATTTACAGCACTTTAATTCCTGGCAGATGTCCTTTCCATTCTCTCTATTTACCCTCTTATTTTGATTAGTATATCAGAGTATTCTCAGATACATCCCTCTTAGTAATATTTCTGGCTGTGTCATCTCTGCCTATGATTTGCAAATCTGTAATGCTACATTTAGCTTTTAAACCTTGGTCTAAACAGTAAGTTCACAGGTGTATAAGTAACAAATGCCTAACCAGTCACACTGAACAGGTTTCTGAAACCCCACATAAAAACTGTGTTATGTGAATGTGAATGAGATAAAAAATCAGGAAAGGCGTGTATGACTTTACAGGTAAGAGGCACAATCCTGTACTTCTTACTTAAGCCTTACTCATAGAGTATTTCTACTATGATGTGACTTTGCAGCTAGTTTTGCCTGAGGAAGTAGTCTGAATGCTGAGTAATGATGTCCAGGCTAACTCCTGAGAAGTAAATGAAGTGTCATGCCAAGGGTACCCTGATTTGAGACATGTGTGGTCATATTATTGAATGCTTCCCATTACTGAAGTGCCTGTGTCACCATATTCTCAGAATCCATATCATGTTACTGTGTACAACTAAGTGTAATGAAAATAAAATATATTAATGATGAATGTACGTACCTATTGGCCTCAGCCACATCTGCTAATTGTCCAGGGTACTGTTAAATCACATCGCTATGACACTAGGTGGCACAGGCACACATCATCTCCATGATCCTGAAGGCTGAGCAAATTGCCATGGAGAATGTTTCCTGTTATCATCTCTTGTCATGGGAAGAAGTGGGCCAAACCACATGTTGGCTGAACACCTCCAATAGATGGATATGTCAACAAAATGAGTCATGTCTACAGCACAGCCAGGCCTCCTATCAGTGATACTCCTCCACTGTGGTAACTGGCTATAGATATGGCTAATAGTAGTGTGAGAGCGAGACTTTGGTATTAGATGACACAAGAGCCATGCAGTGAAGGGAAATCATTGCTGTAAAGATCCTAACAGTGCAGATAGACAAGAAGAAGGTGCGAGAATACAACCTCTGTTTTTCTTTATTTTTCTAACTGATGAACTGCTTGCAGAAAGGTCAGTTTGACCTAGGTAACAAAGGCTGTCAGTAAGAAAGCTAGGAGGTAAAATTCAGATTGTCCAAATCCAATTACATTACCTCAATCCTGTTCAGCATTCATTCAATGAGCTCACCTGCCCAAGACAGGACCTCAAGTGGACACGCAGCTCAGTCAGTATGGCCACGTAGCCTGCAAGTCTCCCCCTCTGCAGTGGGAAACACGGTGTGCCAAAAAGCACGAGTGCTGCTGTTGTAGGAGACCTAGGCCACAAGCTGTCCTTGGCAACATGTCTCCCTGTAGCATGGTGCCTTGGGGAACACTGCTGATGCAGTAGTCCCGGATGGGTGCCTTCCCTCTGAAGTTGATTTTTATTGCACTGGAAGCACTCCAGAGTTGTGGAGGAGGGCTGTGTCCCAAATACACTCAGGACTCTGGTTGCAGAGACAGGGTGTTGTGGTTACAGACCCCAGGAGGAAAAGGGTTAAAGCCATACTCAGTACCAGGAAGACTGAAGCCAAAATATAGCCATGTTGCACCTATAGCAAGCACTACATGCATGGCAGGACCCTGAGGCTCACCCTGACATGGGTTTTGAGGAGTAAGTGGTCCTCAGACTCTGTGTCAAGGGGGTGTGCTGTAGTCCTGCTGTGTCCCACCCCATGGCCTGAGGTGTCAGTGCAAGTGTCTCCAGCATGGGTTAGGCAACCTCCTCTCAAAGCCCTTTGTCATTGCAACCCTTTCTTCTGCAGCTGCAGCAGCAACCAAAGGAAAACGGGCCCCGGTTTTGAAAGCCAGACCCTTCCAGCTGTGACTGGACCCTTCCCGTCCTGTCCCTATGGAGGTACCATCAGCAGGTGGGAGAGGCAGTGGCTTTCTTGGATAAACGCAGCCCTTCTGGAAGAGCCTCCAGGCACGGTACAGGCACAGGGGAGAAGTGGCTGTGAGGCAGCGATTTACCCCATGCTCTGCTCTTCCCCGGCCTGAGTGTCTCTGCTGCTGCCTAGTGGCCACTAGCCACCAAAGCCCTTACCTGTCTTTAAATGCTACTGAGAATTTGTGTGAGAAAAAGCTCAAATAATTTTCTTCAGACAGGATCTTCTGTGAAGCTATTTTATTCGCGATTGCAATGGCAGGCATCATGTCAGTCAGGAGCGCATTTTAGTAAACAAATCATAACATTTTATTCCCTATTCCCGACGCCTGACCACCTCCCCTGTTTCCTCATTGGATGAGTACTGCAGGTTCACAAGCTATTCGACGCTCCTCTATACCATATATGTACTTTTTTTTTTTAACCCTTTAATTTCTCCTTTCTTATGTTTTGAGAACTTGTGATCTTTGTTTTACAGTTTTTTTTTCCAAAATATTTTTGAGATCAAATTCGTCCCATTTGATCTACATATATACAGCAAATAGTAATAATTACAGTGCATGCATAACCTCCTTATGAGGTTATTAAAAATCTAATACTATTTCATTCTAGAGTACTATGTTTGCAAACTTATCAAACTTATTTTCTATTTCTTCAATTATAGCTGAGATATTTACAATAGCATTTTCTAATTCGCACACCATTCATTTCCCCGCCCCCCCCCCCAAGGTTTACTAATTTTTCAAGTATCTACATAAAGCAGAAATAATTTTCATTTTTGAAGTAGTAAATCTCAGTGATGTCAGTTGGATATTAGAAAACAGATATTTAGAAAATAGATTAAATAATATTTATTAAATTAATTAATATTAATAAACTATTGCTAATAGATAATGTATTATAGATAATATATGATAGATAAGAAAGAGCAGTCAGGCACCAGAATGCGTTGCCCAGGGAGGTGGTGGAGTCCCCGTCCCTGGGGGTGTTCAAGGAAAGGTTGGACGTGGTGCCTGGGGACATGGGTTATTGGGTGACATTGGTGGTAGGGGGCTGGTTGGACCTGATAATCTTGGAGGTGTTTTCCGACCTTAATGTTTCTGTGATTCTATGTTACACTGATGAGAGGCTAGAGCCTGAGCTGGAAAACGTCGTGTGGAACACGGGAAGTACAGGGCAGTCCCTGTGGTCAAGGGGCTGCCTTTCTCTCAGGCAAGCCCAATGGCCTGGGGGAGCCAGCCCCAGAAAAGGATCCCTCAGCCCCCCCAACCCTGCTCCTTCCCCCACGTGAGGACATCTCCCAGGCCACTCCCAACACAGCTGCCTTTGGCCACGCACAGGCCACTTCATCCCAGAGCCTTGCTGAGGTCACAGTGGCCACCACTGCCCTGCCTTTGCTGCGGGCCCTATAAAACAGGACCCCTGCAGCTGGCCCGACCCTTACTCAGCTACTAAGAGACTAGAGGCAGCAAGGCGAGAAGCAGCTCTGCTTGGTTTGCGAGGACAGCCATGCCGTCCAGAGCAGCACCAAGAAGGAAGGCAGCCAACAAGGAAACGTGTCATGGGCAGAGAGAGAGTGCCAGCAGCACCAGATACAGCAGTGCTCGAGGGACATCTGGTGCTCAGCCCACAGACACGTAACAGTAATATCATTGGCACCGCAGGCGTGAACATCAAGCCGACAGTGGCATGGGACCTCAGGGTGGAACAGGTCAACCTCCTGGTGCAGCACCCTGTCCAGATAACATGCCAAATCGAAGGCATCCTGTTTGGGCAGTCCCGGGCAAAGACTGGCTCATCCTCTTGTACAGCACCGTGGAGCCCATGGAGCTGGACCCACCAGAAGAGGAAGCAATGGAAGTGGATCCACAGCAGCCAGAACGGACCTGGGACTACCCTGGCATGTCTTCACTCTGTGACATCAGAAAGCACAAACATCATTGGCTTGGAGCCCCCAGATCTCACGGACATCCCGCAGGCTTGCCTGCAAGATGTCCTGGCAATAAACAACTCTTGCCAATCCTCAGGGGTTGTGTGAGTGCTTCTTTCCTGTCCCCCAGCTCTTGTGTGACAGGTGGCATCTCTTCTACACAGAGCCTTGAGGAAGAGCACAAGAGAGGACTCAGCTCCCTTCGGGCTGCCAGAGGAGTCCGCGAGGGCCACCATGCACCTTTGGCACTTGTGAAAATAGACTGAGGGGTGAAAATAGTAGTGTGTAAGCGATTATAGGTGGCTAATTTCTTATATTAGGAGTGAGTTTCTATATCTGAGTAATTGGTAACGACAGACATGGAGAAGGCTGAGGTACTCAACAACATCTTTGCCTCCATGCACACTGGTAGATGTGCTTCCCAAGTCTTTCATTTCCCTGAACCCGTAGATGGAGGCTGAGGGATCAAAGTCCCACCCGCTGTAAGTGAAGAGCAGGTTCGACACCACCTGATGAATGTAAACATGTACAAGTCTATGGGACCTGATGAGATGAATCCAGGGGTCCTGAGGGAACTGGCTGATGGAGTTGCCAAGCCTCTCTCCATCATAGTTGAAAAGTCCTGGCACTGGGCGATGTCCCCAGGTATGAGTCCATCCTTTCTCAGTCATTCTTACTGTCTTCTCAGGAGTCAGGAGCACTTGGAACAGTCCTTCCCACTCAGGTTGCCTCTTCGATTCTATCCATGTCCACATCAGATCCCAATCTCCTGCTCAGAATGGATGGATCAGGACTTCCAAGGGTGGGGTTTGAGCTAACAGTCCACAGGTCCTGAGAGATGACAAAGAGGATGACAGCCCAAGTATGTAGTTCTTAAGAAAAGCATCTTTTGTTTCCAACTGAGGTAACTCGTTCCCTTTATCCATGTACAGCAATCCAAATAATATTTCATATGGTGAAACTCCCACATCTTTTCTTGGTGCAGTTTGCATTCGGAGAAGTGCTAAAGGTAAGCACTTTGTTTGGGGAAGCTGAGTTTCTAGAACTTAGTCAATTACTTCTTTACTGTCTGATCCTCTCCACCCTTCCAGAAGAGGAAGGATGCCAAGGAGTGTGAAATTTCCACTTAATTCCTAGAGTCCACATTCGCCCTTGCAATACTTCTGACATAAAGTGATTTCCTTGATCAGAGTCAATATTTTCAACAATTCCATACCTGGGAGTTATTTGTTCTAGAATTACTTTAGTTACGATGCTCGCAGTAGCAGATACTGAAGGGAAAGCTTCCACCCACCCTGACAAATGATTGACCAAGACTAATGAGTATTTAAATCTACCTGCTCTAAGGAGTTCTGTAAAATCTACCTGTACATTTTGGAAGCATTGAATTCCTGGTTCTCATCCCCTTGGTCTGACTGCAGATAATTTTCCTGTTTACCTTTTGACATACTACACAATTCCTGCATACTTGTTCAGCCAGAATATAAATATTCCTACACATACGTATTTCCATAGCACAGCGTCACACGTTGCTTGAATTCCCCAATGACACTCTTGATGTAAAACAGTGAATATTTGCCTCATAAGTGCTTTATTCAGCATTTCTCTCCCATCAGGGAGTACCTGTTTTCCTTTGGACTTGGTGACTCCTAATTCCTTAAAAACCTCTTTCTCTTAAAACTTTTTTTTTTTTTTTTCCTTCTTTTTCTTTTTTTCTTTTTAGTTTTGGTTTAGGGGTAGCTCAACAATTCCCCGAATCCTCTCTGGATTTATTCTTCATTCCCTCTCAGACACAAGATGCCCTCAATATTTGACTTCTCTTTCTAAGAATTTTAATTTATTTTCCAAGGGCTTTCAAGCCCTGTTTTCCCAGAAAGTCGAAAAGTTTGTTAGTGGCTTCCTTCACAATTGTTTTCTCCTGTACTAACAATAAAAGATCATCCACATATTGTAACAGTTAACACCTCCTTTGGAGGTTGGAATTACTCCAAAATTTGTTCTAGAACTTGCCCAAATAAATTGGTGACCCTGTAAATCCCTGAGGTAAAATTGTCCATCTGTATTGCTGCTTCCTCCCCATTTCAGAGTCTTTCCACTCAAAGGGAAATATATCTTTGCTCTCAGGGTCTGAGAGCACCCCATTAATAACACTGTTATTCCAGCCTAACAATTTACTATTTGAATGCCCAATTTCATTACCAAATCCTTTCCCAACAAGTTAGTCCCTGCCTCGGGTGCATACAATAATTGCCCAGTGATCATTCTATCTCTAGTCTCAGCTTGGTGTCCCCAGAAAGTGGCACTGTTATCCCAGTCTCTTCTACCCCCATCACATTTAGGGTTTCATTAGTTAATTTAAGCCTTAATACTTTACAGGTCAGTAATGACCTAGCTGCCTCAGTGTATTGGGTTCACATGGCAAGGTTCTGGTAGCGGAGGGGGCTGCAGTGGTAGCCCCTGTGAGAAGAATCCAGCAGCTGACCCCTGTTAGATAAGGGCCAGTTTCAGCCGGCTCCAAAGGGGCCCACCGCTGCCCAGAGCCAAGCCATGAGCAATGCAGTTAAAACTCTATGAGAGCACACTCAAGAAAAGGAAAAAAATAAATGCTGCACAACAGCAGCTGGGAGAGCGAGGAGTGAGAAACCTCCCTGCAGACACCAAGGTCAGTGCAGAGGAGGGGGAGTGCAGTGCAGAGGTGCTGCAGGCGCTGGAGCCGAAGCCCCCCACGGCCCACAGAGAGGCCCCTGGTGGGGAAGGCAGACCCCCACAGCCCATGGTTTACCACAGCAGAGCAGATCTCCACGCTGCAGCCCATTCAGGAGCAGCCCAGGAAGGTCGGCACCCCATGAGAGGGACCCCACACCAGAGCAGCTCCCAAAGACCCCATTCTTTCCCATTCTTGCATAGCTTCCTGGCAAATCATCCCCCTCCTAAACATTCTTCTCCAGTGAATAACATACTCAGGATTGACATTTCCCCCCCAGGAATATAAATTAGGCCTTAGAAATGGATTTGACTATTCTGCTGGGCCCTTAATTAAAGCCTTAATTTCCTTCTTAAAACTCCTAACCTCTCTGCTGGTAAGGGGGGAGCAGCACTGGCCCCACCTTGGCCCTGCATGGCTCCGAGGCCCCACTGGGACCCCCGCCCGCCTCCACTCCTGCTGCTCCCCGCTCCTGGCGCGACTTCTCCAGGGACAGCATCAATTGCAGTCCCTGTCTCCCGTCCTGGAGCACCTGCCACTGCCTCCGGTGCAATATTAGGATTATAGGGTGCATAACTTGATTCCTCCTCCAAAAACAGAACCTTATTGTTTACATATAAATTTCAAGCCTGAATTTTCACCAGACCCATATTTTGGCCAAAATACTGAAGTTCCTTTTATTAGCTTTTTAGGCCAGACAATTACACAATATCAAGCAATTTTTAAAAAATTATATATATGTATTTAAACTTTCCCCTTAGTGTTTGGGTTGTTTGTCCAAATCCTTATCCTTCTCTCCAAAGGTCTGTCTTCAGGCACAGTCCCGGGGTCTCCAACCCCACCCTGCTGACTCCTGGATCCCTTAATCCCCAGCTCTTCCCGACGTGCTGCTGAGGACTTTACCACCCACAGGGTACCACACGCCTTCGCCTAGGATTAGGACAGAGGTGGGGGGTACTGCCGAGCACCTCACTGCACCGTGCTGGGGTACCATACGCCTAAGGGCCCAAACCCCTGAGACTCTTTCACTCATCTCCTCTTTCTTTCACTTCGTCCCTCTCCAGCCGAGGGGACTTTGTTCATCCCCTTGCAGGACTGCCAAGCCTCGCGGATCGGGACTTCACATTCTCTCCACACTAAAAGTGCATCTCATTCACACTCACACATTCACACACCAGATTCCCCCCGAACCCAACCCAAGGCAAGATATGGTAAAGTTTCCCGTACCTCGGTCCGTGCACGGCTTCCTGGTCCAGGTGTTCAGCAGTAATCCCAGTGCCTCTTCCCGATCCGGGCTGGACTATATGTGGGCTGTGTCTGTGTATGTCTGTGCTGGCCTCCCTTCTCCCCAGAGCTTTGCAGAGCCTGTCTTCAAATTAACAGGCTCGGTCCTTTGCCGGCCATACTGAGATGGCCAGGGGCCCACCACCCCTGACGGGACTGCTGAAATCAGCAGGGTGCACCTTCCTGTCTGTGGTGGCGATAAATCTTTGGCAGGTGACAAGATCCCAGGTGAGCCCCCAGATTGTGAGAAAAATCTCAAATAATTTTCTTCAGACAGGATCTTCTGTGAAGCTATTTTATTCGCAATTGCAATGGCAGGCATCCTGTCAATCAGGAGCGCACTTTAGTAAACAAATCATAATCTTTTATTCCCTATTACCAACACCTGATCACCTCCCCTGTTTCCTCATTGGCTGAGTACTACAGGTTCACAAGCTACTTGACGCTCCTCTATACCATATATGTACAACTTTTCTTTTTTTCAACCCTCTAATTTTTCCTTTCTTATGTTTTGAGAACTTGTGATCTTTGTTTTACTGCTCTCAGACTGCTCATCCTCTTTCTCTCAGGCTTCTACCTTATTTTGGAACAGTGAGGCCTTCTGCTGTCCACTTACCTACTTAGCATTTCTCCTTATTATGACTACACAACTACCTTGGAATAAAGAAAAATAATTCTCTACTGCAAAAACACAACTTTGTTTCTCACATTTGACCTTTGATGAATCATCTACCTTGGCAAAACTGACACTCAAAAATTAATATTTCCTCTTCTTTCTCCTACTTCTACATCCTAGCTCAAGAGAACATGAAGCCTGATGTGGAGATTGGTCTTGCTGATCCATTTCACTGGGGAAGACATTCATAGTCTGTGGTGGATGGTGGCAATATGTTTTCTGACATAAAACAAGAAGGGATCTGGCCGTGCCTTTCTGGAAAGGACAATTTAAGTTTGTACTTTTTGAGCCTTTGGATTTCTTAGTTTTGTTAATTTTCTTTCCACTTCTGTATGAATGGATTCACTTTTAACCTTGGAAACTCAAAATATGTAAATGCTTACATATTCACTATGATTTTTATTCAGGTGTTTGTATGTATGAAATGTGTTATCTTCTGGACTAAGTTACCTTATTCCAGAAACAGGATAACTCCAGATTTATACTCCTGTAGTTCACAGTGAGATTAATCCAGTATATCAGGAAAATACCCTGAGAAAATGATTGCTGTTATTACTGAGGATGGATTTCAAAACTGGTGATTTCTGAGCCTTTCTTCATCATGAACTCAGCAGGCAGGAACAGTCATATTGACAATCTGTACAGGCCAAGAACAAACATTTCACCTAAGTTTTCTCTGCATAGCATTTCATATGTTAGGTCTTGCTAATGCATTGAGATTAAATGCAATAAAAGCTCTTAAATGGTGACTTCATGCATGGTTGAGTAAATGTGGCTTCAGGGCTGTATTGTTTGATCCACACCATCCAATTTTGCCAACTGCAACTCACAAGTCCACTACACAAATATGAGTTCAGGGAGGAGTTTTGTACTATGCATTGCGGAGTTTGGTGCAGCAGCATTTTTATTTTTATATTTTGAAATGTCATTACAGCTGCAATGCTTAAAAGGCCTACAGCCCTACTCGCTTCAGAGATTTTATTGTAAAAAATATTAATAATTAACACTGTTCCTCAGCCAGCGTTTCTTCAAATGTAAAAAGCTTTGAGTTTGGACCATATACTTTGGATTGCTTCACACTGACTTCATTTAAGATTTGGATGACCTATAGAATCCTTGGAACAACTCCTAAGGATACGGTAGACACTCTCATCACCCGAGGGTTTTTTTAATCGCTGCCAGATTTTCCAAAAATGTATGCTGTAATCTAAAGAGAAATTGTGTGTCTAATGGAATCAGTAGATCAGGTTTTACAGTCTGTATTGTGTGAGGGTTCAAGCTAGATAATTGTCATGACTTGTGTCTCATGGTCTTAAAAAGACACACATCTATGAGTTGACACAGATTTTCTTTCTGGCAATCTGCTTTCCTGTGCAAAAGAAAGTCTGCATTTTTTGCTTGTTGTCAGAGTACCATAAATTTAAATTGTGGAGTTAGATAGCAAGAAGCAGAAAAGCAGTTCTGTTCAAGTAGGTATGCTTAAAAGGATTACCAGGTTCCTCAAGACAGCTGACAGGAGAATAACTTTTGCTGTTCCAATACACAATAGAATAACTGAACTTGGCTGTTGTAAAACAAAGAGTCACACTGCATGAGCAAATTTTAAAACTGACTTGCTTACCTCTGATGCTTCCAGCTGACTTTTCTAATCTTGTTAGATTCAACGTGCTTTTTGCCTGTGTGACTGTAGAGAGCAGTGTTCACAACATAACTGAATGATGTGCAGTCTGAGTGGAGCAGGAGATGAAAGGAAGAGAACTGACCTGGTATTAGGCGATACTGCAACTCCTTCAAACCCTTTTTTTTTTTTTTTTTTTTTTTTTTTTTTTCCCCAAATTGTGGTTTGTTCTGTCTTTTTCTTCTAAATGCTATTTTAAGCAATAAGAGTTTAAATGTGCCCTCTGCTTCAGAACAGCAGAAGAAATTAAACACAGAACCCTCACTGTTCTATAATTCATGAGAGGGAAGGAGGAATTGGGGCCATCCATGGTGTCTTCCAACCAATATGTTCCCTCTTTCCACTGTGCAGAAGATGCAGTGGTGGTGTGGGGGGTGAGCACCACAGATGTCCAACTTGCTGTTGGATTTCTCCCTTATGCAGGCCAGGAGAACACAATGAAGTCCTGCAACAACCAAAGGCCAGTGACTATACTAGGAGTAGCAGGCTGTGCAACTACTGCAATCTAGTCTGCACCAGAATTCTAGGCTAGCATTTCCCTCCTAGATCCCTCCTTATTAATCCCAAAGCCTTTTAATTAGCTCTTGTATGGAAAGTAGCAGAAACTGGATGGAGAAGTCATTTATCTTTCTTTTCATCCAAGCCACTCTTAGCAGAATAATTTTAATTTTAAGCAGGAGGCTCTTTGAGCCAGGCTATTATTCTACAGTAAGCCATCTATAGTTCTTCTACATGTGCAATACTGTGTCCACATCTTTTAAAACATGTCTCACACACAGTTCTGTTGTCGTATTTTATCCAAAACCCACTGAAGTTGGTAGCCACCTTTGCAGTGGCCTTTGGATCTTGACCTGAGACAGACAGACGGAAAGGCATTTGCATTGTCACAAGTTCGTGTAGACTAATTACAACTTTCTAGGTCATCTACTCGTGTTATATAAATGTTAATGTTATTGTGAAGTTTATTAGCTCACTGGAATATGCATGTAGTATGCTTTGAAGATTCCCCATCGAGCTTAATAGGACCATTAGATCTCAGAAGGACTAAGGAAAGTGTTTTCTCAATAGGTTACTTATTGCCTGGGTAAATGTAACTAGGAAAGAGAAAAAGAATTATTCTGTTATCAATTCTTAGCACTTCCTTTTGTAAAATAGAGAATATTTTTTATAATTCACATTTTTTTCATACTTTTCCTTTTTAGGGATAATATATAATTTTCTGTGTGTTTTATCATGCAAATCTAGGTGTCCTGGGTTAGTGGTGATATGAGCTCAATGAACTGCTGAGTAGGGGAAGAGCTCCTTTGCTTTCGTGGGTGCTAATCAGCTTACTTTAGCTGAGGTTCAAGGCCATTATTTGTAAATTTCACAGCTGGAAGTCAAGATGGGTTTGCAGGTTTAACTTCTATAAATGACTGATGATACACAGAAAGCACAGGGCAGGGTGTGTTACTTCAAGCAATGAATAAGAATGCACTCTGATTTTGTTGCCTATAACAGACCTGCCAAATAGCAACAGGAGAAGCAAGAATTAACATGTTCATACCTTGTCTTAGCTGCATTCAGGGACAAACAAAGGCCTTCACTCTGTCCTCCACTGAAAACACACAAGAAGAAAAAATTCAGACTATGGAGGCAGGCCCCTGGTCAGTAAAATCGTCAGCATATATCGATTCTAAGCTTTTTTTTTTGTCCTTGAATATGCATGAATTCAGGCTGTGAAACTGCACTAAACAACTCTGTGAAGGTGTGTGCCTTCACCCAAATTAATCACCCAGACATATTACAACTACGTGGATTACAGAAGAAAGTGACTCATCTACTGATGACACTGGATAAAACAAAGAGGGGGGAAAAAATCCGTGATTCTCACACCTCCTTCCTCTGTACATGATGAAGCAGCACTTAGGGGAGTAACACAAACACGGCGCTGGAAGGGAAGCCATGTGTCCGAGTCCTGGTCTGCTACTGCAGGCAATGAAGCTCATGTAATCCCTGGTAGCGTCAGCTGCTAACACTCTGACCTGAAACTCGTTTAGTGGCAGAGGGAGAGATCTGCTGGTCTCCTTGCTGCTCAAGGGAAAGGTACCTCTGCTCATTTACCTTACACCAATGTAATGTGCCTTGAAACTTCAGGGCGAACAAAGATTTGAAAGTATCACTAACTGGTAAAAACAAACAAACAAACAAAACAACAACTGAGGAAACATGAAAAAACCAGAGTGTGCTTGCATGTTTTTCTCTAGGACAAGTGTCAGGCAGGTTGTTTCGAGTCTCAGTTACCCTGGCAAAAAGAAGCAGGTGTGATAACTGCAAGCACCGGTGATGAAGGAAAAAGAATATTGTCCCCGTCCCCATGAGATGGCACCCTGAGCCACCAGTACACACAGGGGTGGGTTCACAATGCTTTCTTCCTGGAAGGACTGGATCACAGGTCCTTCACTGAGAAGTAATTAATCCAAAACATTGCCTCTCTCTGCTGCTGATTTATTCGTGTTGCACCAAGCAGTATGCCCAGTGCTAAATGTTGGGAGCAATGTTTTTAGGGTAAATGGTCATATGCTAAATGACCTGATTTGAGCACACAGGATCATTCATTTCCTGTTCACCACGTTAAAGGCTTTGTTCTCTCCGAAAGCTGACAGCTGTTTGGTCACCTAATTTTATTTTTATGTTTTTATTTCTATTTTTATTTTTTCCTGATGAAGTGTATGCCCCAATCAAGAACAGTTTCAATTAAAAAAAAAAAAAAAAAAAAAAAAAAAGGAATAGGCAAGTATGAGAAATTAATTTCCTGTCCGTTATTGGAAGTAGTCACTGGTGAGCAATGCTCCTACGTCAGCGGACTTGTCTGCAGAAAGCTGAATTTGTCCCAGTGCATGTTGAAGCAGTGTTTTGGCATGTGACACCCTCCTTTCTGCACATCAGTGCAAATGCCTTGGGAAGAAAGAGAGAAAAAGAGAGGGCCAGCTTGTTACTGTTCAGGTTTTGTCTCTTTCAATGGAACCATAGAGTAACACTTTATTATTTTAAGTGCTATTTTAGTTGCAGATTATCTTGGGGTTTGTAAGTGTCAGTCTGATCTTTACTAGCATTTCTTCAGAAAATTGAAAATATTTCTGCTTGTGGCTTATTCCTATTGCTGAATAGTAATCTAGACCTGCGTAACTTAAAGAACATGAAAAGTTCTGTTGTGGATACCTATTTATAGACACTGCGATTTTACCCTTCAATTTTTCTAATTGTGCTAAAAAGGCATGTTGTTGAATCAAAATAAAGGTGTACAAATGATCTTCTAGCACTGGCTTCCTTGCAAGATCAAAGGCTGGCTGTGAAAGCTCTAGCTAGGTTAAATGGGGTAATATCTTTCATGACTAGCGGCGTAATAAAAATGCTCAGTTTGTTCTATTTATTCAGTCCCACTTGTAGCCAGTTTCCTGTGTGGTCTCCAAAACATGAAAGCATTAATTGCAAGTAGACATGTCCTGAGCATTGATGCATTGGGAAAACAAGCAAACACACAAACAAATAAAACAAACAAACAAAACAAAACAAACGAAAAAACAAACAACAACAAACAAACAACAACAACAAAAAAGAAAAAAAAAGAAAAAAAAAAAAGATTACAGCAGGCTCTGAGACAGAGCTGAACGAGTTCACAGCTCTGTATTAAGCAGCAGGAATGTTCCCTGCCCCGAACAAGCGTGTTCAAAGAGTGGAGGGAAGGAGGCTGCTTGTTTTCTCCTTCCAGCAGCAAGTAGGAGCAATGCTTCTGGGAGGCACGCGGCGGGAGTGGCAGGGAGAGACGCAGGATCTGGGACAAAAAGCAGGCTGAGCAATGGGAGCGTCACCCGTCTGGCTGCGTCCCTTCTCAGCAGAGCCTGGCCAGCTTGCCCAGACACAGGTGAAGACACCAGTGTGTGACTGCAGCATCCCGCTGCCCAGCAAGGTCTTTGCTCATGTTTTCCCTTCGGCTGTTAAAGGCCTGAAAATGTTGGTGACCTGGAAAAGGAGGACTAAAGCTCAGCTGTTGCTTTGTCCATACGCTGTAAGTCGGCTGTGTTAGGAGGCTTTTGGGCTTTAATAATGAAAGCCTTCCACATCACACCCCCCCTTGTTCCTACTTTATTTAGTCCCTGTCCGTTTTCTGAGACAATGTCATGACAGGAGGTGTCCAACTCATGAGGGGCTTAAAAATATGTGGGTTTCATCTATTTGTTTATTTACCTGTTCATTCATTCATTTATTTTTGAGGAAGAAAAATCCTGTTACTGATTCTATTATTTTTTAACTCAGTGATACAAATGCAGGTCTCAATAGGTGTGTGTTGAAAACACTGGGAGATCAAACTGAACAAGTCTAATGTAGTGACAGGTAAATGCAGGAGATATGTGAGCTGATGCAGTTAGATGTCATTCAGTCAGGCTGAGAGAGATTGTTTTTGGACTGGGGGGGGGCAAACTTCACTGCTTGTCCCTTGCAAACCTCAAGTACCTGAAGTTAAGCATCTCCTACTTCTCAAGTCAGCATCTTTTACTTTTCCATTTCTTCCTGGTTGGTCCATAAGTAAGACCTAGCTCATGTGCCAGGCACTCCCATAAATATTAATATGAAGATACATATAACATAAGCATAAAATAATATTATTTGAACATTACCTCCAACAGCAAAATAATCCTAAATATCTGTTCTCAGGGGAAGCGGGACTGCCCTGTGAGCCACTCAGTTACCAGTGACAGTGTGGACCCCTTCATTTGAAGCATGACAATTGAGCAATGTTTATTACTTCCATGGCACCACGACCAGAAATCATTCATTTCTCAGCAGCAACTAGGTCAGGCTGAAGGATTCTGTCCAGCTGCCAGACCTCAGCTGTCAAAGAGAAGTTATCTAGTGGAGGGAAGGTGACATTTATGCACCTCCAGCTGGGCAATTTAGGGTTCTTTCCCCTTTAACTGCCCAGGCTTTACAAGAAACTGATGCACCTACATGTATCTGTATTTCCCACTGACCATGGGCAGGGAAATGAAAGTGGTGAGTTGTGCTGTCCCTGCCAAGGCAGTCTGGTTGTGGGCCACCCCCTCCGCCCCCACCGATACTTATCCAGAAGCTCCTGAATCACTTCACTGTGATTAAGGGTGGTGTGTGGTAGACCTGGGTCTAAAGGAAGATGTACTACTGCAGAGACAGCAATGTTTGGCTTTAGATTACCCACAGAAATCTGAGAGGAGTTTGGCAGCAAACACTGTTGTGGATTTTCGTCAAAATTTCTCCTATAGCATAAGGCATAATTAGATACATAGCAACAATTGCACAGATCACACGTTTTATCCAGCTAGCCTGTATCTTTTAATTACTTAAACATATCCACACCCTACATTTGTTATGAATTCACTTATGGCAAAGCATACAAATACTACATTCACCGTCTGGTAAATGCGTGAAGGTGTTCCCCATCTGCATCACAGCAGAAAAGAAAATATGATTTCCTGTGGGTAATAAGAGCTGAAGAGCCTTTTGGAAAACATCAGTGGGATCTGATCAGGAAGGCGTGGTGCGATTTATGTCCAAAACAAACAGGAATGTGTTGTTCCAGAAGGAGATAACAACTCCCCAGTTGCCACTGTCACCAAGGTGGCACGATGTCAGGAAAAACACATCCTTTGGTTTCCTAGCCCTTTCATTTGGGCAGCCAGGCATGCCAGCATGGCAAACTTGAAAGCAAACTCAACTTTTTTTTTTTTCTGTAGCACATGAGTGGTCTAAAGGCACGCAGGGCCCTGGAAGTGATGGAAGAGCCATGGCTTTCTTTTCCCTCCCTCTGGGGACAGCAAGCAGCAGGGCAGCAAACTGAGCAGGGATGTCTGCTCCTGTGCAGAGACAAAGACAACATTGAGGCACTGTCTTAGTGCACGCGTAGACAAGGTGCCCAGCCATGCACTCCTGCACGTTTTGGTTGCCTTCCCTCAGTGCCTATTTCACAATTAAAATTTTCTCCAGATAGCGACAATCCCAGTGTAACCCGGAGCACTGGTTTTACTCAGAAGATCTTTCAGTTGCTCCATCGTTCTACCTTCTCTTTCGGAGCCTTCACTCTTTCTTGTCTGGTGCCTTTTGCAGAGCACTTGCTGAAGGCAACATGCCGAGGCTGCTGTTTCCTGCCGGAGCATGTTGTTTGCTCAGTGGCTGGGCAGGCAAAGACAACTCTGGTGTGAATCATATTCCTTCTCCAATGAAGAATGATTAAGGGGGAAAAAAAAAAAAAGAAGAAAGAAAGCGAGAGTAAGAGGTAGTGTGTGTGCGCAATTACGGTTGGGAAAGTGGGAGTGGTGACAGTGAGCAGGCAAGCTAACAGACTCTTCTGCTCAGCAAGGTTTCACTACAGGTTGCTAGTTCTTCGTGCTGTACCCACTTCATTGATTACCAGGATTATACCCTTGAAAAGTAAGTACAGCTCTTTTTCTTCCTCTGATGCCAAAATTGATGCCTAACTAATAGCTAACGTGAAACATAATCGCTTAGAGGGAGCGGGAGAAGGGAGCTCATTCAAAAAGACAGCATGTGAAATTGAAGGTGGGAAAAAGCCCTCCCAAATTAAAACATGTTGGTTTCATCCCAACGTTGCTGTATTTGTCAAGCTGCATTTCTTCTCCCTGGAAAGATTCATTGCAAGTGGTGAGTAGGGTCTCTGGCTGCAGAGACATTAGGAATTATTAGAGTATTCATATCTCCTGCTGTCCATTGCAAAAGGCTGTTCCTGTGTCAGAAAAAAAGCAGTTCATATATGATGCCATGAAAATGCTCCATGTCTGTAAGTAGAACCTAGGCTGTTTTGGAAATTTACAAAGGAATATTCCTCTCATTTTCTGCAGGGGTGTGTATGCTCTGCTCTGTTTGCTTTGACTTTTTAATCAAGTGACTAATCCTCACTTGTTTAAAGTGAGCTTAAGTCTACTAATTACCAATTCATCTTCAGTGTGACCATTCAATTTGAAGAATTCACTGGCTGTTGAGGCACAACAAAGCATATTGTGGTGGCTTGTTTCTCTCTTTAATTCTTGGCGTGTCTTTCCCGGCTGTGCTGCTGACGGTGCTTTTCCACAACCCGATGGATGCTCTGATCCCACTGAAGTAAAGCATCAGGCTGGCGTTGTGTGCTCCTCAAAGAAATGTCTGTGCAGAGGAAATCATGTCCTTGTTACATAGCTGGGTAGCCTGCCCAGTGGAGAGTTGTCATTTGTGTACAAGTAGGAGGAATAGGCTCACCGGGGTCTTTTAGTCCTTTATGTTTTGTGTTTTCCAAGCAAGAGCTGAAGTGGGGTCATATTAAATGTTGAAAGAGCTGGTTTCAAGGGTGAATGCCTCACCTGTGAGCATGCATGCGGGTTGTTTCACATCATTTATCCTCCCGGTGCACAGCCCCGAGACCAGCCCAGCACCGCACAGCCATCACTTCTCACTCCCTGTCTGCCACGGGCGTGCTCTCCTGCAGGGACTCCTTAACCGAGACAAGAATAAAATAACTACTTGTGCTGCTTTATCAGATTGTGCCTGCCATATAGCTGACATGACTTGTCGGGTTCCCACACAGACATTGCTGCTCTCCTGATTATTTTTTTAGAAGATAAGCTATATTTAGCTTTTCTCTTAGTAAGCAAACAGTAAACAAAGCCTTTATCTCTAGATTTTTTTTTTTTTTGGTTGCATTCAAGAGAGACTAAGCAAAAATGGTGTCTTCTACCAATAAACAAATTTATTATATTTTTTTTCCAAGCTGGTTCTAAAGTCTTTCAGCTCCCTTCTGCATCTGAGTGCATTTCTCTAACGCCGTGGCCTCGTCACAGTTTTAAGCAAAGCTGGGTGGATCACAAGCTACCTGTGCTTAGAAGGTGCCACAGTGCCGCGGGCCTCTGTCAAAATGCTGACAGACCGCTTTCCTGGGAAAGGAGGGACTCGGGCAGAATCCATGCAGCAGGCCTGCTGAAAATTTCATCTCCGATTTTTTTTGACTCCTCCCCGTGTGAGGTTTCCTTATGATTACTGACTCAGGAGCTGTGTCTGGTTTCTGGGACTGCTCATCGGGCAGCTAATGGGCTTTCCTCCTGACGAGAGCCTCAGCCCTTCTCACCTGACTGGAACTTGCCTTAATGGCCACACTAACACAGCTTGGGACGCACAGGGCTTTAAAGAGATTCAATATTTTGTAATATTTAATACAGCAAATTCCTCTCAAGACTATGAATGTCATGAGCTCCTCAATATAATACATCATTAATAAATGGAGCATTAAAAAAAAAAAAGACTAAGTGCAGTTAAAAAAGATGGTGAGATTATTCTTTGCTATCCAAACTTTATTCAAGCATAAGTGTGAAATTGAGATTTTTTTTCCAAGAAAATCCCCTGAATGTGCATTATTGCAGTAGTACTGATAAATTAAAGAAATGGTAAAATGGAGAGCCTTGCCACTTTGCTACCAGGAATAGTTTCGTTCAGCTCAACAGAAGCTTTGAGATTATCAGCAGTTACTGGGTGAACAAAAGGTTCACCACAGGACACCTCTGCCTTTCCTCACTGAAAAGGAGCATAGACACTTTGGAGAAAATGATCCAGCTTGAGCAGTATTGGAGTTACCAATGTGGACAGAAGAGAGGAGTTTGTAAGTCCTGGTACAGCTTTTCTCTCATATAAGGAAGAGTGTCATTTAATTTTTTTTGCAACACGAGAGTGAAACACAGGTAGCACACACATATTTTAATATCACAGGAGGCTCATTTGCCAATATAACTGAAAATGTTTATGTCAGAGTGCCAGGATTGCATTTGTAATATGAAGTGAGAAAGGAACATGCGGTGCTTAAAGTGATTATGAATGCATATTGTTTCTTAGTCTGCGAGCCAATCTTAATCTGGGAGCCAAGATAGAATAGTATCAGTCCAGTCACCACTAAAGAATGATATTCTACCCCACTAGCAAACAAAATATTTCTCAGGTAAATTGCAGGCATCATTCTGCATTGTGAAACTCTGCATTGTTTGTCTTCACGAGAGTGGTAGACGTCGAATGACACATTCCTGGTTCCTTGCGTAATTTTCCAGTGTCTCCTCAGTAAGAAATGCCTGGGAAGTTGGTTCTCGCCCCAGTTCTTCAATTCTTATGTGAGGCTGAGGAGGGAGGGTGAAGAGAGAGAGAGAGAGAGCGAGAAGGAGACAGGGAAAGTGTATGCATGGATTATGTACTCATGGCCCTTTGTGGGCCCTTAAAAAGGTTGAGTTAAAGGGGAAAAATAAAAGATGCAAACTATCCAAGGGAGTTTAAGGCGTATGGAGACACAAAGGTGCATATCTGTGATGAGCAAGTGCAGAAAGGCATTTCAAAGGATGATTCTGTACTTATTCCTTTGCCCCTCTTCCAAGTGACTCCCTCAGCACCAGTCCCAGGCCTTCGTATTTGTTTTAACCTGTCTTTTAACACTGCTCTGCTCAAAGCTCTCTCCTCCTTTAGGGTATGTGCTGAGCCCATAGTTTCTAGCAAGCTTGACTTTTCTGGTAATTAGTTGCTTTTATGTGTGAGAAGTTGTGACTATGGGAATAAGATGGATGCTTGCAGTGCTGGGATGGCACATAGTTCTCTACTTTACACCCATAAATTCTCGGAGACACATTTCCCAAACCTCACTGTGATACCTGCTTGATGCCTGCTGAGACTGTAAAATGGGATCTCACGTGGGTAATTTCTCATTAAGAAGCAGCTCTAGATGCTGTCAGGCTCCTGGAAAATGAACAGACCCTTTCTGAATGAAAAGCCTAATTGTAGGGTCCTTGCAAAACCTCTACATGTTGCAAAGCATCCTCCTCCTCATTTTTGTGTGGGGAGAATTTTATTCAGTGGTCTATATTTACTGTTTTCTCTCCTTAAGATGAAAATTATTTTCTTCATAGTGGGAGGGAATTAGCGAATAGTTACTTGATAATACCAACAATCAGAGCACTTTGTGAGAGTGCAGTGCTGGGTAAGTGTGCTCTGCAAAAAATGGATTTAAAAAGCCTTGGTGTTATGCCAGTATCTATTTGTCACTTAATTAGGTTGTGCAGTGCATTTCAATAACCTTTTGTACAGGAACTTTTAGCCCCTAATAAACTAGAAGCTTTACCAAATACATAGAATATATGCATAAAAAAATAACTAAAAGAAAAATAAAGACATTCATTTTGTAAAAGAAGTTTTCTAATCAAAGTTTTCTGTACTATGTTGCAGAAAATACTAACATGTTCTGTTATTTCCATAAAAATTTATAGATACGAGAGATTATTTCAGAAGTCACTGCTGTCAAATACCAAAACTGCTACAACTTCTCTGTACAATAATGTCAAATATTCAGCAAAGTTTGGGTAGTATGACACGTGCACCTAAATAGGAGATTTTCTCATTCAAAATGCCACTCCAAACAGGCATGAGAGTGAGTGGTCAGAAAAGGATATCTTATGGAGACAGTTTCCTGCCCATATGTCCTCTTTTTCCATTTCTGTCTTCTCATCCCTCACTGCTTTCATTTGGTGAGATCTTTCCTGCCTAGGAAGCAAATGATACAAACTAGGTAAGTAAATGTTTGAAGCTGCAGTATTAAGTAATCAGTCATTTGAGAGAAATCCCTGACCTTAAGGTGTTTCTCAAAGGATCAGTAAGCCTCTTACCAAGGTAATGCTTCAAAGAAATAACTGACTTTCCTGTTCATAGTAGGATAAAATTGAGCCCCTAGATCTTCAGGGTCAGGCTCTGAAATGTGAGCATATCTATGTGTTTAGATAAGAACACAACTTTCTAAATCATCCTTCTGTGCCATATTAATTCCAGTGGCTTACCATTTTTCCTGGAGAGAGCAAATTCTGAAGACACCTTTGGGATTCCTTGTGAAATCTCTGATCTTTTGAAGCATTTCCCAGTATTTGTCTTTTCCTTTTCCTTCCTGTCCTTTCAGTAGCTTTGACAAAGTTGTTCAACACCAATTTATCAGATTATCTTTCTTTAGGGACACATGATACTGGGGGCAGGATACTGTCAATCTCACTATGCCAAAGCAGTCATTATCTGTGTACTTGCTGGTCTAAAGCCAGACATGCTATTGTCTGAAATTAGGTGATTAGGTTGCTATCTTGAATCTACACAAATCGACTTAAACCAAAGTACGATTTCAGATATCTGAAAGCAGTCTGGAAGATGGGAATACTTCATGGCTTTCCCAGAGCATGGACTACTATGACTGTCCCTTGGGCACCACCCTTTCCATTCCTGCCTGCACAGATCAGCGAACAGCCCTGTGGCAATTGCAGTTACTAAGAAATGCTAGGAAAATATTTGCTGTTAAAACATTGTAAGTGATGAGTGGGCACACAGCAGTATTTATGTAGGAGGCCAAATCCCTGAAGTTTCTGGGGCAATCTCATCCTACAGGACCAGACAGCTTTCTGGAGACTTCTAGCAAGGCTAGGGAGCATGGGGAATCATCCCTTGGAGGAAGGACATGTACCAAAGCTAAAGCTTAATGAACAATTAGCCATGAAGCAAGAGACAGGAAAGATTATGACTATTAAGAAAGACTATTAAAGGCCTGCCTGTGTGCCAGGAGAGCCCAGAGCATAGGCAAAGTACCTTGTAGGTCGGCACATTTTAAGAGTATCAATTAAAAACAGATTAAATTCATATGCGATCCAATTTGACTCTATGTGCGTGGGTCACCCTAACCAGGTGTGTCTGGTAATACTGGCTCCACATAACACGTGGCATTGCCAGCTGTCACTTGATGGTGACAGCTTTTACTGAAGCACTTGCATTGCCTCAGTTCAGCATGGGTGAGACTTTCCCTGCTCCACAGGAGCTGCTGAAACTGGGTGGGTTTGGTCAGGCCGCTTTTAATTTTCCTCAAAAGGCTCAAGCAGCCCCATTCCCATACTGGCGTCCAACCTCCTTCAGCAAGGAAACCAGTGACCTGGCCAGCAGGAGCTGACTGTGAATCATCTTTGTCCTTTTCTGTTTCAGGATGACGATGGATGCTCTGCAACTAGCAAACACTGCCTTTGCAGTTGACATGTTCAAAAAGTTATGTGAGAAGGATAAAACAGCCAATATCATTTTTGCCCCCCTGTGTACCTCAACGTCCCTGGCTCTGGCGTATAAAGCTACGAAAGGTGACACTGCAGACCAGATGAAACAGGTGAGACATTGTCGTCCTGCTCTGTGGCTGCAAGATTATGTGGCTGTTGGAGATGGCTTTCTTTTTTATTCTTCCTACTGTTGTACAGAAGCAGGCTGCAAACTGTCCACTTGAAATTCCTGAAAGGTCCCACACTGTACGGTCCCACACAACCAAAAAGGCTGAAAATCACTGGGGTAAAGAGAAAGGCTTTCTCAAGCATGTACAAGGTGGAAAGGGACATGGCAGAGTCCTCAAGAGTTGTGTTAAAGCCTTGACTCCTTTCAGCACATTATTGATTGTGACTGCAGGTCACTGCCAAGATCACTGCATCTTCTGGATAATTGTTCTGTGATTATTCAGGAACGCTTAAGCTTAACAAAATCGGAATTAATTTTGCCATTGCCAAGCATTCTTAGCCGCCCTGTCTGTGACATTTCCCCTTTGTCCCATCACACAGCTAAGAGGAAGCTAATGCAGTCGAAGAAGGCGCAACTTGAGCCGTGTTTTGCCTTGCAAGCAGCTTGTGGTGCTCCAGGGGTTTACAACACGATGAAGCAGCATCATGGTGATGAGGCAATCACTTGATCGAGGTCTCCCTGTGGCGCGGGGAGACTGCACGGCTGCCTCTGTGAGAGCTGGGATTTACCTAGCTTCTTTTCATCCCAGTGAGGGTGCCCACAGACTGCGCAGTTAGCCAGAGGTGAATGAGAAGCAAATTCAGCATGCATTTATACTCTGATTATCACCTGGCTCTGAGGGACGTTCTACCTATTTGAATACATTTTCCTTCCTTTAGGAATTCCTCCCTGTGCTTTCTCATTCACTGATGGCACCTAGCCTGAGTGCAACCTCCTGTGCACCCTCACATCCCACAGATTACAATGAGCCTTGTCCTATTTGCACAGCTGCACTGCAATAGACCTGTGGGTACTGCAGATTTTTCCAAACATTTTTTTTTTTTTTAATATATTAGAAAAAAACTCTAGATTTTTTTTTTTTTTTTTTTTTTTCTTTCCTAGTTTTTAACATAATGATGCCCCACATCTTTCTCACCATTTCAGAATTCAAGCATTGTCTTTCTAATGGGAGATTTCAAAATATTAACCTATGCTTAATTTCATTTTCACTTATGTCTGCAATTTGCTTTGAACCATCCCATAATAACTTAATATGCATGTCCACAAATGCTGTTCTGTAACAAGTGCACTTTTGTTTCACATTTCTCAAGTGGTATATAAAAAGTGCTGACTACAGAGACAGATGAACTTGCATGTTATGTTATGTTATTCAATTTTATGTTATTTTATGTTATTTTATCATTTTATGTTATATGTTTTACCTTCTATTTTCCATGTGTATTCTAGCTTCTATCTGTCCCTGATTTATGTTTGGGTTTTAAGCACTAGATTCAGAAGCAGTGAGATTGGCAGTCTTACTCTGGGATATCAGTGAACAAACTTGTGCTAAAAACTCTGCCAGGCAGACAAGTTGCAGTAGTGGAGGTGTCTCCCCAGACATAATTACCAGACTCAAAGGCTTTTTGCACGTAACATATGAAGAAATAAAAGTGTTGGAGGAGAGGGAAATAAATTGAGAAAGTCATTTATGAAAAAACGTTTGTGGAGTTTGGCTGTTGCTGTGTCCTTGGGAACTTACTTCCTCCTGCTCCCATGAGCAAGGTGAGGAGAGGACGCTGAGGGGTGGCCAAGGCACAGCCACCATCTAGAACCTTGCAGCAAGCAGGCATCTGAAAGCAGAGAGTTTTAGGTCATCCCAGAACTTCCTAGAATTGGCCCTGCGATCTCCAGGAGCTGGCGAGTGGCCAAGTTTGGGTCAGCAGCCCCACCTCCAGCTCATTTTCTGTCTGCCAACACACACAGAGATATCTGATCATTTTTTTTGCTGAAATACCATGTGATGTCATGTGGTAGTCACAGCAATTGGAAAACCTGGTGATCTGGTGAGCATTTTTAAAAGGGGTTGTCTACTTCAAGAAAGGAGACTAATTGGGACCCTTATTTATCTGGCCTATAAACTCCAGAGTTTTGGACAGGAATGTGAGTTTGGTGAAAACATTATGACTCCACACTGCAGTTGTTTAATCGACTAAGTCACATTGCAAGCATGAACGGCTCTGTGGATTTCTTTGGACTGCTGGCAGGAGGGAAGCATGTTTGGTTAAAGATTTGGTAGGTTCAAATTTTTAGATATTGTGAGGACGTCAACTAAATGAATGATTACCGAGTAATAAATAACAGTGAGAAGCCTGTGTTGTTCGCTTACATACAAAAAGCCACAGCTCTGGTCACAAACTGGCGTTGCTCATTGCCAATCTGTTAGGAATGTTCAGATGACAAAAAGAAAGATGCTCAGTATTTTATTACGTTCATTAACAGGTGCTCCATTTACAAGATGTCAAAGATGTTTCTTTCGGGTTTCAAACAGTAACTTCAGATGTTTCCAAGCTCAGCTCTTTCTTCGCACTGAAAATGGTCAAACGGCTCTTTGTAGACAAGTCTCTCGCTCCTACCACAGTAAGTACTGCAGAAAAGAACTTGAACTGCTTGGCCAACGTGTTGAGGCACTACGGTGTCAGGCTTCAATCTTATTCAGAATGAATTATCTCACTTTTGTCTGTTACTTTACTAAACTCAGATGATGAACAACATAATATTCTCTGCTACCATAAAAGTTTGTAGGAGGGTGAGTGAGCTGCTTGACTTCAAGCCATGCAACTATTACCACACTTGCAATTCTTTCATTAATATGCTTTAGGTCAGTAGGCGCAGTACGTTTTGAATGCAATATAACTTCTATGCCACATCAAGGTCTTTGCATTGTAAGTATGACTGAAAAGGAGTTTAAAAAGCAGGTGATGGTGCAAGTGTGTGTCTACTTCACACACCCAAGTAATTACTGCACAAACTGTAGTTTTCTTAATCTATCCGAGGAGGCACAATACTGGCTACTGAAACAACACAAGTGATGAAGGTGTTATTTGACCTTATAAGTTAAGAACCTTGCAAACAACTGAGAAGAATGTCGTGTTTGTTTTCTCAGAGTTGAGTAGGGCCCCAAGTAAGGGTGACTTCAGCCTAAAAGAGATGTTTCAGGAAACTCTCAACCTGCTTAAACGATGCTGTAATCAGATTCCCTGTCTTAAAGCCCCTGCTACAGCAAAGGTCAATTCCCATCCACTGCAATAAATGCCTCACCTGACAAGGACAGGCATGATGTGAGCAGCCTGTGGCCTTTATCTTGGCCCTTTCTCTTGCCCAGGTCTGAACTGAAGGCTGCCCTGTCCTTTCAAACTTGGGCATCGTGCTCTCTCCTGCAGTATCAAAGTTACTTTAGCAGCTGTTGTAATGCCACTGGACTAAAGATGATCTTGGGAGCGATCTGCTGGAAGTGTCTGTGCATCCTGGTTGTCTCCCACTGTTATTCATTAAGTGTCCTTTCTAATAAACTCTCCAATTACCCTGTGGTGAAGCTTGGGATGCTGATGTCGTGGGCTGTGTAAAGAGCTGTTGAATAAACAGCATTTAACCAAGGCTGGCTTTGATACCTCGTCTCTTTCAGGACTTTGTCAACTCTACAAAGAGGCCTTTTCCATCTGAGCTGGAACTAGTGGAGTTCAAAGAAAAAACTGAGGAAACCCGACAGAAGATCAACAAATCTCTCTCAGAGCTAACTGATGGTGAGTATGGCTTAACCTCAGGGATGCTGCTTACCTCTTTGAAGAAAGAGATCCTTATCCTTGTGACATCTCTTGACTAATGCTTTTAGAAATAAATATATAGTGAAAGCAGTGGGACTACACCTATTATTTGGATTAATGAGGATTAGCCATGTTAGCATGTTTTGAAATCATTAACTTTACTGCTGCAGCAGTTCTGAAGGCAAAAATGTGAGACAGAACTTGCATTAGCTTTGGGCAAAGCTGCTGCTCATGTGTTACTTCAGCAGGACAGTTTGGGAGAACAACGGCTCCTGGCTGTGGACCTTTGCAAACATCTGACACCAATGCCGGTGCACAGCCTGTTTGCAGGTAGCTCCAGGGGCGATTGCTGCCTATTGCCCTCGTGTGGTGCAAAAATGAAAACATGGGTGCATGAGCCACGTCTGGTCCACCCCAAACTGGCACAGGTGGCCATGGGGAAGTACGCTGCACTGCCTGTGCAATTCATGCATCAGTGAAGACTTGCATACCCAGTGCTCTGAATTCAGTGTCTTTTATGTCAGTGTTTGAAAAGACTCAAAACAGAGCATAGAGGGGAAGAATTGCATACTCTTTTTGCAATCTATAGCAGTATTTGGTTATGAACTGTAATCAGAACAGTATTTTTTATTATTCAGGTTATATTATTCTCATGTGTCACTCCAGAAATGAGTAGAATCTAATCTGAAACTTCCTTCCAGTCTTGCTGTCCAAATGACATACTTTTTTGTTTACAACCATTGAATTCTACTTAAAATTCAGTACCTTCTTTAAAGTACTAAACAAAAGCAGTAGACATATTTTTGATTCCATGCTATATAAGCATGGAATATATAGAAAAGATATCATTTGGAAGATCAGTCTTGATCCGAAATTCCATTTCATGCATTCAACTGCAGTGGGAGGACTAGGTGCTTCTTTTGGGGATTTCTGTCTGGTTTAAAGTTCCTGTCTGGGAGGTGCAGTACACAAATAATTTAATTCAGTTAAGTGTTTTCATATTCAGGCAAAGCAACTGATACGTTGATAATGTATTGTATTAACAACCAGCTTAAACATATTCACAGGCAAGATGGAGAATATTTTGAATGAGGATAGTGTAAGTGACCAGACTCAGATCCTCCTAGTTAATGCAGCTTATTTTGTCACAAACTGGATGAAGAAGTTCCCAGAAGCAGAGATCAAAGAATGTCCTTTTAAAGTCAACAAGGTATGTTCCAAAAAAATAAAGACTACTGTTTCCACTCAAATAAATGTTTGCCAACCTTGAGCTAAGGAAATCCCAGCAAGAGAAAATGAGAAATGTTGATTATCAGCTTGGCATTCTGATACTTTCTATCAAAACCTATATGATGTTGTAAGAGTAGCTAAACCAGTTTTCTTGTCATGTTGCTTTAAAGGTTTGCTGATGCTTTCACATCCATCTTTCAAAGGCGTAATGTGAAAACAGACCATCCTGTTAGTGCATTTAGACAACAACTGCCACGTACAAGTAATCAGATGTAGCCACTGCCTGCAACAAGGAGATGCATGTTCTCACAGGTAGCTGCTCCCAGGAGACTGCAGCCTGTATGAGATGCTGCATCCCCAAACTATCAGGGGAAAAGCACAAAACATTGCATTTCTCATGGTCACAGAGTTAGTGAAACATCTACACGCAGCACGGGCCTTCTTGAGTCACCCCTTAGGTGTCTGGCTGTGTGCTCGCCTCTCCAGGGATGGGTCCCCACCAACCTCCCTCTTTCCAGTCATACTCAGGACCGCAGCCCTCTGCATATCAGCTCTGCTTAGCCTAGGTCCAAATGGGTGCAGCACATGTGGCTCTTGCCTTCAGGAATCTGTGATCAGCAATGAACATTTTGATCAGGCAGCTTGAAACCAGGTTATAAAACTGGAAAACATTTATGAGATAAAGAGACATTTCCAAATATATAGATATTTCCATATATATGTGCATGAGAAGAGTTAGATTTTCAGTTTCACTGAAAACATTCATGTTTCCACATCAGACAACAGCTTCAACCAAAAAAGTTTTTCACATGATAAAATTAACAATAAATTTTTAAAGTGAAACATCTATTTTTTTTTCTAAATCATTTTAGAATTTTTTTTTCTACTGAATTTGAATTTTAAAATGAGTTTCCAGATGAACAGAAGAGTTTGTAAATCTACCTTGTGAAATAAAGTTTTGTTTTGTTTTTGGTTTGACTTATTTCATTCATGGAAAACAAAAGCATTTGGCGTTAGATAAGCCTGAAATTTCTTCTTACTGTGTTTCAGCCCCTAAACAAAAATACCAATTACTTGTATTGAACAGCTTGACCTTCACTGTTAAGATGTGCCCACTTCTTGACACTTACTAAGATTACGGAAGGCAGCGTAATTTGTAGCTTTCAGTGAAACAGGCAGGAAGTGCCACTGATACTAGGTAAATTTCTCTTTTAAGGCACATCTGCAGTATGCTGTTGCTGTGTTAAGTAGAGTTCTGTTCCACTTTGCTTTGGAAAGCTGTCACCTTTAAAGAGCCATCAGCTTTTACTGGAAGGGTTTCATAAAGCTGATATCATTACTTATGAAAGTCAACAAATTCCTTGATGGTGATTCAATATACCTCTTCCACGCAAGTTTGCAAACTTTCCTCTGTCATGGTCATCTCTGTGAATTAAAAGGAGTGCTAGATTGTCTCCTCTGTGTTTTGCAGACTGACACTAAACCAGTGCAAATGATGAATCTGGAAGCTACTTTTTGTCTGGGCTATGTAAAAGAATTAAATGTTGCAATTCTTGAACTTCCATGCCTTAACAAGCATATAAGCATGCTCATTCTGCTGCCCAAAGACATTGAAGATGAGACAACTGGCTTGGAACAGGTGAGAGTAAAAAACAGTATTGACATAACGCTTGCTGATATCATATTTGTAATATCATCATTTCTGCTTTGGACAAGTGTGAAGCCATGATTAAGACTTTGTTTTAGACAGAGCATACACAGAAGACAGTATAAAGTGCAGAAGGTGCACATGTTGGACTTTAAGGAATCTGTATTTACCTGAAAATCTGGCCTAAATATTTAATTTTCATTTTAAGATTTTTGCTCTTACAGTGCTTAAAGTCATATTTACTAGGTACTCAGTAGTGCTGTCTTTATTTACCCTGCTGTCCTCATTTTTTTCAGTTGTCATGTATCGGTGATTTATTTTACTAAGACCTTACATTTTTCTAAATTTTAGTTTTGAGCAGAGGTGTCTTTAATGGAGCCCTTTTAATTACAATTGCACAACAAATCTGAAAGAGAATAAGTCATTTCCTAAAGAATAAATATGTCATGTATCATTTCTCTGTGAATATTATAGAACATATTTCCACCTACCTTCAAAGTTTAAGGAGCAAGACAGATGATTGCACAAGGCTCCTTTGTAATTTGCTGCAACAGTCCATACATTTACAAGGCAGGAGGAATCCGTCCTTAGAGCTGTAAGATACTTTATATATAGCAATACATTACAGAATATGCATATTTTAAAATCCAAGTGAGTCCTTTCCTGACAGCAATTGGTTATGGCCCCAGATTATGCCTCCTCTTCCCCTAGCTTTAAAAATAATTCAGACATCAGCATCATAGATCAAGAGCAGGCTCTGTGTTTGGAGTCTACTTCTGTCCCAGATACCAGAAATTTCATTACTCTGTAGGGTCATAAACTGAGACTTTTATATCTGCCAGTCTGCTGTGTGTAACCTGGGTAGGGACTGTCTTTCTTGGATTCCTTCATGCGGTTGTTGAGATGATTGCATAGCAAAAGTTTGTAAGGGACATATTCAATAGTGTTGCTGTTGAAGCCTATTCTATGAATTAAATCATATTTACAATAATATAACTGAGAGTATAAATTAATCCTGAATGCTACCATTGTGAATTCAAAAGCAAAAGCTGCCTTTTTAAAAATTTATTTTATTTTATTTTTTTTGGTGTGTGTGTGTGTGTGTGATAGGAGTGGTGAGTTCAGGAATGGTCTTTTTGTTCTCATTTTCCTTAGGCTGCATATTAATTTATTTTGTTCCTTTATGTCTTCAGCTGGAAAAGGCACTCACCCCTGAGACACTATTACAGTGGACCAATCCCAGCATGATGGCCAACACCAAAGTGAATGTATTTCTTCCAAAATTTAGCGTGGAAGGTGATTACGACCTGAAGCCACTTCTGGAAAGCCTGGGCATGACAAATGTCTTTAATGAGAGTGCATCAGATTTCTCTGAGATGTGTGAGACCAAAGGTGTGGTTTTGTCAAAGATCATCCACAAAGTCTCCTTAGAAGTAAATGAACAAGGTGGCGAGTCTCTAGAGGTACCAGGATATCGGATTCTGCAACACAAAGATGAATTCAAAGCTGACCATCCGTTTATCTTTTTGTTCAGGCACAACAAAACTCGCAACGTGATTCTTTCAGGCAGATTCTGTTCCCCTTAAGGAGGGCATTTTAAGTATGAAAAAGCACAATTACATTTATGGTGATGCATGTTCCTGTAAAGCTTGGCATCCTGACTATCACCTTTGAAAGGAAATCTAAGAGGTTCATATATCAGCAGGGTAATACTATGTACTCTACATATGCAGCACAACTCGTTTCTCTTTTTGCTTCATCCCCTTAAGCTGAAGGATTCCCACTGTGGAGATCACATGATAATTTACCAAGTATCCCAGCCTCAGCCACAATTATATTTTGTTCCTCCATGACATCTTTCTCTCAAAACAAAGTGAACTGAGAGCCTATTTTTGAAAGACTGAGAGTTGGAAGGGGCTCTGGGAGAAAGAGTTTCATCCCACTCTCCCTTGAGACCCACACTCTGTGGATTCCTACTGCCAAAAAGGGGAAAACGTGGACACATGGTGCGATAGCCCTCCTCTTGTACCTGGCTACAGTCTGGTGGTCCGTGGTGCCCTGCTGGACCCTGCTAACGTATAGTGAAGCAGTGCAGCTAGCACCAGAGATCGCGTCTGTGAAACAGCAGCTGCACCTATGGATGCAAGAGGCAATGAGAATATACACCCAGAACACTCTTCTGCATGAGCTACATCAGTTCATAGGTTGGGGAGTTTGCACTCTACTTTGTGGGACTTTTTCACTCATTCTCCTTCAGACATGGCAGAGGGGACCAGTCCACTGCAGCTAAGAGGAGCCCTGTTATATATATCCTGAGAAAAAGAAAGTTGTGCAATTCTAGCATAGAAATCGGATGGATTAATACTGGATGTGCCACAATTTTCAGGCACAGATTAAGTGTCAGTTCTAGTTCTGGATTCAGCATTAAAGGAGGCTCCATACAATTACTTAACCTCAGAGGTACAAGAAATAAGGACACCAACTTGAGTGAGATTAACATGGTAATTACCAGTCTACAAATTCCATATGAAATCATGGTAATTAGTTTTCATTTCTATCTAAAGACTTCCTGCTGCATATGTTCAGTACCAATTTACCTAATCATTGTTCAGAATAAAGCACTACAAAACCTGTGTCAAATGTCTGCAGTACCTCCAGTGTCAGTCTGTTGTCATTCACTCTTGACTTTCAATAGATGATAGGAACTGAAATGAACAGACTTCCTTAGGACACCGAGTCAAGATAATAATAAAAAAAAAAAGAAAACTAAATCCTTGTCTGGATTGACCTTTTGGACCACATGATAATAGCTCCCAGTAAGGAGTATGTTACTAACTGGTCAAAATATATAGTGAATTCAATTATGTATCCTCAAAAAGGGGTCATTTTAACTGAGTATTCCTCTTGGTTCTTCATTTTTGAAAGAAACTAGAGAGAGATTTCTAAACGGGAACATGCAACCTCTAGTACATATTCCTCTATTCTCTCACCAGAGAGCAGCACAGTGGCTATTACAAATTTGGAGAGAGTTCTGTTTTGATTACCTGTTGCTGTTTGAACTTACCAAACCATGAGTAGCCTTTAGTGACAATGATTAAGTGCTTTCACCAGTTTGCTTCCTGCGGGCCTTTAATGGGATCTAATATATTTTAATATCAGAGGGTTAACTGGAGTCATTGACCTATATCTTTGAAGATATTGAGGGGACCAAGTCCCACCAAAAACAAGGGGAGGTGAGTCCATGCAGACATCTGGGGGTCTTTGCTGATGTTTATCAATACATAGATAGAAGTCAGAGGAAGAATGCAATACATAACAATTAGTTTTCAGTCCATTCTATCTAAGAGGGAATTGCTTGCAAAGATCTTTACTAGCTCAATAGCTTCAGTGATAACTGAGTGTCTGGAAAATGTTTTATATGCTCCATCATTGTCTGATCTGTTTTAGAGGGTATTATTTAGAGGGTATTATTTATATTTAGAGGGTATTTAGAGGGTATTGGACTTATGCAGAGCTGTCATTGCTGTGATGTCTACTGGTTCTCACCTAGGTCAGGCCATCACACATGGGGTTGGCAGCTGACTAGCAGCTTCACAGGCAGTCCGTACGTAGGTAAGGAGGACTACTTGCCTGCCATCTGTACAGTTTGTCTGTATTTGGACAGTGACTTGTGGCCTAGTAGTTCCAGGTATTCAGCAGGCTGTATCCCATTTATTGCTATTATTGCGAGACTGATGAAAACCTCTGGCAGATCGCCCCATCCCTCTTTTTCTGCTTGGATGAGATTTCCTGAAGGAGAAAAGCCCAGATACCACTCTCTCAGCTTTTCCAGATTCTGAAAATATTCTAGTGCGGGAGCCAGTCTTCATTCAATGTATCTCATACTCTGTTTAACAGCTGATCAGATCGCTTACTGCATCCACACACATTTATGTAAGCACATCTTCTCAGAGAGCTCCTTGTCGACGCCTTTGCCAGGAAGGGCTATCCCGTGAAAGCACGCAGGAGCGCTGCCTCAAGGTGCGGCCTATCTTTCTTCAGCTCCTGACTAATGCCAAGGTATCCCAGCCTATGCAAGGCAAGCAGATTTTTCAGATAAGAAGCTATCTTAGCCTACAGAAGGCAAACCCATTTATTGGTCATGAAAAGCTCTGTTTCATTTTCCACTTCTGCTTCTTCTCTACATCTTGCCATATTTCCTTTTTCCTACTAGCAGGCCCAAATGGGCCTGGACTAACTTTTAATCATGCCTTGTTAATACTATATAATATACTAATGCCTAGTAAATGAGTTCAGATAAAGATGTTAGGCTTGCACCACAGCATAGTCTTAAGGAGCCAAGCATGGATGGTGACCAGATGAGCTACAACACAAACTAAGGGCAAGTAGCCCAAGGTGGGCCAGGAAGTGCAGTTGCAGGTAGAGTTGTGATGATGTGTTCACAAGCCCCTGAAGCCTCATGCTTTTAGTGTACTGGACCTCGTATAGCCAAAAAGGAGAGCTATGCAGTAATCCTCGTTCTATTTAGAAATTGCACTCAAGTGTACCAGTCCTGTTTCCTAGACCCTTCCCGGAAATTTAGAAGTCCCAATGTAAAACTTATTTATCTTGCAGCATGTGAGGGGGAGGTATCAGAAGGGCTCCTGCTGATGTGAGAAATGCCATTATGGAAGATTGCTCAGCTCTGCCCATTCTGGCCTCTGGGCCACGGGCAAGAAATTGCATGGGAGGACATGGGAAAACGTGTGTGGGAGCTTGTGTATAGAAATGCTTACGTGCTGGAAGGCGTTGGCTACGATGGAGAAAGTGAACATAGGTGAGGGCTTGCTCAGGTTGCCAAGTTACTCCACCTCACCTTTCAACACAGCATTGCTATCCAATGATGGGTGGCTGGCCTGATGGAAAAAAGCAAGCCACGGCTGGCTTTTGCAGGCAGTTGCAAACTGCAGTGTTATGTGTCTAGTCACCTCACCACTCGCTCAGCTGCACAGTCATTGCTCAATTCCTGCTCCCAGCGTTTTGTAGAAGAGAGCCGATGCGTTTTAATGTGTTGTGGTAGCAGGAATTGTTTATGGGGAAGGGCAGTGGGTTTTGGAACTTGAAAAATGCTGCATACAAACAACTAGCCTCATTGGAAAAGCCATGCAGTTTTGAACTCCTAAGGGCCTAGAAAAGACAGAATTTGCACCTATGGTGACACGTCCTGAGGCAAAGTGGTTAAGCGGATGGCGAGGGAGTTCTGAGGGAATATACAGAGTAAATAAAAGCAACAGGTGGAGGAACAGTGTTACTAAAAGAGGGACAGGGAAAGCACAGAGACGGGAAGAAGGAAAGTAGTGAACAGTATTCAAAAATAGTCACTGGAAAATAGCTAGGACTCATAAAGGCAGAAGTAGATAAGAGATACTGAGAACAGAAGAGGTATGGCAATGTACGGAAAGGAATACAAATAAATTCAAAATTAAAAAACACCACCAGCAAAAAAAAACAAATAAAGAGACAGATAGAAACAGATAAAGAGACAGAAAGAAATGAGCAAGAAGACTAAAAAAAGCCCTACAGAAACATAAAGGAGGGAAAAGCGAATAAATGAATAGCAAATGGAAGAAAAAAAAAAAAGGGAGAAAAATAATACAAGAAGAAGAACGCAAAAACGCCCATTTTATTACCATATCTCAAATTGTTTATGAATCCCTCTTTTCTGTTGGGCACTGGAGCCTTGGCAGCTGGGCTGAGACCTTGGCAGAAAAGCAGGGAGGAGCAAAGTCGGTGGGAGATGGGCTGGAGGGAGAGAGTGTTCCAGCTTCAGCCCTGCACCTGGAAGGGCAGTGTGGGAAGGGCAAGACAGGGCTGGGAGACCTTCTTCCTTCTTTCTCCTGTCTCCCCTTACCACGTCTGATCCCTCATATATCTTATGTATCTGAAAAAAGATGAGGAAGGAAATGCAGAAAAAAATCAGGGTTGCAAAGCCACGTACAGCCTGAGAGGACTTCATTTTAACCCCTGAATCCTGCTGCCCTAACCCAGTGTTGCAGCAGAGCTCAATGGTGCTGATGAGGAGAGATCAAATACTTGTGCAGCTCCATGCTTCCCATCTCTTTGCTCGCGTCTCACTGCATGCTGGGGACATAACCTACATGATCAGCCTCTCCTGGCCTGCTTTCATTCTTAGCTCCAAAGATTTAAAAGAATACCCCCTGGCTGGGGATTCCTGTTGCAGTTCAAGGAAATACTTCTTCCCCTCTCTAATTAAAATCCTTCCAAACACATAAAGCTGGCTCTGTACTGAGAGAGAAATGGCTGCAGGCAACATAAAGCTCACGTGTTTCCCATTCATGTGCTCTACGTCTGCCAGTGAGCTCAGCTCCAAACATGGGTTCTCTGAATCCTGGCACGAACCCTGCACATCCCAGTGTCCAGCCCAGGTCCCACCACGTTAACAGGGGACTATATGCAGCAGTACAGCCACGGATCTCTAGTATTAATGCCAGCTGAAGATGACTTGGCTCTGCAGTCAGGAGATGTTGCCCGTAGATATCTCCTGCCAAACTCGCTGGGCAGCTTTGAGAGAAGTGCTGTTTGCATATTGCTAGATATAGGTTTCCTGGTCTTCTGCAGGAAACTGCACGATGACATTTGCATTAAATTACAACATGCTGCATTTATCAACAATTGGTTAGAGGCTGAACATTCCCACAAGAGAGTGGGAGAAGTTTATAATACGATATTCACAGGGACGTGCTCCAGGTCTCAGCTGTCGTGCTCTTCATTTAACCTCTTTGGCAAGAAGGTAAAAAATTATTTTTGCTTCAAAAATAACTTGTGATTTTTTTATTTTTTATTTTTTTTTCCTTTGGCAGATCCAAAGCAGTCTAAAGGTTGGTAAAGTAAGCATAATGCTTACAGATGGGACAAAGAAGGAGATTCTTTTACAGGCTAGAGGCAGCAAAAAGACAGTGCTGAAATTCAGGTGGCTTAAGAGCTACCACAAAGGGAGGTGGTCCTCGGTGGGAGGTAGCTGGGAATTCACGAACACGTTCCCAAAGCTATCAATCAAGAGATGCCTGCCTAAATTTCACAGACTTTTGAATATAAAATTTCCCCAGGGCCTCTCTGCCTGGTCAGAGAGCTATAATTGCCACGGGACTGATCAGCTAAGTGGTTTATACCAGAAGCAGGTGCTTTTCTCCCTTTTTTTCAGGTCTCCAGAAGGGGTGAGGAGCAGGCTGTTTCAGAGCACCCCTACCCACTCTGGTAGTAATGGGCTTCCCAGGAAGTGATGGTGCTGATGACCTGAGCAACCTCACCCACAAATTGTGGGGAACACATGAATTTTTGCTCTTTGCTCAGGTTTCTATGGCACGAGAAAAAGCCTTGAAATGCTCACAGGACAAGAGAGGGCATGCAAGTTGTTGGCTGGGTGCTTGGGTGTTTCCTCTGCACCCTGGTCCCCGCTGACAGGATTATGTTCTTAAACAATGACTACATATAACAGGGAGGGTGGAGTATTTGTGTGTTTTGGTAATGGGGATGCTAGTCTCCACTATCAACATATTCGCTCCTGGCTTTGGCAGCGGTGTTTAAAAGCCTGCTGAGAAAGAAGCCTATGCAACTGCACACAGGCATAGCCAACAGCTTGCCACTGTACGGCCCGTAACAGGCCAACGTACATCCACGGCTGCTTATGCAGGAATACTTGGCCTAGAAAGAAGTAGAAGAGATACATCCTGGAGGTAGAGATGTATAGCAATAGAAGCAGCCAGAGAAAGCCCTTTCAGGTATAAAAGCAGCAGCGTTGTGGGCTAAGATGTTTGGAAAATGGACTTGGTAACATTTCCCTTGAAAAGTTATTTTTTGCTGAAATGTATTGGTTTATAATTTAAAGCATGTTACTTTGGGAATATTTTTTGTTGCATGGGGATGACTAGAATTTCTGTATTACAGAAAATTTCATTTTTCTTATGTGTTGTTTGTCCCTTTACCTCCAAATGAGCAGAGACACGTGGAAAAATTTTTGTATGAATGGTCATGAAAAATTAGAAAGTAACTTGTACCAATCATAGATTTTGCATGTGAAGAGTCTGTATTCTCTCATGTTCTCCTTTTCTAGGATAGACACATGTCATTTCTGCCAATTCTCTCTTCCTTTTCTTATGAGAAATAAATGTGCATTAAAGCACCTTCATAGGAGGCAGAGTAAATAAGCACGCCATGGGAATTATCATGCAGCACCAGGGAAAACAAGTTCCTTCTTCCTTCACCTTGTATTAAATACAGAATTACCTTAAAAAAAACAGGCTACCGATCTTCTAGTATCCACACCTTCTTTACTGCCTCCTCCTCTTGACTGCATAATATAATCTAATTCACCTGTTAATTATGACAGTTTTGAGCACAGCTTTTCATTCTTTGAGTTTTTTTTTTTCTTGATTTCATCTTCCCTTAGCTTAAAACAAACTCTAAAGAAAGAACAGAGTGTGTATAGCTATAGAAAAGGAGTGCTCTCCATTTCAGAGCCATGGAAGAAGTTTTGTCACCTTTACAGGGCTTCTGGTGTACGGTTGTTTCTTTGGATGGAGGCTCTTTTCCTGGGTAGCTTCTTGTCACGTATAACAGCGCCAGCAATTTCCATCTGCTGGACTGTGTTAACACAAACGAGCCATCGTGCAAAGCATCTCCCTTCATCAGCTGTAAAGCTGCAACCCTGCTTGCTGTCTCTGCACTATTGCTATAGTTCTGTGCAAACACTTTCTGCAGAATGGCAGCTATGATTTTCCTGGAACACTTCTTTTGATCTTACCTTTTCTCTCCTTCCTCCTCCAAGCTCTTTTCAGGGTAACATTTCCACCATCGAGGTGTTCTCCAGACTCCACTATCCTCGTGGTAGCTCCAAAGCTCTCACTGACTGAATGATTACACAGACTACGCGCATGGCTTAATGATGTAAAATTGCACCCTCCCCAGATTTGCATTAGGAAAGTTCTCTAGTAAGAAAGCACCTCCTCCAGCCCAGCTCCCTCCACTGTTGTGTTGGCTTTCCAGGGCAGCCCTGCGAGTAGTTCACGCTCACAAAGCTGTGCAGTTGGCTGTAATGTTTGCACCTGGACTTCACTCTCAGGACAGTCTGCTGCTCTTTCTAAATGAACAGACACCTCTGTGTGCCAGATGCTTGCTTCTAAAACTTGTTTCCAGCTCCTAGGCTCTCCCTCTGTGCTTGGCAGTAGGTGTTCTCCCTGCAGGGTGGGGTGGAGGTGCCTCCCTCCTGCTGAGGAAGTTCATTAACTTTTGTTGTCTTCTTGACTCCTCCTGAGGTCTGGACACACCTACAGTATGCATCATGACCTACATTCACAGTAAACATTTTCACAGGTCCATTTTAGATCTTTCACCGGCTGTGAAAGTGGAGCAATGCAAACTTCAACACCAAAGAAGTGCTGAGTTTTGTTTTCAGAAGGTTACAGGTAATAGTTAATGAAGGTGGAAGAAAAGAGATGTTATTGCTGCAATGCCCTTTTCTTGTGGTAAGATGACAATGCTGTTAAAAGGAAAATGAAAACAGCACTTCGTCCAAGGCAACAAGCAGCAGAGCTGGTGCTCTACGACTGCTGTTTTCAGACTTAATGAGATATAACTCATGTTTAATTTTCTTGTTCAGAGTATCTGTTTAGTGTTTCTCCTCTGTTTTGCCTGTTTGTATTAGGTCTTCATACAAAACACTTCTGGACTTCAGGGTAAACCAAATGTCTCAGTATGAAACGTGTGAACTTTTTATTTCAACATCACAGGTTCCTTCCACAGAGCACCAGTCAGAAACATGGAGAAGCGCTTATTATCTCTGCATTTGCCACACGTGGCACCTTCACATACTCAGCAACTTGACTTTTCAGCTCTTCCAAGCCACCACAGCAATTTTCTCTGGGGCTCAGTTCATTCCCACTGTGTGGCACTTGCTGCGAGCTAAGATGGTTTGTGCAGGCAATTGCAGCAGCTCAGCTGAGCCACAGCAACTTGTTACGCCCTGGTAACTTCTCCTGGTGCCTGAGCCCTGGCCTCTCATGCAAGGTTTGTGTCTGAGGGAGAGTCAGCGTGTGCTCTGCATCCTCGGCACAGGACTGAGAAGGAGTGCCTGCTGTGCCATGGCTTTCTGTGGGCAGTGGGCATGATCAGCTGGCTGTGCGCTCACCCACCTTTGCAGCTGAGAGGAGCTCTGGCAGCTTGCTGTGGACCCATACCCAGCTTGTCCCAAAGCAGGCTGAAAGCTAAAGCCAGCCAGACCTCTGTTGTGGGAGACATGAGGGCTTTTTCTCTATACTGTGGCTGGGTATTTTCCCCTAAATAATGTATCTTTCTGGAACACAGGCCACAACTACTTATCTCTACGTCTGCAAACAGGCATGAGTACATGCTTTGCTTTTCATATTTTTCTGGTGTGCTGTCCAGAATATCACTTGCTAGACTCTAAAAATGCTGTGGTTCTTCTTCTTCTTCTTTATTTTTTTATTTTTTTTTATTTTTTTTATTTTTTTTATTTTTTTAAATAATATTTTGAGAAAAGCTAGTGTGCTCCCACTGCTATCCACACAACAGCTTTACAGTTCTTTCCCTAAAGGACTAGTAAGGGCTTTCTAAAACCTTGTTTTTTTTTTTCAGATAGCTTCCTGCTTGCAAGGACCAAGCTGGAACTTGGCCCCAAATTGTTCTTAACAGTGTGAATTTAATATAAATGGGCTATGGGAAAGGTATCAGACAGCTGTATTTCTAGTACAAGAGAAAAGTGTTGCTAGGTCTTGTCATGTAATTGAACAGGAACACACAGCCGAGTTCTTCCTGTGTTTGGAAAGTTTCATCACTTATCCTTCTGAATCTGTGGTTCCTGGCAAATCTGTGGGAACAGAAAAAGTGTATTGCAAACTGTTCATGTTTCCATATGTAGTATAGTCTCCATAGCTGCTAAGGATCCCTTTTCATATATGAAAACTTTTAATTCATAGCAATTTTATTTTTATAAATCTGTTGTTTGAATCTATCATACCACAGCTCAGGTAACCAGATGTGGTTATATGCCTGGATAATTTCTGTCACCTTAATCTGTCACTAATCATTTGCTGTTACAAGAGGAAAGAGTTGATAGGACTGTACACATAACTCCACTCTGTAGAAGGAATATCCCCAGCTGACTGATTTCAATATCGCAACCTCTCCCTTAGAGAAGAAATAAGATACACCAGGGGATAAGAGAGAAAAACAGTCCTTTCTAACTGTGGGTCCCTTTCCCAGACCCTGCTGTGTCCATGTGAGCATGGACTGGCAGACGTGTGCAAAGATTGCTGTTTCAGAATTTAGCAAACTTCAGTTATTTAGCAACCAGCTATGGGATGATCCTTGTGCAGACAGAAGCTTTGCAGTGTGATCTAGCTAAGCAACAAGTGCATTACATTTCTCTCTCTCTCTCTCTTTTTTTTTTTTTTTTTTTTCCCAGTCAACTGCTGGCTTCACAATGAGCTCCATTTCTAGACCAATTACTGAGTTTTGCCTTGATCTCTATGATAACTTCAACCAAACAGCAAAAGACCAAAACATCCTCTTTTCTCCAACAAGCATCTCTATCGCCCTTGCCCTGATCCATCTAGGGACAAGAAACAACACCGCCGCTCAGATAGAAAAAGTAAGTACCAATGAAACACTCTGAGATGCTTCCACCTAGCTTGCTGTTCCCTTAATGGAAATGCTGGGCATTGCAGCACAATGTGTGCTTAGGAAACAAGCATGAACACCAGCTCAGGTGCTGTCTTCAGAGCCGTGCTCGGAGTGCCACGATCCCTGCCATCTGCCTGTATGAGTTGCCGCATGCACTTGTGCAGACTCAGGGATGTGGGGCAAGAGCTGAGTGCAGGGAGGTGGTACACCACAGCTGGGCACACTGGTCTTTCCCCAGCCTGCTGCCAGAATGTCAGCCTCGGTTTCAAAATTTCGGGCAGGTGCTTTCTCTTGGGGTTGCCAGGAGATCCCTGGAAGTGTGGGTGCAGGCAGGCAGGCACAGTCTGACCGCTGGGTCACCCGCAGCCAAGGGAGATGTGTCCCCCTTGTGAGGTTCCCAGAAACTTCTGCTTAAATGTATAGGAAATCAATGGAGATCCAGTATTCCCCATAAAACAAACAAACAAACAAACTTTAGACTTTGTAAGTTGCAACATTATTATTATGGAGAAGTATCTGGAAATTTTTCAGTGAGATATTTGCACAGTAGAATCAAGGACCGGTTTCATCAAGAGCACTATGGTTTTGGCACATTTTCTAAACTAATGAAAAGATTATAAATGATTGTAATAGGCAAGTTTTGTGTGCAAAGCAAAGGATCTTTGTCTCTCTACCTGAGGCAATTTTTTGTTTTGAAATTTTAGGTAACTGTAACAATAAAATGCAAACCACACATAAACATTTTGAGGTGGAGGACAGCAGCATTTTGGGGACTAAATGCATGTTTTTGCTGGTTCACTAACAGAAATGGGAATTTTAACATGAATAAGTGGACAATTTCAAGTCTGTCTTTTCAGCCTGACTGAAGCTGAGAAAATATCTTTCATAAAACACCATTTATCCATGACAGCACAATGAATCTTTCTAACAAGGAAAATGCATTTATCCCAGTTACAACTGCCTTAATTTGGCCTCTTCAACTGTAGGTGCTCCACTTCAGCAATGCTGTGGGAAGAACGGGCCTTGGATCTGACCTTGAGAGTGCAGCCCCAGAAAACAAGCCAGAACCAAGCCAGGAAAGACGGTCTTCCCTCTCCTCCCAGGTAAGTCCTAGGATGCGTAGCACAGGAGCCTTTTCTTCACGTCATGGTAACCAGATATAAAGCACCAGAGACTTCCACTGGAGGGAGTCAAGATCACACGCAGAAAGTCTGTCTGATCTGCTCGGAAGTGCCTGACACAAGGCGTTACCTTCTTACGGGCCAGGCCTTCCATGAAGTCAATACCAAAGCCTCTGGACAAAGGAGGATCAGGCTTCAAAATTTAGATTAGCTGAGTATAGATTAACTGGATTTAAAAATCGTTATTACAGTAATTGGACCTATAATGTAACCTAATTAGGATGCAAATTAACAACCAAAGCTATATTGAGGAATCTTTACAATTACTGTGTTTGAAATATTCCTAGTGCAACACAGATGGGAATCTTAACCACGAAGCGTTCCATGCACTGCTTCTGCAACTACAAAACCTTGGCAAAAGCTACGTGTTAAGCCTGGTCAGCAATCTCTTTATACAAGAAAAATTTGAAGTGAACCAGGTAAGTTACCTATATCTTATGACTGCTGTGGCCTGACCAAAAGCTTCCCTGTAACCATAAGCCTCACTGTTGCTCCCTCATGCGTATTTTTGAGCACCTGATGTTCTTTTGGAGCTGTGCCTCTTAGGGCTGTTGGGAAAGGAAGAGACAAGAGTGTCAGCTTGCAAGGCTTCTGTTCAAAAATAAAAAATCAGCCTGTGGATATCAATGGCTATAGAGCAAAAAAAAAAAATAGAGCAGGAGGCTTTTCACTTTTGACATATGTCTATACTCAGCCAGAGGAATGACTATGGCCAAAAGTGGCCTATTCAAGCTATCTGCGAGATGCTTATGGGATATCTTGCTCTTTATATCTTTGCTTTGCTGTTTTTTTTTTTTGTTTGTTTGTTTGTTTGTTTTGGTTGTTGTTGTTTTCTTCTGAATGATTTGGATACTGAGCATCAGACAACACATCTTGCACTTTCTCTATTTTTTTCCTGGATCCCAGGTATGTGGTTTTCCATGGCTTTCTTTTAATCTATTTCCTTTTTTGTTTGTTTGTTTGTTTGTTTGTTTGCCTATGCATTAGAATAATTATCTCTTCTTCAAAGATTTTCGGAATAAACTTCTGATAATTGATGTTTCCAAAGCAAAATTTTGTCGTATGGACTCAACAAGACCAGCACCATTTCTAAAATAGTTCTGAATCATTGATTTGTTTGGAAATGGAAAAAATGCTGAACAGACTTGACTAACTTTTATTTTGTTTTACAGAATTATCTAATGTGCAGTAAGAAACTGTATGGAGCAGAGCTGCAAACAGTGGACTTTCAAAGGGATCTTGAAAGAGCCGTACTAAAAATTAATGCTTGGGTTGAAAATAAGACACAAGGTAAAACAAAGCAAACCCCAAAGCTATATTATCAACATCTGTGCAGAAAGTCAAAACTTCACAGCTGAGCTCAGTGCAAAGGGAAAGATATATTCTGTAAACATAAATAAGTGATTAATGGTGCTGTCTTCTTTCCAATGGAAGGGTGCCACCTGGCAAGTATATATTGTTACTGATGGCCCAGAGCTGGGTAGGACAGTGGTCCCATGCCCCTTCCTGCTCCAAACAGGCCACTGCCAGGTAATGTTGCTGAGGAATTTACCATTTGTTCGCCTATGTTGTCCCAGTCCTTTAAACAAAGAAAGAGTTGGATTTCTAAGGTTCTCCAAAGCTAACTTCACAGACAAGTAATTAAATCTCAGTCCAGAGTCTTAACAACTAACAAATACTTGTGTTTTCCAAAATTTCCTTTAGGTAAAATCAAGGAACTCTTTGCTTCTGGAATGATTGATAAGAATGCAGTTCTGGTGCTGGTGAATGTAATCTACTTCAAAGCATCCTGGGAACACAAGTTTGAGGGAAAAAATACAGTTCAGAGAGATTTTAAACTGAATCAGGTACATCTGCCTCATGTAAATCTCAACATTATTTACCCTGGACACTGTGAGCATTGTCGTAAGCATAACCAAGAAGCACAATGTCCAGGGGGTTCAGCTGTGCTGTGAGGAAGGGGTGAGTGTGCTGGGAACTTAACCTGCCTCTCCTGTTGGGCAGAGATGGCAGGAGGGCTTTTCACAGGAAAACATAACCTTTACTGAAAAAAACGTGCAAGCCTCAAAAATTGCAACAACTCAGGGTTTTGCTTCAACAACTGGCAAAACACAAGTGTAAGCCCTGATCAGCACTTTTGAACCAAGCAGTCACTATATGGATGGAAGCCAGTTCTAAAATCCCATTTCATACTGGCTCCAAGGGGTTGTCCTGGCTTTAACAAGGATTGACCATCCTGGTTCAATACATTTTAACGTGCACAGGTTAAAATAAACAAACCAAACAAACTAGGCCAGATATTAAGAAGCTACAAATATGCAGACTGAATTTAAAAATAGGAAAATTTCTCATAGCGTATTTTGATTTATTTATAGTATTTGCAATGTTTAAAAGTTTGTTTTCAATACATTTTAATTTTAGTCTCTTTTTCCATTTTTTAGTCCCTTATGTATATCATCAAAGCATTTTCTGTTTAACTCGGGTATTGTCAATATGACTGCCAAGAAAACTCCTTAACAAGGACATTCTTCCAAGTATTGTGCAATTTAAGTCTAACAGATGTCTTCAAAAAAGACATTCAACCCTTTTTCTTTCATTTAATTCAGTTTTAAATTCTTTCCATATGTTTCACCAATATTCTATTACTTCTCATCCCCAACAAAAACAAACAAAAAAAGACAAAACCAAACAAATCCACAAAGAACACAGATTTAGTTCTGATCTTAGGTTGAAGAGCTTTGTATGGGTAAAAGTCTCTTTCATGTGTTCCTTATTTATCAACACAAAAGGCCAGGAAAGTATATACTGCTAGTTATAGTGTTGCATTGCATTGTTAAGAGGACAGTAAGAAACTGTAATATTGGTGACTTATACTTGTGACACATTTTGAAATATTTAAGATGTGGCTTTGAATACAGAAATTGAAAATGGCCTATAGCTGAGAACATGTGGAGCACTGCTGCAGTCAGAGAAACTATGAGATAGAGAGAAGCTCGATATATTTTTCTTCATATGCTAGTCAATATTAACAGGTTTTTTTTTTTCTGAAAATGTCATCTACTAATATGCTTCTTTCACTGCTTTAGAAGCTAGGTAAGAAGTTAGCTAACAGTAAAATGAAACCTGCAAATCCAGACAGCATCAGTTTGTTTGGCTGTACAGTAACAGTATTAAGCCACTTCACTAGCTGATCAATTGCAGGAAAATATATATATATATTTTCCTGTTTCTTTTTTTCCCCCTAGGAAAATTTACCCCTTTATATATTCATGTCAAAGCTGATGTTTTGTGTGCCACTGTAGATGCAAGAAAATAAAGAAAAATGTTTTGCCTAATAGCAATTACTGCTGCAAACCCAGACTTAAGTTTTAAGTTTTATTTTAAATAGAATTAATTTTCTTTTGAATAGAATGAGAGCAAGCCTGTGCAGATGATGTATCAGAAAGGTACGTTTAAATTAGGTTATATCGAGGAACTGGGAACTCAGGTGCTTGAACTGCCTTACGCTCAGAAGTCATTGAGCATGATCATCCTGCTGCCAGGAGACATGGCTGATGGCTCTGCTGGTGGGCTGGAACAGGTAAGGCTGGGGACTGGGGCTAAACTGGCCTGAATGTTGGTTGTCTGGATTAAAGCTGGACAATAATCTAAACTTTTCAAAGCTGCTTACCAACTTTAAACTCTTTTAATTTCCTCATCTTCTAGATTGAAAGCACAATGACCTATGAAAATTTAATGCTGTGGTCTTCTTCAGAGCGTATGTTTGAGACAACAGTGGAGGTGTACCTCCCCCGTTTCAAGCTTGAAGGCACCTTTAACCTCAATGAGGTATTAAAAGCGTTGGGAATGACTGACATCTTCACTGAAAAAGCTGATCTTTCTGCATTGTCACCTGTGAAATCTCTGGTGCTGTCAAATGTTGTCCATAAGACGTATGTGGAAGTCAATGAGGAAGGCACCGTAGCAGCTGCTGCTACAGGAGCGGTCATTGTGAGGAGGTCTCTTCCCCTCACAGAGGTGTTTATGGCTGACCACCCTTTCTTATTCTTTATTAGGCACAATCCCACCAATACTATTCTTTTCTTTGGTAAACTCTGCTCACCTTAAAATCAGGGCCATTTTCTAACATTGCAAGAAATGCCTGGATGAAAATCAGAAATACTGCTTTTTCCCCAATGTGTTCTTAATCTTATGAAAGCTAGCTTGTATTTCAAAGTAATTACTGCAACCAGTTTATCTTAGAAGTGTCAACCGGATGCTCTACTGCTACTCTTAATGAATGGCAAATATTGATCTGAATCCAGAGTAGGAGTAAATTTTCCCTTAACCTCACTGGATATCAAGAACAATTTGTTTCCTCAAAGTCCACATATGCTCCTGTATATGTAAGAGTTCTCCAGCACAGCCATGTGGTGTAGTACAGCACCTGCCTGGAAAAGGTGGAATTGGTATGCTGCTGCCTGAGAATTGTTTGTGATGATTATCAGTAACTGCCATTAAAAACAGAGTAGCCTTGCTCTGTATTTTTTGATTCCTGGCCTGGTGGGTCCTGGTGAGCAGAAGGGTGCTTTGGAGATGCTTTTTCCTTATCTACACACTTTTTCGTTATTTACACTGTGGTGAATCCTTTGCACAGTGGAGATCTCACCTTGATAACTACCTTTCCACAGCAGTTACATACAAGTAAGAGATACTTATTTACAGCAAATATACATATTTACTGATAACTGTACCATTTTCTCCCCTGTGATGTATGCTGGATCTTTGTGCTATTTTGTGCTATATAAAAATGTTATGCTAGAAGCAGCTTTGGCTTCATTTATTTATTTAGATATAAGCCTGCATCTAAGGTGCCATCTTACCAAATATAATGATGGTATGTGACACGTACACCTTTCACAAGCCCTGGATTTTTTTGTGTGTGCGTTTCTATGAGGATCATTGCTTTTTTATAACAGTAGGAATACTCAGGGAAAAGACAGGATTATGCCCTTATGGATATCTCTAGAAGGGAGATTATTACAACGGTAATTGTGTATGCAGGAAGGCAGGGCTCGGTTCCTCTTTTTACAGGACTTTTTCTGCACTCTTTTGAAAAACAAAACAAAACAGAACACACCCTTACAGAATTGCAACATGGCTGAGGTTGCAAACATCCTCTGGAGGTCATCTTGTCCAACCCTCCTGCTCATGCAGGCTCACCTAGAGCAGGCTGCTGGGGTCCATGTCCAGAGGGTTTTTGAAAATCTCTGAGCACAGAGACTCCGTAACCCCTCTGGACAACATCTCCTAAATTCCCCATGTTCTCAAATGACACCAAAGAGCATAGTGTCTACAGCAATGAGGTATGAAAACACACATTTCTGAAGAGGGTTAATTTTCCCGTAGTAAAAAAGACTGCATTCTATTTGGGGAAATATCAAGTGATTTCAGTCCCCCAAAATAGGATACAGTCTAAAGGACTTCCTTGAAGTTACTGACGTGGAAAGCTGTAGCCTGGAACTGTCAAGAAATTTGTTTTCTTCCTTGTGTGCTGCTGTCTGGTGAATTTTAATGATCTGAGATTCATTTATAGAGATAGGTTTCTCTCCTGCTGTGAGGAATGAAGTTTTGTAAAGAGCAATATAAACCCAAGAAATCACAGTTAAACTTAACATGGAAAAAATTTAGTTTGTGGGACAACTACAGAAAAACAGAATTTGCTGATGACTGACAGGAAGACGTAACTGCTAATTTGCTCATTTAAGATGAGTAACATCTTCCTCAGAAAACTTCTATATGAGGTTTAACAAATTACCATTTGCAACTTGCTTTATGACCCATAAAAAGGAAAGCATACATTAGCCATTAGTCATATAATTGAGCGTAAAGCACTCTAAAGTTCTGCATTCACAATTGCAACAGTTTACGTACCATGAATTACCTGGGGCTCTTTGGACAAGAAAGTCTAGGAAATAGAAGTGAGTGATGTTTGAGTAAGAACAGGCCAATAATAGAGTCAAATAAACAAACTATCCTTACTGTATAATCTGAAGGTGTGGTACAACGTAAGCCGTGGTTCCCCAGGTTGCATTCACATTTCTGTTCTGGAGGCTGACGGCACAGACTGCCTACTAAGCTATGTTTTTATTACCTGAAGTTGTCATCACATAGTATTTACGTACCCTGAGGAGGTTCTGAACACCACAACCTCAAACATCAATGATGTTTCTGAAAAGGCAGGGGCAGGGATTCCTGTGATGAAGTGTCAAATGCCACAGGGAGAAAAAAAAAATCCCTTTATTCCAGTCTTTTCGCAGAAAAGAGCACCGTCTCAAGCCCCCAGCATAACATTTTTCAGCCTCCCTGATTTTCAAGAACTGAAGCTGAAGTTTCCAATGACCCTGTATGTGCGCAGAGGGAATGGGTCTGTGCTCACTGCTGTTTGATAACACAGGAGCTTAGTTATAAAAGTGAAAGAAATATAGAGGGACTTTGCAATAAGATTCCTTTTAGTACCAACTAAGCTGGCACTTTTTCTGGGGTGAGCAGTGGGGCAAGTCTGCCACAGCAAGGGGCTGCAGCTGGACTGTTTCTGCTACCTGTAGTAGCAGCCATTTTACTGCTGCCACAGTCTCATGGATTGGGAAAGGTAGGCTAATTCCATGAAGAAGGAAGAGCTTTATAGCCTTTTGGCAGTTTAAAACCATCTGTTTTGTATGAGAAACTCCCTCTATACCGCTGTGTGCCTGGCCTGGGCTGGCTGCTGCCAGGAGACCTTAGCCTTGAAGCCTGTCTGCAGCTGCAGGAATGGGCTCTGGACGCAGACCAGGATCCAGAGGGGCAGGCGTCCCCTTTGTGAATGGCTGGGCTCTGGCCTGTTTGCTGCCCTGCCCTGCGCCCCACGCTGAGGAGCAGCATGCCACCCCTCAGCCCCAGGTCTCCACAAAACCTCTTCACCAGGGGGCCCATCCCTTCACCCAGCGTCTGCAGCCAAATACACATTCATTTAAAAACATAGCCACAAAAGTCACATGGTGGGGGATGAGGTGGCCAAAACTGTGGTTTGAGCAAAACAGAAGGGGAACCCCTGCCCCGGTGCCCCAGGTGCCCTAATCCGGTCTGGGGTGGTGGGATGGGGCCTGGCTGCCAGGCCCTGCCTGGCCCACGGGGGAGGTCCTGGCCCCCACAGCACCCTGACCTCCTGTGATCACATTTCACTAATTCTTCTCATAGATCAATGTCACTACTACCCCAAACAAATCCTTGCTTAGGCTGGCACCTGTAGCTTCTAAAGGCAAAGGGTGAGGGAATGGAAAGGAACGTCTTTTTGTCAAACAAGGTCTCCAGTGCCATATGTAGGTTTATCTTTCTTAAGGCAAAGCATCTCACTGCTGGGCAGACAGCAAAGCATTATTTAATAATTCTCCTAGGTATTTATGTTAAGCTACTCCTTTTTGCTTGGATACACATTAATCTGCCCTAGTAATGTTTGCAGTTTGACTGCATTTAGTTTTCTGTTTTCTGTATGCAAATGATCATTTCTGCAAATCAAACACATTGCTTTGTAATGTGCATTTGGCATGGTTTATTTGTGGAAGTGAAGGTGTAAAATGTCCTACAAATGTGCATTCTGCACAAGGTGCTATTCTGCTCCAGCTGTGTAGCCAGTCACTCAGGAAAGGCATTGAGATAATCTTGACTTATATTTTCCATATTTATTAACATTTTGTCTCTTAGTAAATCCTTGATTCTATTTTCTTGATAAAGTGCACTCTTTTTCTATATGGTATTATAATTGCTTATAGCAGGTACAACATCATAGTATTCATATTATTTTATGAAAAACAGATTCAGAAATCAGACTTCCTGACTGTAATTTTCCATGTATATGTAATGGAGAATTAGTGAAGAATATGTTTAATATCCAGAATTATAGATGAATTCAGAAAAGAAGAAGCTGAACACTCAACATAAGAATGTGGCTGTCCTAAACAAAACATAGGCTGGCTTTAAGCACATATCTCCCCAAACCCATCTAAATGAAAATTTCTCTTTTATTATGCATGTGTAAGTATCCAAAATTTGTAGGGATTTTATTTTCACCTTTTGTAAATTCTCTAGCAGCTGGCATTTTCCTTTGCTTGCTCTGAACTGCCTTGATGTGAGCAATGAGGTGCTTTTCCCATGCTGAAATCCAGGAACAAAACAGACTGAAGCACAGGTCTTTGGAGAGCATCTAGTAAATGAATTCAAAGCATGCCTGTTCAAAGAAGGCTCCCTGAAAATGCCATTAGAGCAGACTTCATGTTTTTAAGTGAAAGTGGTACATAACTTCTGCAGTGGAGAAATCATGTGGCTCAGGAGGTGAAGGACCTATCTTCAGTGAGTCCTATATCCTTGATGGAATTCAAGCCTGCATCTTCCAGAGAAATGCACCAAGCACTGTCAGGCACTAGGTTTTAATATAGACTCAGTGGAAAAAATACACAGAAATACACACCCTGCTTTTGAACTTCTGCTCTAACTTGAATGAATGAAACTTAATGACCCAGGTGGGAAATTCAAGGACTGATAACTTTACAGTTCAGCATCTAGGACATCTACTATATGAGTTCTGGTTTCCAGTCTCTGCTCCTAGGACTATTGTTGTAATCTAGTAATACTTCAGCAGAAAAAAGTATCCATACGGGTCAATATCCTAACAATAATAGAGTACTATTTTGCTCTATATCTTTCTGATAGCATGAATATATCTTTCTGATAGCATATCTTTCTGATAGCATGCCTTAACTTCTTAATAATGCTCACAATACTTCTATTGTGAGCTCCTTTTATACTCTTCAGAGGGTGCTGTGGTGCTGCTTTTCCAACCAAATCCTCAGGCATGAAATGATGTGTTCTTAATTCTGAGACAGCATGTCACTGCTTTTGTGTAAGAGCACTGTCATCTACACAGCTACCAGATGGTTTCACATCACTCCCTCACTTGACAGATACAGTTTAGAGAGCCCAGCTTTTCCAGACATGTCCTATCTGTTTTAAACATGATGGGAAAGGTCCTACAGAAGGACCTCTTTTGCATATTCTCATCAATGTCTTCTTATCTTGAGCAATGCCTTGCAAAGTAGCTGTGCTGAGCACATGCCTTAGGTACACAGGATACAAAATTATGTCAGTGCGTCTCCATCTCTTGCCACGTCTTGTGCCTTGCTTTTCTAGTGTGTTGTATGTCATTCATGAACTAAAAGCACAAGGCAGGGTAATGCAGCAGCACCACCAGGAACTTACTTGTCCTACAGGTTTATTTATCTCATTCTGCCTTCTAAAAATAGTATCAGATGGAAAGTTGTGGGGCTTTTTGTGGGTGGTGTTTTTGTTTTGTTTTTTAGTATTGCTGAAAAACTTTTCAAGGAAAGCTCTTCCACAAAGCGCTAGTGTTTGAAATGTGCACGAACAGCCACACTCCTTCAAGACTGTAAAATGTTTGGCTTGGAGAAAGATTGTTCTATGTCTGTAACATCTCCTGCTGCCATTCCTACAGCCCTCATCCTACACAGAGAGAAATTCTCTTAGTGAATGACAGAAGGCTGACCACTGAGGGGAAACACTTTCTCAATCCAGAGTTTCATGATGGGGGAAAGTCCCCTCTTAATAGCATATCCCCCAGCTCCTGTTTTCTGAATACATCAATGTGATGATCATGTGATATCTGTACTGGAAATTAGCTGCATTTTGCTCAATTAAGTCAGCTGCTAGTCCCCTGTGAGAAATACACTACTACATCTGGAGCACTGCTGAGCACAGATGCCTGTCGGCCTAAAACAAATGCAGCACTCAGACCACAACCAGCCTCCAGACAGCTGGTGGAGAGAATATTATAAAACTGCTTTTGCTTCTCCTGAAGCAGAACAGCCTCTGGGACTGAAAGCTAAGAGGAAATGTTTTGGTAGTGTGATACACGTTTCCTGGCTCATGAATGACAATGATTAGGAAGGATCCTGGAAAACATACCCAGGGGCCTTTAGTGTATCTCCTGTGCCTCCAGCCAGGAGCAACTCCTCCTTGATGCCCTTTTGGCTTGTTGTTTTGTGCAAGCCATCCAAGACGTTTAGATTTAGAGCTTAATGATATGGTTTAGTGGAGGACTTGTTAGTGTTAGGTCAGAGGTTGGACTAGATGATCCTGGAGGTCTCTTCCAACCTAGACGATTCTGTGATTCTGTGAAAAGTGCAGTGACAATGACCATGGAGATCAATAAGAGCCTGATGAGCCCCATATGCATTTCAAGCCCAAGGCAAAACCACATGTGCCTCAAGCTCCCCACACACTTCTGCTGAAAACTGTGGTGAAAATCTAGTGGTTAGGAGTCTAGATCCAAAGCTGGAATAGAGCAGCATATCTCCAGAGCTGAGCACCCCAGCTGCAAGTGCTCTGATTGCAGTGTCCATCTCTCTTTGGCGTCATGGGGACAACCCATGTGCATCCCTGGGGAGACCCTGGAGCACTGGTCTGAATTTAAGAGCTGCTTCAGCACAGTGCTCTGTCTTCAGGCAGAGAAGCTGCTGGATCACCACTGGAAACGTTGCACCTCCCTGGGAAGGCTGGGGTTAAAGAAGAAAAGCATGCTGTACTTATAGTTCCATCATCTGCCACAGGAGGATCAGGGCTTCCTGGAGACAACATTACCAGAAGCACACAAATCCTTCAGTGAGAGGGAGAAGTGCCTTTCTGAATACTGTGAGTCACTCTTATTTTCTGATATATATATATTTATATATATATATTTCGGTTTCTCTCTTCCTGTTATTGTATGCTTCTGGCAGATACTTGGCACATCTTTGAGACGATTCAGCAGTGCACACTAATGAGATGCAGCCACATCTTTAGGGTGCGTCCTCCCTGGGAGGAGAAAAACATTTTCTTTCTCTCCCTACATGTTTCAGAGGGTGAAAACCAGAAGATCCTGGATCATGCCTTCCACTCTGTTGTGGGACAGGAGAAGCCAGGCTCCTGGTACCCTGCCTGTCAGCCCTTTATTTCCTCAGGCACTCTCCTTACTCAGAAAAACCTGTGCAGAGAACCTGACTACATGGTGTTGTTTCCCACTTTGAGACAGGACACCAACCTCCCTCTTCAAATAAGCAGCCAGAGCCAGTTCTTCCCAGGAAAAGGTAGCTCTCTCAGCTCTCACTCTCTTTGGGGTAGGGTCAGGACTGGAAGGAGACCTGGGACAGGAGCAAAGCGTGTCATAGTGATGCACGGGTGCAGGCTGTGGGACTTGTTCTCACAGGGACAACTTCTGCGTTTTGTGCGTGGGGAAATTCCAGGCTTTAGGAAGCCAAATTCTCTGCTTGAGTGAATAACTTCGTCCATCAGCAGAAAGGAATTTGGTAATTTCTTTCCCTTAAAAGGCAAAAGGAGATAAATGGCAAGGCAGCAATCTTGGAATTGCCGGGTAGCTTATGAAATTGCCACCTCAACCTTGGGAGGCAGAAGAAGGCATTTCCACATTATAGTTTGGCTGAGACTTGAAAATGCAATTTGCTGGCTTCTCTGTTGCTTCTTTTATACAATGTGCTTCATGTTTTATGCAATAATCAAAGGGAAAAAGGTTTTACACAATCGACTTCAAAGAAGTACAGTGTCTGAAGGCTGAGTAATGCTACTAAACTACGTAGTAGTCCTCAAAGATAAGGAAAGTGTTGCCTACACAGCCATATGACCAGAGTGTCCAGCCTTTAGAAGATAAATTAAGGGCATGGATGTGGGTATGGAGCAGACCAGGATAGGTCAGGGTACACCTAGAAGGGAGATTTGTACAGAGGTGGATGTTGGGGCCAGGGGGTGGTTTGAACTTTGCTCTGAAGTGCTAAGTGTGGTCTGAAACCTGCTTCTGGAAGCATGTAGGTGCTTGAGGTGCCTGGGAGAGGCTCCCCATTTCCAGCATGGTGGGTTTGGACCATGCAAAGGTTGTGAAACGAATTCCATGGCTGTGCTGTTGCAGGCCTTGGCCATGCAACAGTGAGCAGCCAATGCCACGTTCTGCCTGGACTTTTTCAAAGACCTGATCAAAGTAAAAAGAAATGAGAATATCTTCTCCCCACTGAACATCTCAGCTGCCCTGAGCATAGTCCAGCTGGGTGCTGGAGACAACACAGCAAAAGAGATGGAGAAGGTAGGTGCCTTGCAACCTACCTTCCAGGAGTTGTTAGTGGCAGTTTCCATGTAGAAATGAAAAAGGGGCTGGAACCTTCTTTCTGTGGTAGACATCTCCAGACCATATTCTTCACAAAGAGTGAAGCAAAAGAGGCAGGTGGCAGCTACAGTTCTCAATACTCTCACTTCCACACACACTTGTGCGAGCTGCAGCACCTGTGAAGCTCCTGTGCAGCCTCGATGCCTTCTCTGTGTGTTCTTTTATCTGATTACATAGGTTTACATTGCATTTACATTGCAGGTGCTTCATGTTCATCAGGTGCTAGTCTCAGCCAATCCAGGAACCAAGAACTACACTGGAAATGTGAGATAATATCTGAAACATAGACTAGACTAGACTAGACTAGACTAGAATAGTTCAGTTGGAAGGGACCTTCAAATATCATTAAGTCCACCTGCCTGACCAGGGCAGGGTTAACCAAAAGTTAAAACATATTCATGAGGGCATTATCCAAATACCTCTTGAACACTGACAGGCATGGGGCATCAATCATTTCTCTAGTGACATTTTGGTTCGTGCAGGTAAGTGACAACTACTCAGCACAAGTTTATATGATTGGGAAAAAAACTTGTCTTCCCTGGTTCGTAGCAATACCTGGAGTTCACCAGGGCCCTGTACCATGCAGAGCTGGAAGCTGTGGACTTCATTTACGCTGCTCAAGCCTCCAGAGGGAAGATGAACTCTTGGGTGGAAAAGTGGCAAGGAGAAACAAACAAGAAACAAACAAGTGGCAAGGAGAAGGCCCATGCTTGGCTGCCTGGGCAGGGTGCATCAGGAATGAGTGGGAAGTCACTAACTGGTGTCTGATTCTCTCCCTTTTCTGCAGACATCCATTTTGCTTATGTCTCCCTCTTCCCGAATCAAGCAGCATTCAGAAATGCTGTGGCGTGATTCCTTTTGCTTGTGGCTACCATAAAAGCAGCTTGGGGCATAAGAAGGCCCCTAGTTCCTGGGAGATTTGACTCCACAAAAGCTGCAGATCACTTCTTGCATTGAAGAGACGATTCTCTGAAGGGTGAAGAGACGATTCTCTCAAGGGAGCTGGCAATGGGAGGACTGTGCCATCATCAGTGAATGGTCAGATGAAAAACCTAATTCACTTTTGTTTGTTATTTTAAAAGGAAAATTAAACTGCTGTTCCCTCCTGGCTCTAATACAAAGATGCTAGCCCTTGTCAGTGCTATATACTTCAAGGGGCAATGGGATTCAAAATTTGGGAAGAAAAACACCAAGAAAATGCCTTCCAGGCTGAACAAGGTACAGCTGGGACAAGAGTTGTGGGAAGCAGGGGAAAGTCAGGGGATTGCTTATGACCTGTTCTCTGCTGGCTGCAGGGCAAGTTGTCTGGAATAGGCATGGGGGCCCTGTTTATCCAAGCCATGGCCCTTTACCCTGTGGACAGAGTGGGAAAGCAGCATCTTCTTCCCAGGCACCTCCGTGACAGAGGTCATGTGAAGGCAAGCTTTGGTACCTCCTTAGAGAGGCCACGTTATAGAGAAGATTTTGCTGAGGGCACACCAGCCTTTGCTAAATCTGGCGATGGAGATAGTCATTATCATTTAGGAAAGAGTGAAAGAAGCAGCAAAAACTAGAGTGCAGAGAACAAGAAGGCCTTAGAGTGTCTGTTACGTCTTTCAAGGAGTTTGAACCAATGCCCTGAGCAGAAGTATGCTGTGGTTTGAGGAGCATTCATGGAAAAAGAGCAAGACATCTCAAACAGTTGGTCCCATGGGGTTTATTACCTGCTTTATTCTTTTTTCCCTCTATTACTGTATTTTAGAAAAAGCACAGGAATATACTACACTAAGCCACTCTCTAAGCTGCATATTACTTACCTAGAAGGGACAGGAAGTATCAGGAGACTACAAAAACAGCAAAAGATGTTCCTTTCTGGGAACTAATTCCCGTTCATCTCTTTCATTAATTATAATTTAAGCACTGACAGAAAGTGGCCCACTTAAAATGATCCATCACTAAATGGAGCAATTCAAACTGTAAGGGAAATAAACTCATGAAAATTTTATGACTGATATGAAACTACCTTCAGAGCTTCCTAAACAGAGAAGCCTACTGTCTGATTGGGTTGTTACCTAAGTATATATTAGTAGTGATAACTAAGCACTTCTTAGAAAACACTGTTGTAAGCACCTGTGCTTGCATACACACATGCAAATACTTACCCACCCACACACCATACCAACGTAAATGTGAAGAAAGAATTATTATTATTTTTTTTTTTTTGAAAATAATGCCAGAAATGTACTACTTCTTATAATTATATTGCTCTGTCCTTGTTGCCTATGCCTTGCTGAAGCATGGTAAGGTAAGGACCAGAATTCCTCAGAGTCACCGATGAAAATGAGGAGCAATAATAAGTCCTGTGTTAAACTTAGCTGATAGATCAATATTTTGTGGAAAACCTGCCTGGACAAAAGTAGTCCAGCTTTTTTGTAAGCACATCTGCAGCATGCAAAGGTTTGAAAGAAGACTGTGTAGGCAGAGTTTTTCTATGCTTTGCCTCTCATGCTGTGAAAGCCTTCCCCGTTTACAGTAGAAATATCAGGAATTCCCTGCAGAGGAAAAGACCTGGAAAAACTAAGGAAGGGCAGTTGATACATGGGGAGCTCCTGCTGTGGTGTCTGCAGGAAGCACAGCATCCCAGGTGTACCTGGGTTAGTCTGCATGTGATGTATGTGATATATGTGATATGTGATATATGTGGTAGTCTGCATGTGACACACGGTCTGAGCCACATCACTGCAACAACTGCAAAGTGCTTAGCTGCAGCATATGTAACATGTCCACGTGACATTGTTGTTCTGTGCATGCACCATGCCTGTTCTTCTAGGGCGTCATGCAAATGAAAGCAAACTACTCTTTTCCAACCTGTTAGGCGTTCAGAAAACTCTGGAACAAATGGCTACGTTCCTCTTCTCCATGAAGGATAAAATTTCCAGTTGAAAAAGAGAACAGGTAGGTAAAAGTCCCTGGAAGGCATCTTCAAGAAAGAAGTGTTCAGCAGCATGGAACTGGAGCAGGCAAAGGGAATTGCCCTACCTCTCTTCTGGAATCATTGCCTTATGCCACAATTGGCCAAATAGGTACTTCAGTAATTCATAATCTATATTTTTGTTTCCCTTCCTACTGTTCCACCTGCAGAAACTTTAATAATTAATTTCCATTACACAAACATCTGTGTTTGAATTTGGTGGTATAATTTGTAATAACAACGTGCATCAAAGTTTTTAGAATTTATTTTTACAGGTAAAACATCTGAAAATTCATTTGTTTCTAGTAGTTTTCTTTGAATAAATA